>NW_025421345.1:0-408772 GCF_011764305.1 Mustela putorius furo
TCCTGAGCTAAAGGCAGAGGCTTAACCCGCTTGAGGCCACCCAGGTGCCCCTAAACATTAATAATTCTTAAAGGTTCCTCTACTCACTTATATAGAAGCCCTTTTTTCCAACAGAAGATTAAATCTCTCTTGGCTACTCCTATCAGCTTATTCTGAATTATTTTCAATCCAGAAGCATGAACTAGAAAACCACAGTTTTTACACAGTGTTTGGTTTTCCACCAAGAGAATCACATAATTTGTGGTGATTCAGTGTGGTGTGTTGCTAAAAGCATTTCCAATGCTGTGGATACAAGAGGGTAGTGCAGAGAGGTAAGGAAACAGGAGAAAAGGTATGGCTCTCTAATAAGCACTTTATTCTAGAATTTTCCTCCAGCCTTGGGAGCTCACCACTCACAAGTGTGTGCTGGTGCCTTGATCTCATGGGCCACAGTGCTCAGCAACTTCCAGCTGCTTTTTTAGTGAATACATATGTAACGATTGATTTCTTGCCCCGGACTTTGAGAGAAAAATCTGTTCAGAGGGATGGACACTCTGAACCAACACCAGAAAACACTCTCTGTAGTCTTCTTGTTAAATGAAAAAATATGGTTAAACCACTTTTGACAGTCTACTACATACAGCAAAATGTAAATCTTAATTGAAATATGTCCTCTCAGCTGTGCTTAAGCAACTGAGTCCTGAGCTTTTCAGGTTTTCAGTCTGAAAGAGTACACCTCTGGTGCTCTGAAAGGGAAGAGAAAGGACACCCTGTTCTCCATATAAATTAAAGAAGAGAAATCTGTGCATTTAAGTGGGCCATATAAAATTTATCAAGCAATTACCTCCTAACTCCTTCCTATCCAAATTACCTGATATGCTCTCCCTACTCCTTTATTCCACGTTACTGCCTTTTCCAGGATTCTGTCTCACATCACAACATGTCTTCTGTTATTTTCCTTCTTGCAAGCTAGTTTTGTGTTCTCCATCTAAAAAAAATCAACAATCATTGTGTATTTCAATTCCCATTTTCCTCAAATGCATTGATTCTTCTTATCTATTACTCTTTTCTCATACTCAGTGTCTTTGTCTTTATGGGGTTTGTACTTTGCTTTTCCCCATCCTTTACTGCCATTATATAAACAAATCTAATAACTTCTTAGAGAAAGTTAAATATTCCTGCATAGCCACACGTGAACACAAAGTCACTGATTTTTAGCAAACCTATAAGATAGTCAGACATCCATTCAATTACTTTTTTTTTAAGATTTTATTTATTTATTTGACAGAGAGAGTTGACAAGCAGGCAGAGAGGCAGGCAGAGAGAGAGGAGGAAGCAGGCTCCCTGCTGAGCAGAGAGCCCGATTTGGGGCTCCGTCCCAGGATCCTGGGATCATAACCTGAGCCAAAGACAGTGGCTTAACCCACTGAGCCACCCAGGCATCCCTCCATTCAATTTCTTAACTGAGTCTCAAATGCATCCTGAGTTCTAACTTAAACCTAAGTTCTACTTCTTACACGTTGTTATATGACCAAATTCTTTCAGTTCAGTATTTTGTAACATTTAAATATTAATCAATTGATGCTTTGTCTGTGTATTTCTATGAAAATAATTGGAATACTGTAGATTTATTGTTATATTTATAGATTTATAATCAAAGTTTCATCAGTTGAAGTTTTTTGGAAATTTCAGATATAATGATTAACCTAAAATGATACTGCCTCAAATCCCTCTGATATCAAGGCCCAACACCTGATTATAGCCAAACCTGTGGTGGATAGTTCCATGGGAAATTGCAGTTACTTAACACTGATAGCATCTCTGTTCTCTCTCTCTCATTTTAGAATGTCTCCAACACAACCCAAAAGTGTAGGAGAGTTAATGTCCTCTGAGGACAGCTCTCAGTGAAGTGGAAATAAGAACCATAGATAAAATTGTCAGTTTTCAGGTCTTCATGAGGACAACTTAAAGAAGTTTCTCAGGACCTTTCAGTAAAAGCAAGCCTTCATTTTCTATCCACAACAATTATATCAACAATGTACCTCTTTGACAAAGTTGCTTCTTCACTGTATCACTTTCCCATTCTTTTCTACCTTGGATAATCTCCCAGATAAACTAACAGCACTCAAATCCTTTGTCCTACTCTTTGCTCTCAGGATAAATGGAGCCAAAAGACTTAGATTAATATCAAGTTCTGAATGGGATCTTAGAGCTATTTCTGTCCAGATTTTCATAAACATAGGGACCTTTGAATTATCAGGCTATAAATAAGTTCTAAATAGAGGGGGGCAAAAGCAAAAAGTAGAAATTTTTATGTTTGATTTTTAATCACGATTAATTGACTTTATTGATTATTAAAAATACTAACATTATAAAAGTATGGATCTTTGTAAAACAATGTCATAATGTAAGAAATAAGTCCTTTGGAGAATATTAAACCAAGTGTTCAGGTGCCATCTAATTTCTTGTTTAATCCAGAACTTTGGTGTGCATTATCTTGAGGAATAGGATTCTGAAGTCCAGACAGACTAACAGAAAACTGATCCAAATGTGTGTGTTTATATTTCTGCTTTTGTTGTAAAAATCAAAGTGTGATTGCTGGCTTAAAATGGTAAAACTAATAGTGTTCATGGACTCTATTATACATTTTCTAATTGTATGGGAAGAATCCAATAAACATATACTTAATTGATTTGCAAATCCTCAAAGAGCTACAGGATCAGGTAGTGGCATGTTTTGATTCAACAGCATCATAATGCAGCATTTTATATGTGTGGCTACCGGATATTTTCATCAATGTTTGCTAGCTAGTCAGCCAATACAGAGAAATATTAGGTAGGGTAATTACTCACAGTTTGTGTTTAATAAAATGAGAGAAAATTATCAAATGACACTAATAATAATAATCCTATAGCAGGCTAAATAATTCAATGATAATTACAAGTATTAATCTAGCTTTCTTCCCTGATTATGACTCTTCTCTCCTTTATCATAATGGGAGTAGCAGATTGTCTGCAATGAATTGTGAAAACCCAGCAGTGACTTTGGCAGTGAAGGCCTCCCATCAATTTTGATAGGTTAAAATGATTCTGGTTGGTCTTGAGCAAATGTGTCATTTTTTTTTTTTCTGTGTGTGTCATAAAAGAAAGAAGCAATAGTAAATTCTTGCTTTTATTCCATGGAGCCAATAAAATCATACTGCCAACAAAAGGCTGTTGACACTGTAAGTGTAGTTAACTGTCTTGAAATACTAGGCCTGGAAATAAAATTCCAGTATTTCACATAACCTCCATTTATTTAAAGAAAACAAAACAAAACAAAACATACTATACTGCTTACATTTAGGGCCCTGCTGTTGTGTAACTATTTTTGAACATGTCTACTGTAAGTGTATATATATATTTTTTCTGTGCAATAAATTCATTTAGAGATAAATTTGGATTGCACATTATTTTGGAGGAGGCAAGGTATTTGTGGCTAGTCTTACAAGTAAAAAGGACTAAAAGAAAGAAGAAAAACATTTTTTATTACAGCATATTTACATCTGTCCAAAGTACTTATTTACTCTAATACTGACTAATGTATAATACTGTACACAAAGAAAGAAGTTAAATGAGTTATAATTCAGTCGAAGTATAGCTGGCCATTTTAAAACTTACCACTGAATCTTTCTGGTATGAAATGTGATATCTGGCAATCTGGTCCAGTTCATTACATCAGGTCATTTGTATGTTCTTATTACCATTTTGATAGCATAGCACATTTTATAACCCAGACATTTTACAATGGAACTATGATGCATGTATTTTCAAAAGTATAGACATACATGAAGCTATGAGGTCAAAAAAGATGAATGTCCGTAGTACCATATAGACTCAACAAATAAAAGTGTCCAAGGCTCTGTGTGAGATTTATGAATATTGTGTAAGATTAGGCCAACATGTGGTTTTGATATAAATAATCTGTTCTTAAATTAGAATTACAGTCGTTGAGTACAGTGTTGAAAATGGCAGATAGATTTTAGCTATCTTTGCTCACTAGGGAAAATGGAAAAATGTTTAGTTTGGTCAGATTTTCACTTAACTTCTGAAAAATCTTACATTTGAGAGAACCCTTCTGAAATAAGAATCCTTAAAGACATAACCCCTTTGGCACAAGTGTTCAAGAAACTTGTTTGATGTTGTAGACAATCATATAGCACACGTACTGTTCTAGATGTTTCATGCCAATAATATGTAAGCCATACCAAGGCTACATATACATATAGAGATGTTCCACAGCTTACAAGGGGCATATGTACAGAGAAACACATAAAAAATTGAAAATGCATTTAATACCCCTAAACTATCAAATATCATAGCTTACTTTAAGCTTATTTAAACATACTCAGAACACTTACATTTGCCTGCATTTGGGCAAAATCATCTTAAGCAAAGCCTATTTTATAATAAAGTATCAAACATCACATGCAATTTATTAAATATTACACTAAAAAAAAGAAGAATGGTTATATAGAGAGTGGTTGTAAGAATATCAGGTGTTCACCCCTGTAATCTTCTAGCTGACTGGGAGCTGTGGCTCACTGCCCCTGCCCAGCATCACAAGACGGCACCATACCACATGTCACTGGCCCTTTTTATAAAGACCCAAATTCAAAATTCAAAGTACAGTTTCTACTGAATCACTTTCACTTTCACATCATTGCCAAATATATCGTAAGTTGAATCGTTGTAAATCAGGAGCCATCTTATTTGAAAGTTAAATCACAGTCACCCGTATACACACAAAAAAAGGCCTTCATGTAGGGCCATCTATGTATCTCTAAACAACATAGCATGACATATCAACGGCAAAAAATGGTGGTGAAGGGGACAATTGCTTTGCGTCAGTACTCTGAGCAGTAACATACATGGCCTTACTCACCTAGCAGAACGCCAGAGCTAGCTGAGGGCAAGGAATTTTTCAAATGTTTGCTGAACAGCTTAAGCACTATTATTTTTAACTTAGTGTGCATATCTGTTTTCTCAAGATATGTTAATTTATTTTATTGACTTATTACAAAACCAAATAATTTCCTCTTATTTAAGTGGCAGGTAAATAGAATTCTTTTTAATTTAAATCAAATGGCTTTTTAGGGAAAATATACTAAAAATTCTGAAACTTGTATTGCTTATGAATCTTTTATTGGAATCCTTATCAAGTTGTATTTTTCAAGTTTTTCCTAAATAATCTTCAATGAATTGAAAATATTTTTTGGATTTTATTCAAGGCTGTTAACACACAATTTCACTTTGTTAAATATAGTGCTAAACGTTCAACCAAAACGTTGTGTCTTTTTTTTTCCACTACCACATCCTCCATCTACTGACTGGATTCTCTCCCCAACTAGCACATATATACCATTGTCTATCTTTAGGATAAGTAAGGGTCATCTTTTGTCTTTATTCTATTCCTCGTATGCTTCTGAACTTGTTGAATTTTAATATAGTCACACCATAAGCATCACATATTTGATTCCCCTTTCAATAGTTAACAGTGCACAACCAGAGCATACCTTCAAAGCTATCAATAGACTTACTCTGATATATTATTTTGGTATTTTTGTAAATTAAAAGAATTAAATTATAGAACAAGAGTTTCAGGTGGTAGGTGTTGTAAGTTTTACCCAAACTGACTTTTGTCAAACTCGTTTTTGTCATCATATATGTCAAGTAGTTTTCTCAGGTTTATTTTTAGAATATCCTTGTATAATGAATATTTAAACTGATATCTAGTATAAAAATCTTGCAATTTATTTTAGAAACATTAAGATATTGAAAATCAATCTATTTCTTTAATTCATTAAAGACATTTTTGGCTTGTTTCCAGTACTTTCTTACTGGTTAAAAAATGAATTTGAAGTAGTCTGAATTTCATTGTTATTAGGCACTTTCCCTTTGATGAATACAAAGACGATATTCTATATTAGCTATCTGAGAAGATTTTATTTTTTTAATTTTATTTATTTGTAAGAGAGAGAGTGAGAGAGAGCACAAGCAGGGGGGACAGCAGGGTGAGGGAGGAGCAAACTCCCGGCTAAGCAGGGAATCTGTTGCAGAGCTGAGTCCCAGGACTCTAAGATCATGACCTGAGCTAAAGGCTCAGGCGTTTAACTGACTGAGCCACCCAGGTGTCCCAATCTGAGAAGAGTTCTGTATGTTATTCCTATTCATATGAAGTTTAAAGTCTAGGTAATTAACTTAATATTTTAATGGCTATTACATAGATAGCACTATGTTCCAGGCAGAGAGTAAGAAACAAATATTAAATCAACCATATTCTATGCATTCTAAATGAAAATAATTAATCAATCATAATAAATCCTTCTATTTATGGAATATCAACTTATAAGCTTTCCTCCATATGAACAATGCCAAATACTAGAATAAAGGGTCATCTAATACAAATAAAGGATAGAATTAAAGAATTCTGGTAAGCCATTTAATTTTGAAAAATGGTGCTATATTGTTGCTGAGTTGTGGTTTTCAGTTACATAATATCTGATAAGTGTAGAAGTAACATGAGTGTTATGTGAGATGAGAAATGGTATATAATTAAGATATTTTTAAAAGTACAGATAAATACAAATTTGTAAACATAGCATTATGGAGGAATAAAAATAAATGATAGCTACACACTCTAAAGTGAATACATCTTGGAAAGTTAATAGAGAAGTAAAGCAAGGACAGTGCAAAAAGTATGGTACATTTTTATGAAGTTCAAACAAATTCTGTGAAACTGTAGATGGACTTTAAGATACTATTATGTATCAAATATTGTAAAAATTATGCAAGGAAATAGCAAACATATAATAACCAAAGCATACAAACTTG
Organism: Mustela putorius furo; assembly: GCF_011764305.1. Lineage (NCBI taxonomy): Eukaryota > Metazoa > Chordata > Mammalia > Carnivora > Mustelidae > Mustela > Mustela putorius. Next base: position 6,852 of record NW_025421345.1, read on the forward strand.
GGTAGATACAATAGGTGTGATCATGTTCTACTTCATAAAGAGATGAGTTAATAGATAAATAGAAGTAACTAGACTTTTTAGAAGTTACTAAAACTTTGCCTGTTATTTCTTAGTATTATAAAATATATGGTTTTCTACAAAAACGTTTATCTTAAAAATATTTAAAAATAAATTTCAGGCTACTCATAAGGTTCTATTTACTCTACCACTGAAGGTAAAGCTGGTTGTTGTAGTTGTAGTTGTTTGTTTGTTTTAGTCTCCTCCTGGTTTTTATTATTATAATGTGGAATGAGGAATGTTAGATTGAAAAATGAATTTTTTTATAGACAAAAATCATTACTTGTTTCACCTCCTGGTACAGCAGATGGAACTCCTGAAAACATGCCCTTTTGCCTTACAGAAGAGTAACCTTTATGCTTACTTCTGAAACATGCTTGGTGGTGGCCCTAAATAGTGACACCTTAGTAAACATTTTGAATATTTGCAATTAATTTTTATAGTCATAGAGCTCCAAAAGGCACTGCTGGTATCTTAGCAGGTATTTCAATAAAGCTAAAAGTTGCCTGAATGTTTAAAAATATTAACAAGGCACAAAACATGGCAGAAGTATTGTCCTCAGATATAATTTTTTTCCATATGCTCCTGATTCCAGACATGACAAGTTATTTTTTTAAAATTTTTTATAAAGATTTTTTTATTTATTTATTTGACAGAGATCACAAGTAGGCAGGGTCAGGCAGAGAGAGAGGGGGAAGCAGGCTCCCTGATGAGCTGAGAGCCCGATGTGGGACTGGATCCAAGGATCCTGGGATCATGACCTGAGCCGAAGGCAGAGGCTTTAACTCACTGAGCCACCCAGGTGCCCCCATGACAAGTTATTTTTTTTTAAAGATTTTATTTTTTTATTTGACAGAGAGAGATTACAAGTAGGCAGAGAGGCAGGCAAAGATAGAGAGGAGGTAGCAGGCTCTCCGTTGAGCAGAGAGCCCAAAGTGGGGCTCCATCCCAGAACCCTGAGATCATGACCTGAGCTGAGGCAGCGGCTTAACCCACTGAGCCACCCAGGAGCCCGACAAGTTATTTTTGATAGATATATATACAATGTATTTTGAGTTATAAGAAAAATGGTTCTGGGACGCCTGGGTGGCTCAGTTGGTTGGACGACTGCCTTCGGTTCAGGTCATGATCGTGGAGTCCCGGGATCGAGTCCCACATCGGACTCCCAGCTCCACGGGGAGTCTGCTTCTCTCTCTGACCTTCTCCTCGTTAATGCTCTCTCTCACTGTCTCTCTCTCAAGTAAATAAATAAAATCTTAAAAAAAAAAAAAAAGAAAAATGGTTCTGCTATTTTTAAGCTTTTAAAAAATTACATAATTTTTTTAAATTAAAATTTTATTTTTTAATGTTTTACTTTTCTTTTCTTTTTTTAAAAAAAGATTTTATTTATTTATTTGACAGACAGAGATCACAAGTAGGCAGAGTGGCCGGCAGAGAGATAGAGAGAGAGAGAGAAGCAGGCTTCCTGCTGAGCAGAGAGCCCGATGCAGGGCTCGATCTCAGGACCCTGAGATCATGACCCCAGCCGAAGGTAGCAGCCCAAACCACTGAGCCACCCAGGCGCCCCAATGTTTTACTTTTCAATATACTACTTAGAATATAAAACCTATTCCATTTTGTAAGAAGTTTACCATTTAAAAAATGGTAATTTTCTCATTGTGTCTTCCCCTCTCACTGCTTTATTTTGAATAAAAAAATTTCACTATAAACATAACGGAAGCTTTCCTTTTGATGGTCCCTCTGTTGGTCATATTGTATATGAGCCATGACAATTAGTTTTACAAAATTTATTCATGTTTGTTGATATGTTTTATCATAACTAATTTTCCCTCCCTAATCTAGATTCCCCAGCTTTCAGACAGGTGGACACTTCAATAAACCATACCCAAGGGATGTATCAAGTACTTCTTAGACATTCTCTCAGATCCTTGAGGTCTCATTTTGCCTAGGGATTTGCAATAGGTTCTTCCAGAGGCACCACTGTGACAACTGATGTCCATGGTCTATCTCCTGCTAAGCTCAAGAGGTCACTGGTTTCCAAGTTTATCTATACAATTAATGCATTCCAGCAAGTTCTTTTTTTTTTAATATTAACAAACTTATTTTAAAGTTTATATGGAGAGGCAAAGACTCACAATATTCAACATAGTGTTGAAGGAAAACAAAGACTGAGGACTGACTTCAAAGATTACCATAACAATGGGGCGCCTGGGTGGCTCAGTGGGTTAAGCCTCTGCTTTCGGCTCAGGTAATGATCCCAGGGGCCTGGGATAGAGTCCCGCATTGGGCTCTCTGCTCAGCAGGGAGCCTGCTTCTCCTCATCTCTCTCTCTGTCTGTCTCTCTGCCTATTTGTGATCTCTCTCTCTCTGTCAAATAGATAAATAAAATCATAAAAAATATATACCATAACGATAATTGTAAGCAAGATATTGTAATACCACAGAAAGACTAGATTAAAGGAACGGAATATATATTATCAATTATATTTTATATTTAATATAAAAGCAAAAGCAATACAAGAGAGCAAAATACAATCTTTTAAACAAATGGTTCTGGAGTAATGGTGAAGCTAAATGTAAAAATATAAAGTAAAAATAAAATAAAATAATAAAATAAAATAAATCCAGCCAGATATCATACACTCTTCACAAAAATTAACTCAGATTGGATTATAAACCTAAACATGAAAAATGTAGAAGGTAATATAGAGGAAAATTTAAATGACCTTGGTTTTGGAAATAACTTTAGCTACAAAAGCACAAGCACTGAATTTAAAAATGTCTACTCTGTGAAACACAATGCCAAGAGAATGAAAAGGCAAAGCACAGACTATGAGAAAAAATTTGCAAAATACACATCTGGCAAAGGACTGTTAATCAAAAATACACAAAGACCCCTTAAAACTCAACAATAGGGGAAAAACCTGATTAAAATTGAGCCAAAGACCTTAGCAGATACCTCACAAAAGAAAATATTACAGATGGCAAATAAGCATATAAAAAGATGCTTCACATCATATGTCATCCGGAAAATGCAAATTAAAACAAAAAAGAGAGACACCAGTACATACCCAGAATCCAGAACACTGACAACAGAACACGAAATGTTGGTGAGGATGTGGAGCAACAGGAATGTTCTTCCATGTCTATTGAGAATAAAGAATGGAAAACAACTTGGCAGTTTCTTACAAAAAACTAAACATATTCTTGCCAGATGATTCAGCAGTAGCAGTTCTTGGTATTTATCCAAAGAAGATGAAATCTATACCCACAAAGATGTCTATAGTAGTTTTTTATTCATAACTGACAAAAGCTTGGAAGCAACCAAGATATCCTTCCATAGGTGAAAGGTCAAATAAAGTGTAGTACATGCAAACAATGGAATATTATTTAATGCTAGAGAAATGAATTACCACGCCATGAAAAGATATGGATATAAATATTTAATAAATATTTGATTTTAGGCTTCTACCAGTCTATCAATAGTATTAGTATATTTTAACAGTGAATGCTCAGCATTCACGAATTTACCTAATAAAATGTTTTGGGTTCAATATTTTTAAATACTTCAACCTCTATGATTATATTCCTAATAATTTTGAATTGGGGTAAATAAACCTTAATTTTTTTTGTAACTTGTTTCTTATTGCAAAAGAGCTCAATGAAATTTTAGAAAATAAAAATTTTCAAAAAAACAGTTTAGTTTACTATTGCCGAATAATTTAAAACTTTACCTTATATTCAAATACATATATTTTTCTAAATTGATTTATATGCTACTAAAACCAAAAACTTTTAGTTATATTAGATTTCATATCATGCAATCAATGCCAGAAAGCCATCTGGCGATGACTTGTCTTAAATAGAGTTAAGATGGGTGTTATTACAATGCAAGATGGAAACAAAGATAGTATAACAATTGAGTGTTACATAACTTTTCTGTTTTGATCAAGTTACTAATCTACAAAAGGCTTTTATCGGTGACAGACTTGGGAACTTAATAAAACTTTTAAACTAGCATGTGCGACTCATTCCTAGAAAACAACACAATCAATAACACTTTATTTAGATGAAATCATGACTATTTCTCCATTTGAATAAAAAAGGTAGCAACCCCAATAAGTTTATTGAACAGGAAAAGTTGAAATGCTGTAATGCTCCTAAGGAATTAAATGATCCAGTCATGAATTACAAAAAGAGGATATAAATTACCAAAATGTTTGTATAATTGGAATGTACAACTGCCCATTATCGTTCAATGGTGTAGGCTTGTACAAGAACTCTATAAAAGAATTCCACTTCTAAACCGTGGAAAATATGTTCCCTTTCCCCCTATATACTACTATTAAGCCATTCATTTAGCTTTTAAAATATCCACTTAATACAGGCTTTTTACTCATTTGAACAGACAGCAGGGCTCTATTCTTATTGCTTACATCTGAAGGATAGACGTCTAGCGTAAGAGGTAAAGCCCATAAAGGAGCCCAATAATAACAACAAAATACAGTTTAGTGAGCCCTTACAATCTGCCAGCTACCTTTCTGAGAATACTCAAATAAAAAAAAATACCTGACCACAAAGAGCTTACATTCTTTTGAAATACAATAGTGAAATAAGCCAATAATAGAGGGGCACCTCGGTGGCTCAGTCCATTGAGTGACTGCCTTTGGCTTGGGTCATGATCTCAGGGTCCTGGGATGTAACTCCCCAGCAGGCTTTCTAGGCAGAGGGGTGTTTTTTTCTTCTTCCTCTGCGCCCCCTCCCAATTCTCTCTCTCTCTGTCTCCAATCACAAAATAAACCAGTAATAGAATAATGATTGATGGTTGATGGTGATAAGTGTTACAAAGAAATACAAGAAAGGTAAAAGCCATTGGAGAATGCTGGGAGGAAAGTTAATTTTATTTTGTGTTGGGTGATATATATATCTCATTTATGAGATGTTATTTGCACAAAGACCCAGGAAGTGAAGGAGGGTGTTATACACATATTAAAGGAAAAGATTGCTCTAGGCAGAGCAAGTAAGTATATAGACTTTGTGTGAACAGCTGGTCTGTTACTTTTGAGGAAAAGCAAGGAGGCCAATGAGGAGTTCATAGTGGTGGAGAGAGGTAAGAACGTATTGATGCGTGACCTTCTAGTACATTGAAACGCCTTCAGTTTTTATTTAATATGAAAGGGGAAGATACCAAAAGACTTTCGACAGCAGAATAAAATCATCTGACTTGATTTTTAGGTTAAGTTGCTGTACCAAAATAAATTTGCAGGGAGAAAGGAGTGCAGTATGTGTGGAAGTGGGGTTATCAATCAAGTCAATAATTCAGGAACATATGATGGTGTTTTTAGCATGCTGGGTGGTAATAGAAGTGGTGAGGTATGGTTTTTTTTTTTTTTATATATTTTGATTGTGAATATTCTGGTGAACAGGATGGAGTATGTGCAGGACAGACAATATCAACATTTATTTTACCTGCACAAACAGAAGGGTGGAGTCTTCATTTCCTGATATGGAGAGAACTCTGAGTTCAAATGTTCTTTCTGATTAAATGGCATAGTGATGATGAGGATTTAGTCAGTGAAAGAGAGCAGTAAGCATAGTGTTAAGCGGTAAGATAATATAATACCTTTGAACATCAAAAAACGTTGTGTTGGATCATCTGTTTATGTGAGTAAATAAATAAATAAAGCTTCCTGGGGTTCTGATAGAGGTAAAGAAGACTACTATACGATCCAAAGGGGCACGTGCACCAAATGTTTATAGCAGCAATATCCACAATAGCCAAACTATGGAAAGAACCTAGATGTCCATCAACAAATGAAATATATATATATATATATATATATATATATATATATATATATGGGATATGGGACAGTGTAGAAAATATAGTCAATGATATTATAATAGTGTTATATGGTGACAGATGGTGTCTATATTTGTAGTGATCATAGAATAATGTATGGAGATATTGAAAACCTGAAACCAATGTAACACTGAATATCAACTATACTCAAATAAAAGAATAGTAAAAATAAAACATTTTAGTTTGAAAAAATAAAAAGAGGGACAAGAATTTGAAAAGTGAATTTCAAAAAGAGTAAAGATGAGGCTAAGACATACTCTGAACCTTGAGGAAAACACCATTTTGAAAATTCTTCCCATTTTGAGAAAACTCAAATGAATCAATACCATAAAAGAACCCATTTTAACTGTGAGATGTAATGAATGCTCAAGAAATAATTTTATGACAGGATAATTCTTCCCTATGAAACAGCATACAGAAACCAGGGGAAACACCTGGAAGCAAAATAAACTATACTGAAAATAAGAATTAGGAAAAAGATAAATGATGAAAGATAAGAAAATTAGACCTGCGACAGAGACCTAGTGAAGAGAACTTTTAGCTTGTGGTTTAATGTTTTTGAGGATAATCTAGAGTTCATAATTGCCTTGAGGCAGGCTGGTTGTAGGCAGTTTAGGCAGACCCCTAAGACAGGCCTACTTTGGGCAGGTGGTGTTGGAGGAGGCCATTGGGCTGGACAAAGAGAAATCCAACCATTTGACTAAAGTGTCTGTGAAGATGTTGAAGTCAGATGCAACAGAGAAAAACCTGTCAAACCTAATCTCAGACATGGAGATGATGAAGATGATTGGACAGCACAAGGACACCATCAACCTGCTGGGTCCTGCACACAGGACGGTCCTTCGTACACTCTCATGGAATATGCCTCCAAAGACAACATACAGGAGTACCTGCAGGCCCAGAGGCCTCCTGACCTGGAGTACTGTTACAATATCAGCCACAATGCAGCAGAGCAACTCTCCTCCAAGGACCTGGTATCCTGTGCCTATCAGGTAGCCTGAGGCATGGAGTACCTTGCCTCCAAGAAGTGCAGACACCAAGACCTGGCCACCAGGGAAGTGCTGGTGACAAAGGACAACATGATGAAGATCTCAGACTTCAGCCTTGCCAGAGATATCACCACATCAGTTACTATAAAAAGACAACCAACAGTGGACTGCCTGTGAAGTGGATGGTCCCTAAGGCCATGTTTGACCAGATCTACATCCACCAGAGTGACTTCTGGTCTTTTGGGGTGATCCCGTGCAAAATCTTCACTCTGGAAGCCTCCCATATCCTGGAGTGCCTGTGGAGGTGGTTTTCAAGCTGCTGAAGGAGTCATTTGATGTATAAGCCAATAAGTGCACCAGGGAGTTATACACAATAATGAGGGGTGGCTGGCATGTGGTTCCTTCAAGCTGGTGGTAGGAGACCTGGATCATACTGTGGCCTTAACCTCCATCCAGGAGTACCCGGACCTGTCCTTGGCCCTGGAACAATACTGTCTATGTATAGTCAATGATATTATAATAGTGTTATATGGTGACAGATGGTGGCTATATTTGTAGTGATCATAGAATAATGTATGGAGATATTGAAAACCTGAAACCAATGTAACACTGAATATCAACTATACTCAAATAAAAGAATAGTAAAAATAAAACATTTTAGTTTGAAAATATAAAAAGAGGGACAACACCCAAAACTCCACCTGCTCCTCCTCAGAGAAGAATTCCAACTTCTCTCATGTCCGTTGCCCAGGGAGGCCTATCTGCCCTGACACCCAGCCCAGCTTGCCAATGGTGGACTCAAATGACTAGTATCCCTATTACTCCTGTCCAGATTCCGTCATAAGCTGTAACCCTTACCCCCCACCCTCCCTGCAAGACTCACTGCCTTCTCCTTTGTCCCTTTCCTACTGGCAGGAGCCAGCTGCCTACCTGAGGCCTTCACCCCTTGAAGTTCACCTCTCTTCCCCTTCCTCTTCCTCCTCCTTACAACCTGCTCATGAAAGAAAGGCATAGAGAGGCAGGTACTTGCTCGTGGCTACTTCCTTCCCTCCCATATGTTGGACCAAGACCCCTCCCTGGCATCTGGTACTGCCTGGACGTCGAGGGAGTGGGAGATGAGGCATGCCAGTGAAAGCTGTCGGAGCTTTCCTGTTTTGGTTTTGTCTGCTTAGCATAACATGTAAGACTGAGTTCTGGTGGCAGGGACCTAGTCCTTGCGGCTATAGCACTAGCGAGGGGAGGTCAACTGCTCTGGGCCTTGGCTAAGAGCAACCCCTGCTCCAGAGATATGGTGCCAAGGGCTTATTAATTTTGATACTAATTTGCTTTGCTGGCCAAATACCTGGTATCAAAAGATGGGAAGGCAAAGACTGGAAGCAGTGTTGTGACCATGGGGTCCAGCCCCAAAAACTATGAAGAAAACACAAAGTGTATAAATCTGAGTAAGTATATATTTACACACCTTTTTAAATAGGTTGTTATCAAAGATTTAATCAATGGGTAATATGCTCCTCGTGGCTGGGAAGCATCAGTTGCCATATATTAAAAACAAAGAAAAGAGGTGTCTGGGTGGCTTCCTCCATAAGTGTCCCTTCTTTTCAGGTCATGAGTTCAGGGTCCTGGGATGGAGCCCCACATCAGGCTCTCTGCTCAGTGGGAAACCTGCTTCTCCTTTTCCCTCTGCCCTGCTTATAGTTCCTCTTCCTGTCTCTCTGTCTGTCAAATAAATAAAATATTTAAAAAAAGAAAGAAACAAAATATTTTTAAAAGGTCTTTTTTTTTTTTAAATTTTCTAGGGGTGCCTGGATGACTCAGTTGTTTAAGCAGATGTTTGCCTTTGGCTGAGGTCATGATTCCAGTGTACAGGGATCCAGCCCTGCATGGGACTACTTGCACCCCAAGGAGCTTGCTTCTTCCTCTCCCTCTGCACGTGATTTACCCCGCTTGTGCATTACCTCTCTCTCTCTCTCTCTCTCTCTCACTGTCAATAAACAAAATAAAATCTTTTACTAAATACATAAATAAATAAATAAAGTTCTAAACCTACTTTCAGTTTAGGTCCCTTAACAAAAATTGCTACTGATTCATTAAAAAAAAAAAAAAAAAGAAAAGATAATTTAGAAAGATGCTTCCAGAGCTAAAAAGCTGTTTATTTTTTTCAGGATTAAATATAGAAGTGCTTTATAAAGTAAAAGAAAAAATATGCTATATTAACACTAATCACACTATAACTTTGGTGGTTATATCAAGATAAGGAAAAGTGATTTTAAAGAAAATTTCATTATCAGACATAAAGATCAAGTCAAAATTACAGAAGAGTAAAAGGATGAATTCATCAGGGAGTATAATAATTCTTGACTTTTAATACTTAATAACAGATTTGGGGATATATAGGGAAAAACTAAGAACAAAAATCATAACTTCTACCTTAGAAGAGAAATGGAAAAAAATTTCAACACCTTTATTTTAAGATTATATAGACAAATGGTCATCAAATTGGTAAGATATGTAAGACTTGAACAAAATTATCAACTAACTAGATATGCTTGATATTACAAAACACTCCCAACAGCTGCAGACGACATATATCTTAAGCCATGATTTTCTTTGCAAAGGTCAACATTGATAATGGTCTAGTCATACCTCCGTGTACCAGGAAAGAATTAGCATATTTCTTGAAAGACACAGCTATCAAAGCTCATTGAGAAACCGTAAAGATGGAGAAGGGATTTGCAAATTATATATCTGATAATGGACATCTACTCTGATTATTAAAAAATGAATAAAAAAAAACCTTACTAATAACCAAACAGAGTATCCAATTTTAAATGTGAAGAATAGTATTGAAGAGACATGTCACCAAAAGGATATAAGCACATGATAAATTTCTCAACATTTAGACATTAAAGAAATACAAATTAAAATCATGAGACATGCTTAAATATCTATTAGAATGGCTAAAATTATAAAGGCTAATTGTACTTCGTCTGAGCTAGATTGAGAACAACAAAAAAATCTAAACTGTTGTTGACATATATCATGATACCACCACTTTGGAAAATAGTTTGAAATTTTTTTTTAAATGCAACATATGTTGCAGTTACACAAATAGCCATTTTAATTCTAGGCATTTAACCAAGAGAAACAAACCCTATGTTCATACAAGGACTTGTTTATGAATTACATAGCAGCTTTATTTTTAAGAATTGAAAACAGTGGAAATGTTCATCAATGTCCATCAATAGAGCAAAGACAAATTATGATCTATTCATTAAAGAGATTACTGTTCAACATCAAAATGAACTATTTACAATTGGAGATTCTCAAAGTAATGGTGCTGAGAAAAGAAAAGCCAGGCAATGAATAGTATATACTGTGTGATTCCATGACTATAAAAAAATCTAGAAAATACAAATTTATATATAGTCACAGTCATCAAATATATTGGTGTGATTTTAGTGCCTTCTTCTGTTGCCCATAGATTCCTACACTTGGATCTCTGAGCATTTGTTACACCATGTGAAAATATGAACTCTTTTTCTTTATTCTGTATTACAAGAAAAAGAATCCTTGAAATTTTATGGACATTTGAACTCTCAGTTATTAGCAGAAATTCTATCACACAGTAAATTTCCAAATATAAAAGCCAGAGTTTTACAATGACTTCTAAGCTTTTACATGATCTAGCCACTCATTTAACCTCTGTGACCTCTTTCCCTGCTACTCTTCAGTCACTCACAGTGGCCTCCTTGCTATTCCTCAGATATGCCAGGCACGATCCAACTTTATGGCCTTCAAGATAGCCAATTCCTTTGTCTGGAGTGACCTTATTGCTGATAGTTCTGGGCAAATTCATCACCTTTCCATACCTTTGTTCAATTGTCAGCTTCATTGTTACTACCCTGATCTTCCTATTAAAATTCTTAACTCCCCATCCCCTGCCTAGCAACCTTGATTTTTCTCACCCTGATCTAATTTTTCTTTTTCCCCATTGTACTCATCATTTATGAATGCACTATGCAATTTTTATTAAGGTTTATAGCTTTTAATTATCTCACCCATTAAAATAAACGTTCTACAAAGCCAAGTATTTCATTTACCAGTGTAGTCTGAAGTAATAACTGCCATATAATAGGTTCAATACACAATTGGGAAATTTCAGAAAAAATTAATGTTGAGAGTATACTGAATTTCATAAGTCATTTCAATATTTTTTTCCAAAAAATAAACTATGTAAAACATACCTTAAATTTACTTTCAAAAATATTTTATACCATATAATGGACAATATACATAAGCCTTAAAGAAACAATCATATAAATAACCATTTCAAACCTACTTAAAAATTGCATAATACCACACTCCTAGATCCTCTCTCAATGCTCTAAAATAACCCTTCCAAGGAAATACATTTTTAAAATAACAGATTTTTTGGCAAATAATTTAATAAAATAAAAGTTTCATTCATCTAAGTAGATCATAATAAATGTTTTTAATAAGCATGAAATTATAACTCTGAAGTGTGCTAAAATGAAACCACCTGCTAAGGGTGAGAGAACAAAAATAAACATCATTTTTCCAAATAAGAGGAATTTATTACCTTTGAATCAAAGCATGTGGATTTGTTCAAACTGGCAATAAAGGAATATGGAAAAACACAAGCCATGGAAAGTCATATTTTAGATTTCTAAAAGACTTCAAAGTGAAGAGTATACATTTTTTAAATGCTACATAATGCTACATAATGACAAGATGACAGGTTGTGACAAATAGCATTTTAAAAGCTCTACTCATAATGGAACGGAAGGTGTCATTTCCCTATAATTTTATAAATGTCATTAATTTACTGTATCTGGATACAACATATTACCAAACAGATGTTCATCAAAGACTAAATCATTTTTAATGGAACATAATATTTTGATCCTACATACATCTATCAATCATTTTTTCGACCTAACATTTATAGTCTCGCTAAACAATTTAGCAGTTGTCGACAAAAAAAAAAAAAAAAAATAGGATAAAAAGTCGTGTTTGGAAAAGTAGATTTTCTTTGAAATTTGCATTTAAATGAAAATATTTGCTGATAGTTTTAAAACTTTAAATGTAATTTTTTATATATCTGACCTATCAGATGATATAAAATTTTTGGAGAAAATATGACTTATTTTTTTGATCTGGGTTGAAGGTATTAATAAAGAGCAACTGTTTGTATTATTATTATTGTGATATCTTAGTTAATAAACATGAATAACTGGGTATAAAATATGTTTTTTTTTAAAAAATTTTATTTATTTACTTGACAGAGATCACAGGAAGGCAGAGAGGCAGGCAGAGAGAGAGGAATGGAAGCAGGCTCCCTGCTGAGAAGAGAGCCCACTGTGGGACTCAATCCCAGGAACCTGGAATCATAACCTGAGCCGAAGGCAGAGATTTTAACCCACTGAGCCACCCAGGCACCCTAAAATATGTTCTTTTTTTATATAGAATTATAGTTCTTGCCAAAATATGGAACTAGCTGGAACTGAATGCTTCCTTCAAAGTCAGCTCTGGAGAAATTATGCAAGTGTAATATAGAACTATTTCGGATATGTACCAAAAACAAAGAAATGATGATAAATTCCTTAAAAGACTCAAAGTTGCTCTTGACTGGTATGTTTCAAGCTCTATTCCTGGTTTGAGGACAGTTTTTTTTTTTAAAGATTTTATTTATTTGACAGAGACACAGTGAGAGAGGGGACACAAGCAAGGGCAGTGGGAGAGGGAGAGGCAGGCTTCCTGCTGAGCAAGGAGCCCCATGTGGGTCAATCCCAGGACCCTGGGATTGTGACCTGAGCTGAAGGCAGGTGATTAACAACTGAGTGCCCCAGGCTCCCCAGTCTTCAGAGATTTTACTAAACAGTTTTCTAAAGTGTTCTGCTGATTTGCCTACCAACTGCCTCTATAAGAGAATTACAGTTGCTCTGCATATTTGGTATTCATCTTTTTTTTTAATAGTTAAATTTTTTATTTTTTACAGTTTTTAACAGGGATGTCACTGTAGAAATCAGCTGGATGTTTAGAGGCGATCAGAACTGTACAAAAACTTTGAAAGGGTAAAGACTTGAAAATTCTTTAGAGAGATTAGCTCCCTAAGGCATTATTCATCCACACATTTTCCTCCAAACAATTAAGACTGATGGATGAGGGGCACCTGAGGGGCTCTCTCATCACGTGGGTGGTGGTGGGTTAAGCCTCTGCCTTCATCTCAAGTCATGGTCTCTGGGTCCTGGGATCCAGCCCCACATCGGGCTCTGCTCAAAAGGAAGCCTGCTTCCCTCCCTGCTTGCTTACCTCTCTGATTACTTGTGATCTCTCTCTCTCTCTCTCTCTCTCTGTCCAATAAATAAATAAAATCTTAAAAAAAGGCTGATGGATGATAAATTATGAAAACTGCTCCCTCCAAATGATGCTTCTTCATAAGGATTTTAAGAATTTAAAATTGTAAGAATTTAAAATTGAAACTTGATCGTAGGATTTATGTTACAGAATGACATCAAGTGCAGGCAGTTATTATTAGATCTGAAGTATTTGTGATTCTGAATTCTTGGCCTCATTAGTAAATTTATTTTTAAATTCTCCCATGGAGTGGTGATTGGCCTTCAGTCTTTCATTGATGTACATCATTGGGTCCAATGAGATGTGTGTGCCCAGAACTATATATACTCTTCTTTGTATTTCACTGGAGATGGCATTTCTGAGTTTTGTTCAATTGAATTTGGACAGATGTTTTAATAGTCACTTCTAGAGTTGGCCCTGGAGAATATCTTCCTTTTTTTTTTTTCTCTTCCCTATTCTCTGAAAAACCCTGACTAATTCACATTATCACAGTGATATCACAATTCAAGTTTTTCCAAACACTATAGCTGCAAAATAGAAGGAAGCTACTCAGAATGTAATGCTATTGTGAATGATTGAGAAAGAAAACATTATTATAATTAAGCTACCAGGTTTCAATGTATTTTATTGTTGCTTAGAAAATCCTAGCATACCCAGACTTTACAGAGATTTGATGATCCTAAGAGGAGCTGAACTCATGGACCAAAATAGCTATGCACATAAAAAGTACAATTACATACCTAAAAAAGATGATGTGGTTAACTTTATATGGCAATCCAAGTGTTATTGGAACAGGAATTTAAAAAATAGCTTAGGGGCGCCTAGGTGGCTCAGTGGATTAAGCCACTGCCTTCAGCTCAGGTCATGATCTCAGGGTCCTGGGATCAAATCCTGCATCAGGCTCTTTGCTCAGCAGAGTGTCTGCTCTCTCTCTCTCTCTCTCTCTCTCTCTCTGCCTACCCTCCGTCTACTTGTGATCTCTCTCTGCCAAATAAATAAATAAATAAAATATTAAAAAAAAGAGAATGACTGTACTTTTAAAAAATAGCTTAAAAGGGGCACCTGGGTGGCTCAGTGGGTTAAGCCGCTGCCTTCGGTTCAAGTCATGATCTCAGGGTCCTGGGATCAAGCCCCACATCAGGCTTTCTGCTCAGCCGGTAGCCTGCTTCCCTTCCTCTCTCTCTGCCAGCCTCTCTGCCTACTTGTGATTTCTCACTGTCAAATATATAAATAAAATATTTTAAAAAATAGCTTAAAAGTATATGATAAAATAATGATATACATATACAAAGAAAAGAAAGATACTATACTGTGAATATAAATTAAGGGAAAATTGTTGAAATAAAGAATACAATAAATGGAGACTAAGATGAATATAGCTGTAAAATGAATAAGTGAGTTGGGAAAAACAAACAAACAAATTAATGACTTCTGCCCAAATGCAGCAGAAGAGAAAAAAAATAAAGAAAATATTTAAATAAATACTGAGATAAATTTTGGAGAATTAAAGAAAGATAAAAGATACCAGACTTAAAATGATGCCAAACATGAGAAATCAGAAACAAAACAAAACAAAAAACCACACACACAAAAAAACACTCATATAGGGCGCCTGGGTGGCTCAGTGGGTTAAGCCGCTGCCTTCGGCTCAGGTCATGATCTCAGGGTCCTGGGATCGAGTCCCGCATGGGGCTCTCTGCTCGGCGGGGAGCCTGCTCCTCCTCTCTCTCTCTCTCTGCCTGCCTCTCCAACTACTTGTGATTTCTCTCTGTCAAATAAATAAATAAAATCTTTAAAAAAAAACACTCATATATATTATGGTGAGCTTTAAGAATATCAAAACAGAGAAGAGCATAAATGATGCCCAAGAGAAGAACAGATCACCTAAAATGTACAAGAATAATACTGACAGCAGAATTCTCAATAGTAATAGCATATAAAGGAGACAGCTGGGTGTTTGTATAGATGGAAAAGATATTTGAAACTAGATATTATACATCAAGCCAAATTATTGATTAAATTTGAGAGCACAGTAAAAATACAATGAAGCATGTTAGGTCTTAGAACATTTATCACACAGAGACACACATTTTAGAAAACTTCCTTGGAGGACAGCTCAATTTAGATAGAGAAAACAGAATTATGTACTCAAAGGCACATTTTGAAGGAAGGATTGAATATAGTCTGCACTGCAAATATTCTTTAATCGTATGTTCTGAATTTCCTAAATTTAAGAAGTATTTGTTCAAATATTTATCTTTAAATAAACCCTAGGAGACTTTTTCTTGGATTCTGGAAAATCAGTCCATTTGGACACAAATCTTTTTGTCACTGATGGAAATTTTGATAGCCCTTAACTGTGGAATGTCTAATGTATTGTTACAGCAATTGTGATTTGCCAATACATGGGTGATGTGTGTGTGTGTGTTGTGCGTGTTTATTTTTATTTTTGATGGTTTTTACTCTTCTATGAGATTTTTAAATAGACATAATTTTAATAAATTATGATTTGTTGAAATCTATCTGAGGTTATATATAATAAAATGAAATTTGTGTGAACTGAAGAAGTGCGTCTCCATTTTTTTTTTTTAAGAGTAGACTGGTCTTTAAAAATTGTACAAAGAAGTACATTATATTCATTATTAAATTTGATAATATACAATAAAGGATTTATGGTCATATGGAACCATATCAAATTCTACTATTAATTCATATTAATAATTACCATAAGAGGAAAAAGGGATATTTTTCAAAATGAAAATTAGTGTATTTTTCAAAATATGATATAGTGTTATTCACTGAACAGAGGGAACAAATGTCAAAGTTTAACACAGTTTACAGAATGTTTTAACATAAATTGAAATTTAAATCTGACCAAATTTCACAGTTTTAAGTAACATGATAGCACTTTAAATCCTTGAAAAGTGGTAAGTGACCCAAAACATTGCTTAGAAAAACAAATTTAACACTACACTAGTCTGAGATGGTTAAGTTATGGTACAACTTGCCATTGTGTATCATCAAATGGTATATTTTTTCCTTTTGGTCTTGTCATTATATTTTATTTTAGCCATTCTGATAAGTGTGTAGTGATATCTCAGTGTCATTTTAATTGCATTTCTTTGATGTCTAATTATGTCAAATTATATTATTTTGATGTTTAATGATCTGAGCTTTCTCAGTTCAAGACCATGAAGCCACTTAGGAAAAATACAATTGCAGATGCACTCATAGGCCAAATATTATTTAGAAATAAGAACAAACATTAATACCCATTCCAACAAAAAATAGATTTGTTATGCAGTAGGGATTTTATAAATTACCTGACACAACTTATATAGTAAGATGAAATAGGACAGGTGGCTTCTTGCAGCTATATACAACATCATTTTAATTTCAATTTGCAGTATAATTTTTCCAAGGTATACACAGAATATATATTTAATGTAAATTGTGAACATTTTAAACACTGTATATGGAAATTAATCAATTTTAAGTTTATAACAATCAAAATTAACGGAAGTTTATTTTAAATTAGTTAGCTTTCTCTGCATTGCAAGACAGAATAATCAAGAATTGGTAAGAAAAAAATAATATCTGTAAAATTACTGGGGGGTGCATTATAAAGTGTTCGGTAACCGATCAAACTCACAATTTGGATTGAATGGCAAGTGACTTTTAAAATCTGGAACTCATTGTCAAATTTATTTCTTCATTGTGTCTTAAATGTGGAACAACAATGAGGTATTTCAAAGAGGTGAACCACAGATAGATTTCTCTAAGGGTGGGGTGAGGGTTACTCAAAAAGGAACTTGACAAGGCTACCGGAGGATTTCAAATATCAGAATCGTAACCATAATAGAGTATTTCATTGCATCCTAGCTTTCATCAAGGGTAAGATGCACTATAGTTTATGTTTGACTAAGAAAGAGAAATGCTGTCAGTTAAACTAGGATATGTCCTCAAGTGCAAGGTGAGTGCCACCTTAAGAGATATTAAAATGGGGGGGGAGAGAAATCTTAGAACAAGTAAACTGTGGTACTAGAATAATTAAGAAAGGTCAAACACTTGGATCAACAAAAAAAGTGATAATTGCTTACCATGTGCCCCAAACTATATTAAGTCTTAGAACAAGAGACGTTCTCATCTTGATGCCCCGCAGCTGTTAGACCCAAGGTACAGAGGGCAGTAGCCAACGACCAGCAGGCCCCAAGTGCCATGTGCAGACTCTAAGAGCAACTGCCTTTGAGAGAGGAAACGGTTGAGAGTGGGCCTTCTGAGGTAGAGAAATACTAGCTGGGAAAGTAGGAAAATTGACACAGAATGTTTTACTTTTCTTTTCTTTTTTTAAAAAAGATTTTATTTATTTATTTGACAGACAGAGATCACAAGTAGGCAGAGTGGCCGGCAGAGAGATAGAGAGAGAGAGAGAAGCAGGCTTCCTGCTGAGCAGAGAGCCCGATGCAGGGCTCGATCCCAGGACCCTGAGATCATGACCCCAGCCGAAGGCAGCAGCCCAAACCACTGAGCCACCCAGGCGCCCCAATGTTTTACTTTTCAATATACTACTTAGAATATAAAACCTATTCCATTTTGTAAGAAGTTTACCATTTAAAAAATGGTAATTTTCTCATTGTGCCTTCCCTTCTCATTGCTTTATTTTGAATAAAAAATTTCACAATGAACATACGGATGCTTTCCTTTTGATGGTCCCTCTGTTGGTCATATTCTTAATGAGTCATGACAATTAGTTTTACAAAATTTATTGATGTTTTTGTTGATATGTTTTATCATAACAAATTTTCCCTCCCGTATCTAGATTCCCCAGCTTTCAGACAGGTGGACACTTCAATAAACCATACCCAAGGGATGTATCAAGTACTTCTTAGACATTCTCTCAGATCCTTGAGGTCTCATTTTGCCTAGGGATTTGCAATAGGTTCTGCCAGAGGCACCACTGTGACAACTGATGTCCATGGTCTATCTCCTGCTAAGCTCAAGAAGTCACTGATTTCCAAGGTTATCTATACAATTAATGCATTCCAGCAAGTTCTTTTTTTTTTAATATTAACAAACTTATTTTAAAGTTTATATGGAGAGGCAAAGACTCACAATATTCAACATAGTGTTGAAGGAGAACAAGCCTGAGGACTGACTTCAAAGTTTACCATAACGATGGGGCGCCTGGGTGGCTCAGTGGGTTAGGCCTCTGCCTTCGGCTCAGGTAATGATCCCAGGGGCCTGGGATCGAGTCCCGCATTGGGCTCTCTGCTCAGCAGGGAGCCTGCTTCTCCTCATCTCTCTCTCTGTCTGTCTCTCTGCCTATTTGTGATCTCTCTCTCTGTCAAATAAATAAATAAAATCTTAAAAAAAGTATACCATAACGATAATTGTAAGCAAGATATTGTAATACCACAGAAAGGCTAGATTAAAGGAACAGAATATATATTATCAATTATATTTTATATTTAATATAAAAGCAAAAGCAATACAAGAGAGCAAAATACAATCTTTTAAACAAATGGTTCTGGAGTAATGGTGAAGCTAAATGTAAAAAATATAAAATAAAAATAAAATAAAATAATAAAATAAAATAAATCCAGGCAGATATCATACACTCTTCACAAAAATTAAATCAGATTGGTTTATAAACCTAATCATGAAACATGTAGAAGGTAATATATAAGAAAATTTAAATGACCTTGGTTTTGGAAATAACTTTAGCTACAAAAGCACAAGCACTGAATTTAAAAATGTCTACTCTGTGAAACACAATGCCAAGAGAATGAAAAGGCAAAGCACAGACTATGAGAAAAAATTTGCAAAATACACATCTGGCAAAGGACTGTTAATCAAAAATACACAAAGAACCCTTAAAACTCAACAATGGGGGAAAAACCTGATTAAAAATGAGCCAAAGACCTTAGCAGATACTTCACAAAAGAAAATATTACAGATGGCAAATAAGCATATAAAAAGATGCTTCACATCATATGTCATCCGGAAAATGCAAATTAAAACAAAAAAGAGACACCAGTACATACCCAGAATCCAGAACACTGACAACAGAACACGAAATGTTGGTGAGGATGTGGAGCAACAGGAATGTTCTTCCATGTCTATTGAGAAAAAAGAATGGAAAAACAACTTGGCAGTTTCTTACAAAACTAAACATATTCTTGCCAGATGATTGAGCAGTAGCTGACAGCCCTTTTCTCGAGGGAGCTGTTTCTGCGAATTCAGGGTATGGTGCCTGGTAGCAAGCCCAAGCAGCGTGTCCTAGCATGGCACTCTATGCCTATTACCATCTCCTGGTGTAGGTAAGGCTTTGCCTTTTGTCCAGTGCTCAGGCTGACTCGGGGTCTAGGCCAGTCCTTCACCACAGGGGAGAGGAGGCGACAGGATCACTGCACACGACCCGTGCACTGGGATGGGAAACTGTGGGGGACAGTCTGCACTCCTTCCCTGGCACACGCCCTGCCACCCAATTCCCTGCCACATCCTGGTGGAAGACGGCATCTGACTGCCCGTTTCTCCATGGGGCTGTTTCTGCGAGTTCCGGGTATGGCACCTGGTGGCAAGCCCAAGTCTGCCCTTGGGACAGGTGTCCAAGGTGATGCTGTCCCCTTGGGACCAGAGGCACAGGACAGGCCTGCCTTCTGCCCAGACTCCTTCCTCAGAGTGGAGCACGCGCCCCTGCCCTAGTCGTCCCCTCATGTGTCCTTAGCAGCCAGGCTTCCATCTCTCTGAACAGGGAGCGGGGGACACTTGTCTTGCCACCGGCCTGCTGTTCGTGCCAAGGCAGGCCATCCTGCTTCCCGAGTGTTTCCCGACCCCAAGGCCAACCGCTCCTTCTCTTCTCCGGGGGCGGCATGCTGCGCCTTCCCCACAGGGGGCTTCTCTCTCAGGCAGAGGGGATGCTAGGGCAAAGGGTATTTCGCTCCATGCGGGTATCTTCCACCGAGCTGCGGAGACTAGCCCAGGCAAGCAGCAGCAGCATCCCCAAATCCAACTCTGATTTCCCAAGGAACGCTGTGCTTTCCCAGGGGAGATGCCCAGGCAAAGAGGCTTTCGCTGTATGCGGGTTTCTCCCAATGCGCGACTGGGCTCAGGCAAGCAGCTGCAGCCCGCAGAACATTTCTCAGAGAATGCTGTGCTTTCGCAGAGGCTTTGGCTTGGAGCGAACAGCACTTCGCTGCTGCTTCCTCAGCAAGGCTTCTGTCGCGTCAGGGAAGAAGAGCTTCGGGAGAGCTGGTGCCTCTTGGGCCTTACTTTCCCTGGCTCATTGTTCGCGTCCTGGGTTCACCCTGCCAGGCGGAACTAAGCAGACCCAGCCACAACCCTACAGTAGCATGCGTAGCCTAGGATGGCACTCTATGCACACTACCCTGTCCCGGTGTAGGCATCGCTTGGCCTTTTACTCTGGCGCTCAGGCGAACTCGCGGACTAGGCCAGTGCTTTCCCACAGGAAAGGAGAGGTGACAGGATCCCTGCACACCGCCCGTACACTGAATAGGGAGCTTTGGGGGACTGTCCCCACTCCTTCCCCTTAAACCCCGTGCCTCCTCCAAGCTTCCACATCCTGGAGGAAGACGGCATCTGACTCCCCGTTATTTCAGGGAGCTGTTTCTGCGAGTTCAGGGTAGGCGCCTCGTGGCTAGAGCATGTCTGCCCTAGGGACAGGTGGCCAAGGAGCTGCTGTCTCCTTGGCCCACAGGCTCAGGTCAGGCATGCTTTCTACCCAGACTCCTTCCTAAGAGTGGAGCACGCGCCCTGCCATACTCATCTCCTCCTGTCTCCTTAGTAGCCAGGCTTCCGTCTCTCTGTACAGGGAGCGGGAGACACTTGTATTGCCACCAGCCGCTGTGCCTGCCAGGGCCGGCTCTCCTGCTTCGCAACCGTTTCCAGACCATAAGGCCAACGGCTCCTGTTCTTCTCCCTGGGCAGCGTGCTGCACCTTCCACAGATGCTCCTGGGAAGCCCAGTGAAAGACGTGTCCCTTTCCTTAAGGCTCTTTCCACAGGCGCATTCGCACTGAAAACCTCTGCGAAAGCATAGCAGTCGCTGGGAAATCAGTGTCGGTTCTGTGGGCTGCTGTTGCTGCTTGCCTTAGCCTAGTGTTCATAGCCGGATGGGAGAAACCCGCATAGAGCGAAAGCCTCTTTGTCCGGCATCCCCTCTGGGAAAGCACAGCATTCTTTGGGAAATCAGAGTCCAGTCTGAGGGATGCTCCTGTTTGCCTGAGCTGGCCTCCACAGCACGGTGTAATAAACCCGCATGGAGCGAAATCCTCTTTGCCTGAGCATCCCATCTGCCTGAGAGAGAAGCGCAAAACTGAAACTAAAAAATGATATTGAGATAGATTTTATAAATGAACCAAATGGATACTCTAGAACTTTAAAGATATGACAGCCAATTTAAGATACCACAGGGGTGCCTGGGTGGCTCACTTAATTAAACCTCCAATTCTTTTTCCTTTTTATTTAACACCTTAATTTTATTTCATTTCTTTCATTTTGGCTTATGTCATGATGTCAGGGTTTTGAAATAGAGCCCAGAGTTGGGCTCTGTGCTGAGCCTGGAGCCTGCTTTAGATTCTTTTCCCTTCTTTTTCTATCCCTCCCTGCACTCTCTCACTCGCTCGCTCTCTCTTGCTTGCAAATAAATAAATAGATAGATATATAGATAATAGACAAAGCAAAATAAAAGCAGATTATGAAAATAATATAAGTTTTTTTGAAATGAAAGCAAGTTCAAAATAAAATAGAGAAGACCTACACAGCTAAAAGTTCATTCAAAAAATCTACTATTAAAGAAGTCAGTATGACACAATGTTAAGATATCAAAAGATTGGAGCATGTACTTTACAGAAAGGTAATCCAAATGGCCACTCATATGTAAAAAACTGTTTATCTTTATTATGAATCTGGAATTAAATTAAATTAAATTAAATTCAAAATAAATTAAAAGCTAGAATGGCATACTATTACACACTTACCATATTGGGAAACAGTAAAAATGTCTTGCAAGAATGTGAAAGAATGACAGTGCCCATAATAAAACATTTCAGGTAAGTTGGACAATATTTAGAAAACTTAAAAATTAAAAAAAAATTTGGTCCATTCCTAGAAATACAACATTGAACTAAATGAATATTTTCACCAGGATATGAAAACAGATGATTATAGTTATTTCACTCATAACACAGATCAGCAGTGGTATATTTGCACAATGTTACATTAAATAAGAGAGAATATTAACAAACTGGGAGAAGGGGCTAGGTTGTTATCATAAACAGATCTTCTATGGTGCCGATTATGTTCTATTTCTCAAAATCTTTAAGTTAAAAAATTTTCAAATTTATATCTAAATAGATAGATGATAGATAGACAGATATCCCAGAAGCTGCAATGCTAGGCTAAGACCAGGCTTTAAAGGGCTTTTCTATGCTCTACTAAATACTTTAAACCATTCATTATATCATAGCTCAGTGTTCGAATCTCCATTTGTTTCCTCAGTTTTCTAATATTTATCTTAAGGTGACCTGATCCAGACTTTTGATCACCTTTGTCTAAATATTTCTATTTTAACAAAGTCCTTTTTAATACTCAGAGACTAAAACTTAGAAAAATACTCTGATTTTTATCTCACTAGAGTGGAAAATATATGGTTACCCATTAACTAATGTCTACATTAGCTCCATGACATTTTTAATTCTTGGGAGCTTTTGGTTAAATGAATTTTTTTAAGCTTCCTTTAAATGAAGCTTTAAGCCATCGCCACATGAATAAAATTAAAGAACTAAATGAAAACAAGCCAAGTATTTACAGAGTAATAGAATGTGAAGTGGAAAGAGTACAATTCTGAAATCATAAAGCCTAAATTAGTGTGATGCATCTTTATCAGCCATGTAATCATAAACCAGTTATCTAAATGTGTTAGCCTCAGTTTTTTTCACCCCTGAAATGGTGATGATAATACTTATTATGCAGAGTTGTTGTGTGGATGTAATGAAGCATGGAGCATGAGAGTCTCATATTCCATGCTAAAATGATAGCTATTTTTTATACTTATAATAATTCTAATAATAGTAATTAAATTGTTCAAAATGATAATATTCATTTATATTGAGGCATTGTATTGACTATTCATAGACACATTTACCAAAATAAATTTCATTTTACTTTACCCCCTCTGAGGCTATATATTCCCTAATTCAATATGAATTCAATATGAATCTCATTATGAATAATAATTATCATAATAATAATAATTATCATAATAAGTATGCTGATTTTTCTTCTTTTTAGGGAAGTATCCTTTACTGTTGAACATAAAGAAACTTAAGCAAGTCTGTCTTATTCAAAATTTGCATGCTGCTTTCTTATGAAACTAGATTATAGAGTTGTATGAAATAAATTCATGCAGTGAAGACATTTATGTTTGGAAAACTGGGTGGTCAGTTTAGTATTTCAAAAGAAGATTTTAAAATTTAAACCTTAAAACTGAGCTCTTTCAGCCTTATTTATAGACCATCCTTCATGGTTTATAAGTATTCCTTCATTGTAAACTAACTAATAGTGTTTGTCACAGTGTATATAACTAAAATGGATTTTGTATTCTATTATTTCAGAGTGAGTTGCAGTTTCTATTTACTTACTTCCTTTTTTGAAAAACAGATTAATTCTACTAAAAGTTATTTCCAGCTTTATTGAAAAATAATTGACATATTATAATTTGTAAATTTAAGAAATGATTTCTTTATAACACTGCAAACTTTTAACATTGTGTAAATTTTGTACCATTTGATAAATTGGTATACATCTGTATTGCAATATAATCTACATAAAAATGTTAATGCATCTACTATCTCATATAGTTGCCTCTCTTTTTTATGCATATATTGTAAGGAATTTTAAGATCTACTCTCTTAGCAACTTTAATGTATATCGTACAGTAGAGATAAACTTCAGAGGTCTTGTGGGTTTTGTTCCAGACCACCTCAATAAAGTGATTATCTCAATAAACTAAGTCAAATCATTATTATTTTTTTTTTGGTTTCCCAGTGCAAATAAAAAATTATGTTTCCCAGTGCATATAAAAAATAAACACTATACTGTACTGTTCAAAAGCATTATGTCTTTAAAAAAAAAACAATTCATATACTTTAAGTAAACTAGTTCTGAGTTTTCAGTGGGTCATAATCACTGATCACAGATCACCATAACAAATACAATAATAATGAAAAAACTTGAAATATTGCAAGAATTACCAACATGTGACAGAGAGACACAAAATGAACAAATGTTGTTAGAAAAATGGTGGGCAGCAGACCTATTTTATACAAGATTGCTATAAACTTTCAACTTGTAAGAATGTGATATATGCAAAATTTAATAAAGGGAAGCACAATTTAAAAAGTATGTATATATTATTAACTATGATCATCATGCTGTACATTAGATCTCCAGAACTTTTTTCCTATTATAGTTGCAAGTTTGTACACTTTGACCACCTTATTCCACCCCAGGTTCACCCCTTGTCAACTCAACTCTAAGTTTCCATTAGTTTGCTTTTTCTTCAGATTCTGTATGTAAGGGTTATCATAATACATAAATTTAAAAATATACACCAACAGCAAGACAGAAGAAAGGGAAATTAAGGAGTCAATCCCATTTACAATTGCACCCAAAACCATAAGATACCTAGGAATAAACCTAACCAAAGAGACACAGAATCTATACTCAGAAAACTATAAAGTACTCATGAAAGAAATTGAGGAAGACACAAAGAAATGGAAAAATGTTCCATGCTCCTGGATTGGAAGAATAAATATTGTGAAAATGTCTATGCTATCTAAAGCAATCTACACATTTAATGCAATTCCTATCAAAGTACCATCCATCTTTTTCAAAGAAATGGAACAAATCTAAAATTTATATGGAACCAGAAAAGACCTCGAATAGCTAAAGGGATATTGAAAAAGAAAGCCAACGTTGGTGGCATCACAATCCCGGACTTCCAGCTCTATTACAAAGCTGTCATCATCAAGACAGCATGGTACTGGCACAAAAACAGACCCATAGATCAATGGAACAGAATAGAGAGCCCAGAAATAGACTCTCAACTCTATGGTCAACTAATCTTCGACAAAGCAGGAAAGAATGTCCAATGGAAAAAAGACAGCCTCTTCAATAAATGGTGCTGGGAAAATTGGACAGCCACATGCAGAAAAATGAAATTGGACCATTTCCTTACACCACACACAAAAATAGACTCAAAATGGATGAAGGACCTCAATGTTCAAAAGGAATCCATCAAAATCCTTGAGGAGAACACAGGCAGCAACCTCTTTGACCTCAGCCGCAGCAACATCTTCCTAGGAACAACGCCAAAGGCAAGGGAAGCAAGGGCAAAAATGAACTATTGGGATTTCATCAAGATCAAAAGCTTTTGCACAGCAAAGGAAACAGTTCACAAAATCAAAAGACAACTGACAGAATGGGAGAAGATATTTGCAAACGACATATCAGATAAAGGACTAGTGTCCAGAATCTATAAAGAACTTAGCAAACTCAACACCCAAAGAACAAATAATCCAATCAAGAAATGGGCAGAGGACATGAGCAGACATTTCTGCAAAGAAGACATCCAGATGGCCAACAGACACATGAAAAAGTGCTCCATATCACTCGGCATCAGGGAAATACAAATCAAAACCACAATGCGATATCACCTCACACCAGTCAGAATGGCTAAAATCAACAAGTCAGGAAATGACAGATGCTGGCGAGGATGCAGAGAAAGGGGAACCCTCCTCCACTGTTGGTGGGAATGCAAGCTGGTGCAACCTCTCTGGAAAACAGCATGGAGGTTCCTCAAAATGTTGAAAATAGAACTGCCCTATGACCCAGCAATTGCACTATTGGGCATTTACCCTAAAGATACAAACGTAGTGATCCAAAGGGGCACGTGTACTCGAATGTTTATAGCAGCAATGTCCACAATAGCCAAACTATGGAAAGAACCTAGATGTCCATCAACAGATGAATGGATCAAGAAGATGTGGTATATATGCACAATGGAATACTATGCAGCCATCAAAAGAAATGAAATCTTGCCATTCGCGACAACATGGATGGAACTAGAGCGTATCATGCTTAGCGAAATAAGTCAAGCGGAGAAAGACAACTATCATATGATCTCCCTGATATGAGGAAGTGGTGATGCAACATGGGGGCTTAAGTGGGTACAAGAAGAATAAATGAAAGAAGATGGGATTGGGAGGGAGACAAACCATAAGTGACTCTTAATCTCACAAAACAAACTGAGGGTTGTTGGGGGGAGGGGGTTTGGGAGAAGGGGGTGGTATTATGGACACTGGGGAGGGTATGTGTTTTGGTGAGTGCTGTGAAGTGTGTAAACCTGGTGATTCACAGACCTGTACCCCTGGGGATAAAAATATATGTTTATAAAAAATAAAAAATTATATATTAAAAAAATATATAAAATCTTTGAAATATTTCACTTAGTATAATACCTTCAAGATCCATCCATGGTATTGTAAATGGCAGTATTTCTTAATTTTTCATGGTTAAGTAGTATTCCATAGTATATATTTACCATACTTATTTTATTCATTCATCCATTAATGGATACTGAAGTTATTTCCATCTCTTGCTTAGAGTTAATAATTTTATAATGAACATAAGAGTGCAGATATGTCTTCGAATAGTGACTTTGTTTCCTTTAGATATATACCTAGAGGTGGGATTACTGAATCATATGGTAATTTTACTTTTAATAATATGAATAGTCTCCATACTGTTTTCCATACAAATTTATATCCCTATCACAGTGCATAAGTTCCCCATTTTACCCAATATTTACCAAAATTTGTTAGTTTTAATTTTTTGGTAGTATATATTCTAATAGGTAGTAATATCTTGCTGTGTTTTTCAGAGGTAAACAAAAACAACACATAATGACTTTGCCCTGAGTTTTTTACGTTGAGCACTTTTTAATGCTCCTGTTGGTCATTTATATAACTTTTTTTGAATAAAAAGTCTATTGAGATCCTTTTGCTATTTTTTTTAATTATATATTATTTTCTATTTGTATCTGTTGGTTATTAACCTCTTTTCAGATATAAGATTTGTAAGTATTTTCTTCCATTCTGTGGATTGAGTTTTCATTCCCTTTGTTTTGGCAATGCAGAAACTTTAGTTTGATGTAATACCATTTATTTATTTTTGCTTTTTTTTGCTTGTGTTTTTGGTCTGGTATCCAAAAAAAAAAAAACTATTGGCAAGACCAATGTCAAGGAGAATTTTTCCTATGTTTTCCTTTAGGAAATTTAGTTTCATGCATCACATTTAAGTCTTTAATCTATTTCAAGTTAAGATTTATGAGTGATATAAGGTTCCAGTTTCATGCTGGTTTATGTGACTATTCAGTTTTAAATATCATTTACTGAAACAGACTATCTTTACCCATTACATATGTTGGCCCCTGTCAAATATTAGGTGACTGTATGAAAAGATTTATTTCTGGACTCTCAATTCTGTTCTACTTGTTTATTGGTCTGTTTTTATGCCAGTATATTTTATTGTTTTGAGCATGGGGGCTTTGTAGTATAGTTTCAAATCAAGAAGTGTAATTTCGCTTCTTCATTCTTTCTCAGAACTGCTTTGATTATTTGTTTGTCTCATATAAATTTTAGGATTCTTTACTTACTTCTGTAAAAACACAATATTGGATTTTTTAAAAGATTATTTATTTATTTATTTGAGAGAGAGAGATGACAAGCAGGCAGAGAGGCAGGCAGAGAGAGTAGAGGTAGCAGCTTCCTGCTGAGCAGAGAGGCTGATGCGGGGCTCGATCCCAGGACCCTGGGATCATGTCCTGAGCTGAAGGCAGCAGCTTAACCCACTGAGCCACCCAGGCGCCCCTAACATTGGATTTTTGATAGGAATTGAATTTACAGATGGTTTTCGGTAGTATGGACATTTTATCAATGTTAATTCTTACCATTCATAAATATGAGCTATCTTTCCATTTGTGTCTCCTTCAATTTCTTTATCAATGTCATAGTTTATGGGGTACAGATCATTCATCTTCTTAGTTAAATCTTTTCCTAAGTATTTTATTAGTTTTGATGCTAGTGTGAATTAGATTGTTCTCTTTATTTTTTCAGACAGTTCATCATTAGAGTGTTAAAATGCTCCTGTCTTGTGCTTACTTTGGCAGCACATATACTAAAATTGGAATGATGCAGAGATTAGCGTGATCACTGAGCAAGGATGACATGAAAAACTATTAAAAAAACGAAACAAAACAAAATTCTTGTCTTTTATATATTTATCTTGTATTTGGCAGCTTTACTAAATTTGTTTATTCAAAATTTTTATGAATTTTTTAGGATTCTTTTACATGTAAGTTCATGTTATCCAAAAAAAGAAAATTTTACTTCTTCCTTTTTTTTGGAGTCTTTTATTTCTTTGTGTTCCTTGTTTCTCTGGCTAGGACATCCAGTACTATGTCAAATGAGAGTAGTGAAAGTGGACACACTTGTCTTTTTTCTGATCTTTAAGGGGAAAACTTTCAAACTTTTTTGATTGAATATGAGATTAGCTCTGGGCTTGCAATATGTGTGTTTTTCTTTAATGGATTTTTTTAAATTATTTTTTTTTAATTTTTTATAAACATATAATGTGTTTTTATCCCTCGGGGTACAGGTCTGTGAATCACCAGGTTTACACATTTCACAGCACTCACCATCACTCACCATAGCACCTGCCCTCCCCAATGTCCATACCCCCCCACCATCCTCTCCCAACACACCTCCCCCCAGCAACCCTCAGTCTGTTTTGTGAGATTCAGTCTTTTTATGGTTTTTTCTCCCTCCCAATCCCATCTTCTTTTATTTTTCTTTTCGTACGCCCGAAACCGCCTATGTTGCATCTCCACTTCATCATATCAGGGAGATCATATGATAGTTGTCTTTCTCAGATTGATTTATTTCGCCAAGCATAATACCCTCTAGTTCCATCCACATCATCACAAATAGCAGGATTTCATTTCTTTTGATGGCTGCATAGTATCCCATTGTACATATATACCACATCTTATTTATTGATTCATCTGTTGAAGGACATTTAGGTTCTTTCCATAGTTTACCTATTGTGGACATTGCTGCTATAAACATTTGGGTGCATGTGCCCCTTCAGAATGCCACATTTGTATCTTGAGGGTATATACCCAGTACTACAATCACTGGGTCATAGGCTAGTTCTATTTTCAGCTTTTTGAGGCACCTCCACGCTGTTTTCCAGAGTGGTTGCACCAGCTTGCATTCCCGCGTACAGTGTAGGAGGGTTGCCCTTTCTCCACATCCTCGCCAGCATCTGTCATTGACTGACTTGTTCATTTTAGCCATTCTGAAAGGTGTGAGGTGGTATCTCATTCTGGTTTTGATTTGTATTTCCCTGATGCCGAGTGATGTGGAGCATTTTTTTCATGTGTCTGTTGGCCATTTGGATGTATTCTTTGCAGAAATGTCTGTTCATGTCCTCTGCCCATTTCTTCATTGGATTATTTGTTCTTAGGGTGTTGAGTTTGATAAGCTCTTTATAGATTTTGGATAGATACTGGCCCTTTATCTGGTATGTCATTTGCAAATATCTTCTCCCAGATAACTTCTGACAGTCATCTTTTGGCTTTGTTAACTGTTTCCTTTGCTGTGCAAAAGCTTTTTGATGAAATCAAAATAGTTGATTTGATGAAATCCCAATAGTTCATTCTTGCCCTTGCTTCCCTTGCCTTTGGCGATGTTCCTAGGAAGAAGTTGCTGCTGCTGAGGTCAAAGAGGTTGCTACCTGTTCTCTCCTCAAGGATTTTGATGGATTCCTTTCTCACATTATGCTTCTTCATCCATTTCCAGTCTATTTTCATGTATGGTGTAAGGAAATGGTCCAACTTCATTTTTCTGCATGTGGCTGTTCAATTTTCCCAACACCATTTGTTGAAGAGGCTGTCTCTTTTCCATAGGACATTCCTTCCTGCTTTGTTGAAGATTAGTTGACCATAGAGTTGAGGGTGTATTTCTGGGCTCTCTATTCTGTTCCATTGATCTATGTCTGTTTTGGGGACAGTTCCCTACTATCTTGATGATGACGACTTTGAAATAGAGCTTGAAGTCTGGAATTGTGATGCCAACAACTTTGGCTTTCTTTTTCAATATTCCTCTGGCTATTCGAGGTATTTTCTGGTTCCATATATATTTTAGGATGATTTGTCCCATTTCTTTGAAAAAAATGGATGGGATTTTGATAGGGATTGCATTAAATGTGTAGATTGCTTTAGGTAGCATAGACATTTTCACAATATTTGTTCTTCCAATACAGGAGCATGGAACATTTTTCATTTCTTCTTTGTGTCTTCTTCAATTTCTTTCATGAGTACTTTAGAGTTTTCTGAGTATAGATTCTCTTTGTCTCTTTGGTTAGGTTTATTCCTAGGTATCTTAGGGTTTTGGGTGCAATTGTAAATGGGATTCACTCCTTAATTTCTATTTCTTCAGTCTTGTTGGTATAAAAGAACTGCAACCAATTTCTGTGCATTGATTTTATATTCTGACACTTTACAGAATTCCTATACAAGTTATAGCAGATTTGGAGTGGAGTCCTTTAAGCTTTCCACATACAGTGTCATATCGTCTGCAAACAGGGATAGTTTGACTTCTCTTTTGCCAATTTGGCAAAGTTTGGATGCCCTTAATTTCTTTTTGTTGTCTGATTGCTGAGGCTAGGACTTCTAGTACGATGTTGAATAGCAGTGGTGATAACGGACATCCCTGCCAGGTTCCTGACCTCAGCGGAAAAGTATTCAGTTTTTCTCCATTGAGAATGATATTTGCAGTGAGTTTTTCATAGATGGCTTTGATAATATTAATAATATGTGCCCTCTGTCCCTACACTTTGAAGAGTTTTAATCAGGTAGGGACACTGCACTTTGCCAAATGCTTTTTCAGCATCTATGGAGAGTATCATATGGTTCTTGTTCTTTCTTTTATTAATGTGTTGTATCACATTGATTGATTTGCAGATGTTGAACCAACCTTGTAGCCCTGGAATAAATCCCACTTGGTCGTGGTGAATAATCCTTTTAATGTACTGTTGAATCTTATTGGCTAGTATTTTGGTGAGAATTTTCGCATCTGTGTTCATCAAGGAAATTGGTTTGTAGTTCTCTTTTTTGATGGGATCCTTGTCTGGTTTTGGGATCAAGATGATGCTGGCCTCAGAAAAAAAAGAGTTTGGAAGTTTTCCTTCCATTTCTATTTTTTTGGAACAGTATCGTGAGAATAGGAATTAATTCTTCTGTAAATGTTTGGTAGAATTCCCCTGGGAAGCATCTGGCCCGGGGCTTTTGTTTGTTTGGAGATTTTTGATGACTGTTTCAATCTCTGTACTGGTTATGGGTCTCTTCAGGTTTCCTATTTCTTCCTGGTTCAGTTGTGGTAGTTTATATGTCTCTAGGAATGTATCCATTTCTTCCAGATTGTTGAATTTGTTGGCGTAGAGTTGCTCATAGTATGTTCCTATAATTGTTTGTATATCTTTGGTGTTTGTTGGTTGTGATCTCTCCTCTTTCATTCATGAATTTATTTATTTGGGTTCTTTCTCTTTTTTTTTTGATAAGTCTGGAAAGGGGTTTATCAATCTTATAAATTCTTTCAAAGAACCAGCTCCTAGTTTCGTTGATTTGTTCTATTTTTTGTTGTTGTTCTTCGGTTTTTGTGGTTTTTGTGTGTTTGTTTATTTGTTCCTATTTCATTGATTTCTGCTCTGATCTTTATTATTCCTCTTCTGCTGGGTTTAGGCTTTCTTGTTCTTTCTCCATCTCCTTTAGGTGTAGGGTTATGTTGTGTATTTGAGATCTGAGAGAGAAGCGTGGTTGCACACGTCTGTCACTGCGCTCCCCAGGAGCATGTCTGGGGAAGGCGCAGCATGCCACCCCAGGAGAAGAGAAGGAGCTGTTGGCCTTGTGGTCGGGAAAAGTCGAGAAGCAGAATAGCCTGCCGTGGCAGGAACAGCAGGCCAGTGGCAAGACAAGTGTCACCCGCTCCCTGTGCGGAGAGACAAAGCCTGGTTCCTAAGGAGACATGAGGGGATGACTAGGGCAGGGATGCATGCTCCACTCTGAGGAAGGAGTCTGGGCAGAAGGCAGGCCTGTCCTGTGCCTCGGGTCCCAAGGGGACAGCATCTCCTTGACCACCTGTCCAGAGGGCAGACGTGGGCTTGCCACCAAGCTCCCGGCCCTGAACTTGCAGAAACACCTCCTGGAGGAACCGGCAATCAGATGCCGTCTTCCTCCAGGATGTGGCAGCATTGGCGGAGGCAGGGGGTGTCCCGGGGAAACAGGGACAGTTACCCATTACTCCCCATCCCAGGACACGGGCGGTGTGCAGTGATCCTCTCGCGTCTCCTCAAGGATGGGGAAGGCACTGGCCTAGTCCCCTGTCCACCTGAATGCCAGAGCAAAAGGGCCGGCCGTGCCTTATGCTGAGAGATGGCATTGTGAGCAGAGTGCCATCCTAGGCCACGCACGCTGCTGCAGGGTCGAGGCTGTGTCTGCTTATTTCAGCTTGGCAGGATGAACCCAGGATGTGAACTTGGAGCCCGGAATAGCAAGGCCCCAAGAGGCACCAGCTCTCCCGCAGCACTTCTTCCCTGACGCGACTGAAGCCTTGCTGAAGAGGCAGCGGCGAAGTGCTGTTCGCTTCAAGCCAAAGCTTCTGCGAAAGCACAGCATTTGCTGAGAAATCAGAGTCGGTTCTGCGGGCTCTTCTGCTGCTTGCCTGTGCCCAGTCTCGCGGTGGGAGAAACCCGCATACAGCGAAAGCCTCTTTGCCCGGGCATCTCCTCTGGGAAAGCACGGCATTCGTTGGGAAATCAGAATCGGATGTGTGTGATGCTGCAGCTGAATGCCTGAGCTAGTCTCCGCAGCATGGTGGAAGATGCCCGCATGGAGCGAAATCCTCTTTGCCCTAGCACCCCTTTGCCTAATAAAGAAATATGGTTGCACAACTGAAAGGCCCTTAAGGAAAGGGACACGTCTGTCACCAAGCTCCACAGGAGCAAGTCTGGGGAAGGCGCAGGACGCCGCCCCCAGAGAAGAGAAGGAGCCGTTGGCCTTGTGGTCGGGAAACGGTCGGGAAGCAGGAGAGCCTGCCCTTGCAGGAACAGCAGGCCGGTCGCAAGACAAATGTCACCCACTCCCTGTGCGGAGAGACGAAGCCGGGCTGCTAAGGAGACATGAAGGGACGACTAGGGAAGGGACGCGTGCTCCACTCTGAGGATGGAGTCTGGGAAGAAGGCAGGCCTGTCCTTTGCGTCTGGTCCCAAGGGCACAGCATCTCCTTGGACAACTGTCCGTAGGGCAGACTTGGGCTTGCTACCAGGCACCATACCCTGAACTCGCAGAAACAGCTCCCTTGAGAAACGGGCAGTCAGATGCCATCTTCCTCCAGGATGTGACAGCGCTGTCGGTGGCAGGGGGTGAGCCGGAAAGGAGTGGCAACAATCCCCGAAAGCTCCCCATTCCAGTAACGGGCGGTGTTCAGGGATCCTGTCGCCTCTCCTCTCCTGTGAGGAAGGC
Source organism: Mustela putorius furo (assembly GCF_011764305.1). Lineage (NCBI taxonomy): Eukaryota > Metazoa > Chordata > Mammalia > Carnivora > Mustelidae > Mustela > Mustela putorius. Next base: position 40,800 of record NW_025421345.1, read on the forward strand.
AATGACCTAGTCCGCGAGTCCACCTGAAGTCCAGTGCCAAAGGCCAAGCGTTGCCGACACCGGGAGATGGTAGTGTGCATAGAGTGCCATCCTAGGCCACGCACGTTGCTGCAGGGTTGTGGCTGTGTCTTAGTTCGCCTGGCAGGGTGAACCCAGGGCGCGAACATGGAGCCCGGGAAAGCAAGGCCCAAGAGGCACCAGCTCTCCCGCAGCTCTTCTTCCCTGATGCGACTGAAGCCTTTCTGAGGAAACAGGGGCGAAGTGCTGTTCGCTCCAAGCCAAAGCCTCTGCGAAAGCACAGCATTCGCTGAGAAATGTTCTGCGGGCTGCTGCTGCTTGCCTGAGCCCTGTCTCACGGTGGGAGAAACCCGTATAGAGCGAAAGCCTCTTTTCCTTGTCATCTGCCCTTGGAAAGCACAGCATTCGTTGGGAAATCTGAGTTGGGTTTGGGGCTGCTGCTGCTGCTTGCTGAGCTAGTCTCCGCAGCACGGTGGAAGATACCCGCATGGAGCGAAATACTCTTTGCCCTAGCATCCCCTCTGCCTGAGAGAGAAGCGTGGTTGCACACGTCTGTCACCGCGCTCCCCAGGAGCAAGTGTGGGGAAGGCACGGCACGCCGCCCCGAGAGGAGAGAAGGAGCCGTTGGCCTTGGGGTCGTGAAACGCTCGGGAAGGAAGCAAGATAGCCTGCCGTGGCACGAACAGCAGGCCAGTGGCAAGACAAGTGTCCCCCGCTCCCTGTGCAGAGAGATGGAAGCCTGGCTGCTAAGGAGACATGAGGGGACGACTAGGGCAGGGGCGCGTGTGCTCCTCTCTGAGGAAGGAGTCTGGGCAGAAGGCAGGCCTGTCCTGTGCCTCTGGTCCCAAGGGGACAGCATCTCCTTGGCCACCTGTCCCGAGGGCAGACTTGGGCTTGCCACCAGGTGCCATACCCGCAACTCGCAGAAACAACCCCATGGAGAAACGGGCAGTCAGATGCCGTCTTCCACCTAGATGTGGCAGCGATGTGGGTGGCAGGGGGTGTGCCGGGGAAGGAGTGGAGACTGTCCCCCACAGTTCCCCATCCAAGTTTATGGGCCGTGTGCAAGGATCCTGTCGCCTCCTCCTGTGGTGAAGGCACTGGCCTAGACCACATGTCTGCCTGAGCGTCGGAACAAAAGGCAAAGCCTTACCTACCCCAGGAGATGGTAATAGGCATAGAGTGCCATGCTAGGACACGCATGCTGCTGCAGGGTTGTGACTGTCTGCTTAGTTCGGCTTAGCAAGGTGAACCCCGGGCGCGAACTTGGAGCCCAGGAAAGCAAGGCCCAAGAGGCACCAGCTTTCAGGCAGCTCTTCTTCCCTGTTACGAACGAAGCCTTGCTGAGGAAGCAGTGGTGAAGTGCGGTTCGCTCCAAGCCCAAAGCCTCTGTCAAAGCACAACATTCGCTGACAAATCAGAGTCGGTACTGTGGGCTGGTTGCCTGAGCCCAGTCTCACGGTGGGAGAAACTCGCATACAGCTTAAGGCTCTTTGCCCGGGCATCTCCTCTGGGAAAGCGCAGCATTCATTGGGAAATCAGAGTTGGGTTTGGGGATGCTGCTGCTGCTTGCCTGAGCTAGTCCCCACAGCACGGTGGAAGATAAGACCCGCATGGAGCGAAATTCTCTTTGCCCTAGCATCCCCTCTGCCTGAGAGAGAAATGTGTTTGCACATCTGAAAGGGCCTTAAGGAAAGGGACATGTCTGTCCCCGCCCTCCCATGGAGCACGTCTGGGGAAGGCGCAGCACGCTGCCCCCGGAGAAGAGGAGCCCTTGGCCTTGGGGTCTGAAAACGCTCGGGAAGCAGAATAGGCTGCCGTGGCACGTACAGCAGGCTGGTGGCAAGACAAGTGTCACCCATTCCCTGTGCGGAGAGATGGAAGCCTGGCTGCTAAGGAGACATGAGGGGACGACTAGGGCAGGGGCGCGTGCTCCCCTCTGAGGAAGGAGTCTGGGCAGAAGGCAGGCCTGTCCTGTGCCTCTGGTCCCAAGGGCACAGCATCTCCTTGGACAACAGTCCGGAGGGTAGACTTGGGCTTGCTACCAGGCACCATACCCTGAATTCGCAGAAACAGCTCCCTCGAGAAAAGGGCTGTCAGCTACTGCTGAATCATCTGGCAAGAATATGTTTAGTTTTGTAAGAAACTGCCAAGTTGTTTTCCATTCTTTATTCTCAATAGACATGGAAGAACATTCCTGTTGCTCCACATCCTCACCAACATTTCGTGTTCTGTTGTCAGTGTTCTGGATTCTGGGTATGTACTGGTGTCTCTTTTTTGTTTTAATTTGCATTTTCCGGATGACATATGATGTGAAGCAACTTTTTATATGCTTATTTGCCATCTGTAATATTTTCTTTTGTGAGGTATCTGCTAAGGTCTTTGGCTCATTTTTAATCAGGTTTTTCCCCCATTGTTGAGTTTTAAGGGTTCTTTGTGTATTTTTGATTAACAGTCCTTTGCCAGATGTGTATTTTGCAAATTTTTTCTCATAGTCTGTGCTTTGCCTTTTCATTCTCTTGGCATTGTGTTTCACAGAATAGACATTTTTAATTTCAGTGCTTGTGCTTTTGTAGCTAAAGTTATTTCCAAAACCAAGGTCATTTAAATTTTCTTATATATTACCTTCTACATGTTTCATGTTTAGGTTTATAATCCAATCTGAGTTAATTTTTGTGAAGAGTGTATGATATCTGCCTGGATTTATTTTTTTTATTATTTTATTTTATTTTTATTTTATATTTTTTACATTTAGCTTCACCATTACTCCAGAATCATTTGTTTAAAAGATTGTATTTTGCTCTCTTGTATTGCTTTTGCTTTTATATTAAATATAAAATATAATTGATAATATATATTCCGTTCCTTTAATCTAGCCTTTCTGTGGTATTACAATATCTTGCTTACAATTATCGTTATGGTATATATTTTTTATGATTTTATTTATCTATTTGACAGAGAGAGAGAGATCACAAATAGGCAGAGAGACAGACAGAGAGAGAGATGAGGAGAAGCAGGCTCCCTGCTGAGCAGAGAGCCCAATGCGGGACTCGATCCCAGGCCCCTGGGATCATGACCTGAGCCGAAAGCAGAGGCTTAACCCACTGAGCCACCCAGGCGCCCCATCGTTATGGTAATCTTTGAAGTCAGTCCTCAGTCTTTGTTTTCCTTCAACACTATGTTGAATATTGTGAGTCTTTGCCTCTCCATATAAACTTTAAAATAAGTTTGTTAATATTAAAAAAAAAGAACTTGCTGGAATGCATTAATTGTATAGATAAACTTGGAAACCAGTGACCTCTTGAGCTTAGCAGGAGATAGACCATGGACATCAGTTGTCACAGTGGTGCCTCTGGCAGAACCTATTGCAAATCCCTAGGCAAAATGAGACCTCAAGGATCTGAGAGAATGTCTAAGAAGTACTTGATACATCCCTTGGGTATGGCTTATTTCCACCTGTCTGAAAGCTGGGGAATCTAGATTAGGGAGGGAAAATTAGTTATGATAAAACAAATCAACAAACATGAATAAATTTTGTCAAACTAATTGTCATGGCTCATATACAATATGACCAACAGAGGGACCATCAAAAGGAAAGCTTCCGTTATGTTTATAGTGAAATTTTTTATTCAAAATAAAGCAGTGAGAGGGGAAGACACAATGAGAAAATTACCATTTTTTAAATGGTAAACTTCTTACAAAATGGAATAGGTTTTATATTCTAAGTAGTATATTGAAAAGTAAAACATTGGGGCGCCTGGGTGGCTCAGTGGTTTGGGCTGCTACCTTCGGCTGGGGTCATGATCTCAGGGTCCTGAGATAGAGCCCTGCATCGGGCTCTCTGCTCAGCAGGAAGCCTGCTTCTCTCTCTATATATATATCTCTGCCGGCCACTCTGCCTACTTGTGATCTCTGTCTGTCAAATAAATAAATAAAATCTTTAAAAAAAAAAAGAAAAGGAAAGTAAAACATTAAAAAATAAAATTTTATTTTTAAAAAATTATATAATTTAAAAAAAAGCTTAAAAATAGCAGAACCATTTTTCTTATAACTGGAAAATACATTGTATATATATCTATCAAAAATAACTTGTCGGGCTCCTGGGTGGCTCAGTAAGTTAAGCCGCTGCCTTCAGCTCAGGTCATGATCTCAGGGTTCTGGGATGGAGCCCCACTTTGGGCTCTCTGCTCAACGGAGAGCCTGCTACCTCCTCTCTATCTTTGCCTGCCTCTCGGCCTACTTGTAATCTCTCTGTGTCAAATAAATAAATAAAATCTTTAAAAAAAATAACTTGTCATGGGGGCACCTGGGTGGCTCAGTGAGTTAAAGCCTCTGCCTTCGGCTCAGGTCATGATCCCAGGATCATTGGATCCAGTCCCACATCGGGCTCTCAGCTCATCAGGGAGCCTGCTTCCCCCTCTCTCTCTGCCTGACCCTGCCTACTTGTGATCTCTGTCAAATAAATAAATAAAATCTTTTATAAAAAAATTTAAAAAAATAACTTGTCATGTCTGGAATCAGGAGCATATGGAAAAAAATTATATCTGAGGACAATACTTCTGCCATGTTTTGTGCCTTGTTAATATTTTTAAACATTCAGGCAACTTTTAGCTTTATTGAAATACCTGCTAAGATACCAGCAGTGCCTTTTGGAGCTCTATGACTATAAAAATTAATTGCAAATATTCAAAATGTTTACTAAGGTGTCACTATTTAGGGCCACCACCAAGCATGTTTCAGAAGTAAGCATAACGGTTACTCTTCTGTAAGGCAAAAGGGCATGTTTTCAGGAGTTCCATCTGCTGTACCAGGAGGTGAAACAAGTAATGATTTTTGTCTATAAAAAAATTCATTTTTCAATCTAACATTCCTCATTCCACATTATAATAATAAAAACTAGGAGGAGACTAAAACAAACAAACAACTACAACTACAACAACCAGCTTTACCTTCAGTGGTAGAGTAAATAGAACCTTATGAGTAGCCTGAAATTTATTTTTAAATATTTTTAAGATAAACGTTTTTGTTAGAAAACCATATATTTTATAATACTAAGAAATAACAGGCAAAGTTTTAGTAACTTCTAAAAAGTCTAGTTACTTCTATTTATCTATTAACTCATCTCTTTATGAAGTAGAACATGATCACACCTATTGTATCTACCCAAGTTTGTATGCTTCGGTTATTATATGTTTGCTATTTCCTTGCTTAATTTTTACAATATTTGATACATAATAGTATCTTTAAGTCCATCTACGGTTTCACAGAATTTGTTTGAACTTCATAAAAATGTACCATACTTGTTGCACTGTCCTTGCTTTACTTCTCTATTAACTTTCCAAGATGTATTCACTTTAGAGTGTGTAGCTATCATTTATTTTTATTCCTCCATAATGCTATGTTTACAAATTTGTATTTATCTGTACTTTTAAAAATATCTTAATTATATACCATTTCTCATCTCATGTAACACTCATGTTACTTCTACACTTATCAGATATTATGTAACTGAAAACCACAACTCAGCAACAATATAGCACCATTTTTCAAAATTAAATGGCTTACCAGAATTCTTTAATTCTATCCTTTATTTGTATTAGATGACCCTTTATTCTGGTATTTGGCATTGTTCATATGGAGGAAAGCTTATAAGTTGTTATTCCATAAATAGAAGGATTTATTATGATTGATTAATTATTTTCATTTAGAATGCATAGAATATGGTTGATTTAATATTTGTTTCTTACTCTCTGCCTGGAACATAGTGCTATCTATGTAATAGCTACTAAAATATTAAGTTAATTACCTAGACTTTAAACTTCATATGAATAGGAATAACATACAGAACTCTTCTCAGATTGGGACACCTGGGTGGCTCAGTCAGTTAAACGCCTGAGCCTTTAGCTCAGGTCATGATCTTAGGGTCCTGGGACTCAGTTCTGCAACAGATTCCCTGCTTAGCCGGGAGTTTGCTTCTCCCTCACCCTGCTGCTCCCCCTGCTTGTGCTCTCTCTCACTCTCTCTCTTACAAATAAATAAAATTAAAAAAATAAATTCTTCTCAGATAGCTAATATAGAATATCGTCTTTGTATTCATCAAAGGGAAAGTGCCATATAATAATGAAATTCAGACTACTTCAAATTCATTTTTTAACCAGTAAGAAAGTACTGGAAACAAGCCAAAAATGTCTTTAATGAATTAAAGAAATAGATTGATTTTCAATATCTTAATGTTTCTAAAATAAATTGCAAGATTTTTATACTAGATATCAGTGTAAATATTCATTATACAAGGATATTCTAAAAATAAACCTGAGAAAACTACTTGACATATATGATGACAAAAACGAGTTTGACAAAAGTCAGTTTGGGTAAAACTTACAACACCTACCACCTGAAACTCTTGTTCTATAATTTAATTATTTTAATTTACAAAAATACAAAAATAATATATCAGAGTAAGTCTATTGATAGCTTTGAAGGTATGCTCTGGTTGTGCACTGTTAACTATTGAAAGGGGAATCAAATATGTGATGCTTATGGTGTGACTATATTAAAATTCAACAAGTTCAGAAGCATACGAGGAATAGAATAAAGACAAAAGATGACCCTTACTTATCCTAAAGATAGACAATGGTATATATGTGCTAGTTGGGGAGAGAATCCAGTCAGTAGATGGAGGATGTGGTAGTGGAAAAAAAAAGACACAACGTTTTGGTTGAACGTTTAGCACTATATTTAACAAAGTGAAATTGTGTGTTAACAGCCTTGAATAAAATCCAAAAAATATTTTCAATTCATTGAAGATTATTTAGGAAAAACTTGAAAAATACAACTTGATAAGGATTCCAATAAAAGATTCATAAGCAATACAAGTTTCAGAATTTTTAGTATATTTTCCCTAAAAAGCCATTTGATTTAAATTAAAAAGAATTCTATTTACCTGCCACTTAAATAAGAGGAAATTATTTGGTTTTGTAATAAGTCAATAAAATAAATTAACATATCTTGAGAAAACAGATATGCACACTAAGTTAAAAATAATAGTGCTTAAGCTGTTCAGCAAACATTTGAAAAATTCCTTGCCCTCAGCTAGCTCTGGCGTTCTGCTAGGTGAGTAAGGCCATGTATGTTACTGCTCAGAGTACTGACGCAAAGCAATTGTCCCCTTCACCACCATTTTGCCGTTGATATGTCATGCTATGTTGTTTAGAGATACATAGATGGCCCTACATGAAGGCCTTTTTTTTGTGTGTATACGGGTGACTGTGATTTAACTTTCAAATAAGATGGCTCCTGATTTACAACGATTCAACGTACGATATATTTGGCAATGATGTGAAAGTGAAAGTGATTCAGTAGAAACTGTACTTTGAATTTTGAATTTGGGTCTTTATAAAAAGGGCCAGTGACATGTGGTATGGTGCCGTCTTGTGATGCTGGGCAGGGGCAGTGAGCCACAGCTCCCAGTCAGCTAGAAGATTACAGGGGTGAACACCTGATATTCTTACAACCACTCTCTATATAACCATTCTTCTTTTTTTAGTGTAATATTTAATAAATTGCATGTGATATTTGATACTTTATTATAAAATAGGCTTTGCTTAAGATGATTTTGCCCAAATGCAGGCAAATGTAAGTGTTCTGAGTATGTTTAAATAAGCTTAAGGTAAGCTATGATATTTGATAGTTTAGGGGTATTAAATGCATTTTCAATTTTTTATGTGTTTCTCTGTACATATGCCCCTTGTAAGCTGTGGAACATCTCTATATGTATATGTAGCCTTGGTATGGCTTACATATTATTGGCATGAAACATCTAGAACAGTACGTGTGCTATATGATTGTCTACAACATCAAACAAGTTTCTTGAACACTTGTGCCAAAGGGGTTATGTCTTTAAGGATTCTTATTTCAGAAGGGTTCTCTCAAATGTAAGATTTTTCAGAAGTTAAGTGAAAATCTGACCAAACTAAACATTTTTTTCCATTTTCCCTAGTGAGCAAAGATAGCTAAAAAATCTATCTGCCATTTTCAACACTGTACTCAACGACTGTAATTCTAATTTAAGAACAGATTATTTATATCAAAACCACATGTTGGCCTAATCTTACACAATATTCATAAATCTCACACAGAGCCTTCGACACTTTTATTTGTTGAGTCTATATGGTACTATGGACATTCATCTTTTTTGACCTCATAGCTTCATGTATGTCTATACTTTTGAAAATACATGCATCATAGTTCCATTGTAAAATGTCTGGGTTATAAAATGTGCTATGCTATCAAAATGGTAATAAGAACATACAAATGACCTGATGTAATGAACTGGACCAGATTGCCAGATATCACATTTCATACCAGAAAGATTCAGTGGTAAGTTTTAAAATGGCCAGCTATACTTCGACTGAATTATAACTCATTTATCTTCTTTCTTTGTGTACAGTATTATACATTAGTCAGTATTAGAGTAAATAAGTACTTTGGACAGATGTAAATATGCTGTAATAAAAAATGTTTTTCTTCTTTCTTTTAGTCCTTTTTACTTGTAAGACTAGCCACAAATACCTTGCCTCCTCCAAAATCATTTGCAATCCAAATTTATCTCTAAATGAATTTATTGCACAGAAAAAAATATATATATACACTTAGAGTAGACATGTTCAAAAATAGTTACACAACAGCGGGGCCCTAAATGTAAGCAGTATAGTATGTTTTGTTTTGTTTTGTTTTCTTTAAATAAATGGAGGTTATGTGAAATACTGGAATTTTATTTCCAGGCCTAGTATTTCAAGACAGTTAACTACACTTACAGTGTCAACAGCCTTTTGTTGGCAGTATGATTTTATTGGCTCCATGGAATAAAAGCAAGAATTTACTATTGCTTCTTTCTTTTATGACACACACAGAAAAAAAAAATTGACACATTTGCTCAAGACCAACCAGAATCATTTTAACCTATCAAAATTGATGGGAGGCCTTCACTGCCAAAGTCACTGCTGGGTTTTCACAATTCATTGCAGACAATCTGCTACTCCCATTATGATAAAGGAGAGAAGAGTCATAATCAGGGAAGAAAGCTAGATTAATACTTGTAATTATCATTGAATTATTTAGCCTGCTATAGGATTATTATTATTAGTGTCATTTGATAATTTTCTCTCATTTTATTAAACACAACTGTGAGTAATTACCCTACCTAATATTTCTCTGTATTGGCTGACTAGCTAGCAAACATTGATGAAAATATCCGGTAGCCACACATATAAAATGCTGCATTATGATGCTGTTGAATCAAAACATGCCACTACCTGATCCTGTAGCTCTTTGAGGATTTGCAAATCAATTAATTATATGTTTATTGGATTCTTCCCATACAATTAGAAAATGTATAATAGAGTCCATGAACACTATTAGTTTTACCATTTTAAGCCAGCAATCACACTTTGATTTTTACAACAAAAGCAGAAATATAAACACACACATTTGGATCAGTTTTCTGTTAGTCTGTCTGGACTTCAGAATCCTATTCCTCAAGATAATGCACACCAAAGTTCTGGATTAAACAAGAAATTAGATGGCACCTGAACACTTGGTTTAATATTCTCCAAAGGACTTATTTCTTACATTATGACATTGTTTTACAAAGATCCATACTTTTATAATGTTAGTATTTTTTTAATAATCAATAAAGTCAATTAATCGTGATTAAAAATCAAACATAAAAATTTCTACTTTTTTGCTTTTGCCCCTCTATTTAGAACTTATTTATAGCCTGATAATTCAAAGGTCCCTATGTTTATGAAAATCTGGACAGAAATAGCTCTAAGATCCCATTCAGAACTTGATATTAATCTAAGTCTTTTGGCTCCATTTATCCTGAGAGCAAAGAGTAGGACAAAGGATTTGAGTGCTGTTAGTTTATCTGGGAGATTATCCAAGGTAGAAAAGAATGGGAAAGTGATACAGTGAAGAAGCAACTTTGTCAAAGAGGTACATTGTTGATATAATTGTTGTGGATAGAAAATGAAGGCTTGCTTTTACTGAAAGGTCCTGAGAAACTTCTTTAAGTTGTCCTCATGAAGACCTAAAAACTGACAATTTTATCTATGGTGCTTATTTCCACTTCACTGAGAGCTGTCCTCAGAGGACATTAACTCTCCTACACTTTTGGGTTGTGTTGGAGACATTTCTAAAATGAGAGAGAGAACATGAGATGCTATCAGTGTTAAGTAACTGCAATTTCCCATGGAACTATCCACCACAGGTTTGGCTATAATCAGGTGTTGGGCCTTGATATCAGAGGGATTTGAGGCAGTATCATTTTAGGTTAATCATTATATCTGAAATTTCCAAAAACTTCAACTGATGAAACTTTGATTATAAATCTATAAATATAACAATAAATCTACAGTATTCCAATTATTTTCATAGAAATACACAGACAAAGCATCAATTGATTAATATTTAAATGTTACAAAATACTGAACTGAAAGAATTTGGTCATATAACAACGTGTAAGAAGTAGAACTTAGGTTTAAGTTAGAACTCAGGATGCATTTGAGACTCAGTTAAGAAATTGAATGGAGGGATGCCTGGGTGGCTCAGTGGGTTAAGCCACTGTCTTTGGCTCAGGTTATGATCCCAGGATCCTGGGACGGAGCCCCAAATCGGGCTCTCTGCTCAGCAGGGAGCCTGCTTCCTCCTCTCTCTCTGCCTGCCTCTCTGCCTGCTTGTCAACTCTCTCTGTCAAATAAATAAATAAAATCTTAAAAAAAAAGTAATTGAATGGATGTCTGACTATCTTATAGGTTTGCTAAAAATCAGTGACTTTGTGTTCACGTGTGGCTATGCAGGAATATTTAACTTTCTCTAAGAAGTTATTAGATTTGTTTATATAATGGCAGTAAAGGATGGGGAAAAGCAAAGTACAAACCCCATAAAGACAAAGACACTGAGTATGAGAAAAGAGTAATAGATAAGAAGAATCAATGCATTTGAGGAAAATGGGAATTGAAATACACAATGATTGTTGATTTTTTTAGATGGAGAACACAAAACTAGCTTGCAAGAAGGAAATAACAGAAGACATGTTGTGATGTGAGACAGAATCCTGGAAAAGGCAGTAACGTGGAATAAAGGAGTAGGGAGAGCATATCAGGTAATTTGGATAGGAAGGAGTTAGGAGGTAATTGCTTGATAAATTTTATATGGCCCACTTAAATGCACAGATTTCTCTTCTTTAATTTATATGGAGAACAGGGTGTCCTTTCTCTTCCCTTTCAGAGCACCAGAGGTGTACTCTTTCAGACTGAAAACCTGAAAAGCTCAGGACTCAGTTGCTTAAGCACAGCTGAGAGGACATATTTCAATTAAGATTTACATTTTGCTGTATGTAGTAGACTGTCAAAAGTGGTTTAACCATATTTTTTCATTTAACAAGAAGACTACAGAGAGTGTTTTTCTGGTGTTGGTTCAGAGTGTCCATCCCTCTGAACAGATTTTTCTCTCAAAGTCCGGGGCAAGAAATCAATCGTTACATATGTATTCACTAAAAAAGCAGCTGGAAGTTGCTGAGCACTGTGGCCCATGAGATCAAGGCACCAGCACACACTTGTGAGTGGTGAGCTCCCAAGGCTGGAGGAAAATTCTAGAATAAAGTGCTTATTAGAGAGCCATACCTTTTCTCCTGTTTCCTTACCTCTCTGCACTACCCTCTTGTATCCACAGCATTGGAAATGCTTTTAGCAACACACCACACTGAATCACCACAAATTATGTGATTCTCTTGGTGGAAAACCAAACACTGTGTAAAAACTGTGGTTTTCTAGTTCATGCTTCTGGATTGAAAATAATTCAGAATAAGCTGATAGGAGTAGCCAAGAGAGATTTAATCTTCTGTTTGGAAAAGGGCTTCTATATAAGTGAGTAGAGGAACCTTTAAGAATTATTAATGTTTAGGGGCACCTGGGTGGCTCAGCGGGTTAAGCCTCTGCCTTTAGCTCAGGACATGATCTCAGGGTCCTGGGATCGAGACCTGCATTTGGCTCTCTGCTTGGCAGGGAGCCTGCTTCCTCCTCTCTCTGCCTTCCTCTCTGCCTACTTCTGATCTGTCTCTGTCAGAGGAATAAATAAAATCTTAAAAAAAAAAGAATTATTCATGTTTAGGGGCACCTGGGTGGCTCAGCGTGTTATGCCTCTGCCTTTAGCTCAGGTCATGATCTCAGGGTCCTGGGATCAAGCCCCACATCAGGTTCTCTGCTCAGCGGGGAACCTTTTTCCCCCCCCTCCCACTTTCTGCCTGTCTCTGCCTACTTGTGATCTCTGTCAAATAAATAAATAAAGATTTTTAAAAGAAATAATTATTCATGTTTACATATATGCACCAGAATTCTATGTCCCTTGTCAGATAGGCTTCAAATCAACAGAAATGATAATATTTTACTTAATAAGTTTTTTAATTCCTCTGTTAACATTTTGGAATACATCATTTTAATGCACATCTGCAAATTTGTAATCACTTCATGTGAGACAAGGAATGCTTAAAAAGGCAACCAGGGGCACCGGGGTGGCTCAGTGGGTTAAGCCTCTGCCTTTGGCTCAGGTCATAATTTCAGGGTCCTGGGATCGAGCCTTGCATCATTCTCTAGGCTCAGCCGGGAGCCTGCATCTCTCTCTCTCTCTCTTTCTGCCTGCCTCTCTGCCTGCTTGTGATCTCTCTCTGTGTCATATAAATAAATACAATCTTTAAAAAAAAAAGGCAACCAAAAAACATTTACAGTTTTGGACAGGAGTTTCCCTTACGTTTGGATAAGGATGCAAATTCAACTTCATAATAAATTACACTGCATCATAAAGATTAAATGCACTTGGGATTGCGTTCTCTCCTCCCTCCATCCTATCGTACACACAGCTGCCCGACTAATCTTCCAAAAACACACATTTTCATGTGCTGCTTTTCAAAACTAGCTTCCTGTTGCCTGAAAAAATAGTCTCAAATGCTTTTGTCTGGCATTCAGGGCTCTCTAGGATGGGCACTCTGGCCAACACATCACTGCTCGTTTGTTCACCACACACAAGTGGATCTCGGGCTAGTTATTCAGAGACCCACCTCCTCACCGACCCAGCAAAGGTCTCGTGCATCTACTACACTCGCATCTCACTCAGTGATGTTCTCAAAGGCCATTAGTGGGTGACATGCCACTGCTAGAGTCAGGAGCCAGTGTGAAGTTGCCGCTGCCTAAGTGCATGGACTGAAAGCGAGAACGTTGATTCTCCAGGAGAAAACTGGGGCATTGTTATGAGAAGGCAGACGGCAAAACCACCCAGGTCCCCTATGACTGCTTTAACACACTCTGGACAAAATTTAAGGAGACAAGTGAACGTATTAACTCCCACTTAGGCTGTAGAAGGCAAATGCAACGGAGGGAAGGCGTTATCTTCTTCTGGAACAAACCACTTAGCTCCAGCTACTTTTATAAATAGATCAGACCAGAGACTATGACAGGTAGAATGAGAGCTGGAATCTTATTTGGAGAATCAAAATAAATTGCCAGGGGAGCAACTATGAAAGTGCATTCTATGCCCTGTTGTGGTCATTTGGATATAGGGAATGAAAGACTCATTATTTGGTCTTTGTTTGTTTACTCTTATTATGAAAATTCTCAAGCATACACCAAAGTGTGTAGAGCAGAAGGATCCCAGCCCTTCCGAGTACTTATCACTCTGCTTCCCCAACTGTTTCATAGGCCCTCCTCCTTCTACTGCCCCCAAAGTGCCTGTATTTTTGTTTTTGGGAGAGAGGGGATGTCTGGAATATATTTTAAAGTAAATCCCAAACATCACATCATTCCCTGCTCCCCCAATACCTTGGTTTACACATCAAAGAAGGAGGAGGAAGAGGTGGAGGAGGGGAAGACTGAGAAGGAGGAGGGATGAAGAAGAGAGATTTCCGCACAGGCCCACTATGCCAGAATCAATAGGTCTAATAAGCTATTCCGATTGGCTCTGAGAGGCATGACTTTTAGCCTCTCAGACTTTTAGGGCCACAGTGCTAATAAGCGACAAGGGCAAATTCAGGCAGCGCAAACAGCAAGGCCCACACTCATCACCAAGGCACTGAGAGGGGGGGCAAGGGTGCCAGACCGACGGAACAAAGTTGTCTGGGAACCCCACCTGCCCTAGAAGTCCAGATGAGCGAGTAGTTGAACTGTTTTTTACCTTCATTGTCATTCCTTTCTGAAATTACTGCCGGCCTTTGGTAAAGACATGAACCTGAGCTTGTGCAGCCTGGGGTACTGATCTTGGGGTTGCTGAAGAGAGTAGGTGCCAACAAAGAATGAAAATCCCTGCTGCCTGTTCTCCTTCCGACAGTCAGGAGGTGACAGTCAAGACCCCATACAGTTCACTGCCACTTGGAGCCCTGGCTGTGGCAGTGGCGTGGCCCAACAAAGCCAGGAGCAACAGGCAAGACCCCAGACCCCAAATGCTAATGGAACACCCTGGGGAGGACGAAGGAAAGGCAGAGAGTCAGCGGAAACCTTCCCAGAGGACATTTCCCTCAGTTTCATCTGGGAGCTGACATTCAGCTGGTACACACCCCTTCAGCCACACAAAGTTTGGTGACTAGCCTCTGGCCAGAACCTGCGGTGTGTCTCCCTACCCTGAACCCTTCCCAAGATCCCTACCATGGCCTCGCGATCCAGGCACTGGGCGTGTAACACTTGACTCTGCAGGGGTCCCCGGGCCAGCTTTTGGTTAGTTAGTTGTCCACGCTGTTAAAGATTTGACTACTGTTACATGTTTGACTCTCGTCTTTGGTGATGGTACCTATTTCATAGGAAATAGAAGCTGGAATCCAGGAAACAGGCTGGAAGATGAAATTAAAAAGTGGATACAAAGCTTCTAATCAGAGCCAGACACAATCAGTGATCAGCTATATCCCAGTCTCTCCCCTCTTCTCTGATCTGTACTTTCCTTAATGAGGAATGAGACTTTAAGTTGACTTTGTTTATCTTCAAGTCTCTCTCTCTCTCGATTCCCTAACTTCCCTCTCTTGCCTTCATTTCATCCTAGAACTTGTGCCCACGACTTCTTTTCTAAGTAAATATTAACCCCCTTTGACTCTGAATCTCTGGAAGATTCTCAGTTCCCTATTTTTGCTGGCACTGTGACAGGTCCTCATTTCTTCTTCCCACTCCTCTCTATTTATAGTTTTCACATTTTTTTTTGGCAGGTTGGCCACAGAACACTCAAAAATTGCAAAGAGAAATATTGTGTTCTGGAAATTCGCCCGAGCATTTTTTTCCAATATCGTCCTTATGCTCTTCTGATCCTCTCTTGAACTGTTGGACGCTTCCACCAGCAACCAGAGTCATCCTGTCCACTACTGTGGGAACAGAGGGTTTCCATTTGGAACTGCAGACTGAGCCTAAAGTCTGGTGGCCCTTTGGTGACAGGATAGCAGGTATGGGACGGGTGGGACATGGAGGACAAGCATCATGGTAGAGGTCTCCATTCGACCAGGAAAGCTCACAATGAGCCAACATGTCCATTTCAACATCTTCTGTATTTTCCTTATAACCTGTTTCATTCCAGAGTGGATTTGAGATCATTTAGTTTGATTCTTAAATGTTTCCCATTCCAACCAGAAACAGACTCCTCCTACGGGCTCCCAAATTCTGCCTCATCTTCCTAATCAGTTAGTACCCCAAATTGGGTATGATAGTGCCAGAACATTCTTCCATGTGTATTTTATAACAGACTAGTATTTTATTAGTTTTTTTTTCAAACTAATAAGAATAAGGGTAACTTTTTTTTTTAAAGCATAGGCAAAATCACGAAAGACATTGAAATGAACCTAAAAGATTATAGTGTCTTCCAAGGGAAAACACGTGTTGTCTCATGTAACCTTCTGGGCTGACCAATTCTATGGGATATTCTGTGCCTTTCTTGTCTTTGAGCTATTTTGCAACTCTATAGATTGTACATAATTGATGTGGATGCAGATGATCTTGTCTAGCTATATGTAAATGAATTTTGTCCACTGGAAGTACAGTTGACCCCTTTTCCTTTGGTAGAAGGCAGTTTTGCATCCATTTGCATTCTATTTGCATATCTATTTGCATCTATCAAAGCAAATTCGTTTAAGTATTACTGATTGTATATGTGTCTGCCTGGAGATTTTTGCTTGAAATGGTGGTAACATCTTAGTGGTTCCCGAGCTAATGAATGAATTAAACAAAATCCCTTCAGGCATTCATCTCATATTTGTAAAATGGTCCTTATTTAATCTTTTCGAGAAAATGATACACTAGCAAACCATGACAAAATTCTAGTAAATGAAAAGTGCAATGAAATCAAATCGGAATGAATTTTAGAATTACCTTCAATGTGGCCCATGCTATGCCAGAGGCAGAGAATGAATGAATGAGTCTCAAAGCCATGGCTTCTGGCCTCCAGAAGTTACAATAATCTGTGTCAACATTGGTATGCCTGAGAAATGCATGTGACTTTCCCATCAGGGTTTCCCCGGGGGTTCAGTTAACCTTTCTCTTCCAAGCTACCCTCTCTTGTAGTGATATCAACTGTGCCCTTGGTTTTCAGCTCCCATTCCCTAGCCAACATCTCTCCCACTGATACATGACCATCTGTTTCTTTCCTACCCACCAGGCCCATGTAACTGACTAACTACTCATGCTATTTCACTGATGTCCCACCTGTGCCTCAAAACCCAGCATGTTCAAAACTTGATTCATCATCATTTGTGAAAGAATGGCTTATCCTCTTTTGTTTTGTTTCTTTAGAAATGACTCTACCAATGCCAGCGGCATGCACCAGAAACCAGGAAGGAATCATACAGCTGAGCCAACCTGCTGTACTTTAAAACACTTGACCACAATTCTCCAGTGGATATTCAACTCTGGCTTCAAACTCCCTTGTCTCTCCGGTGAGTTTGCTTTCCCTCTAATGGATGACCGTTTCACAATTTCAAGACTTGCCTCAACAATCCCTACCCCCACCTCTTCTGAACTATGTCACCTCACTCCCAGCTCCTGTCCTAGGAATGAGGGAGCAGAAGGCAAGCTGAGGACAAAGCAGAAGCTGGCGCCCTACACCCTCTCCCCATGCTCTATATGTGTAACATTCCTCATGCACTCCCGGCTGCCCTAAAGGAAAAACGATTCTTAACTGATAGAGATCCCAGTCCTGCAGGACAGGAGTTTCCCTCCATCTACAAATGTCCTAGCGACTTACAAGGAAGGAAGAAGCTTTCTTATCAATAGCCTGACTTCCAGACACACATACCTTAGTTTCCGGAAGCCCTAACATCACCCTCCCCTCCATAAAATTGAGGGAGGCTAAGGGGGAGGGAAGTTTAATAAAACTGAATTTCTTCTAAGCCCAAAGCCCACTGACAAGGATGTGTGATAGGAGGAATGTAACATATCTCCAGGAAACTCCCGACTGTCTTCATGCTTTCCCTCATTAGAGGCAAAAACAGCCTTGACTTGACAATAACCAGGTCTCCCTTATCCTGAAATTCTTTTTTAGCATATGACAGTCCTTCTGGACACCCCCTTTGTCCTCACCTTCCTCAGCTCCCAGTCAACCATGCCTCTGTCTGAGCAGCTCTTTCTGCCCTTGGGTCCTGTCCCTGTGTTTTAATAAAACCACCATTTGCACCTAAGACGTCTCAAGAATCCTTTCTTGGTCATCGGCTCTGGACCTCACCCCACCAAACCTCACCTGTGTTCCAAAACTTCATCACTAGTGTCACACTTCAAGAAAATAAAAGCCCCTTGTGCAGGAATTCCCTTATCTTACCACCACCCAATCAAATCTATACCTACATTTGTATCCATTTTTAATTTGTTTTTAGACATTTACTCAACAAATATTTAGTCAGTGCTACACACTGCCCTGAGTGTTTGTAAATCTGTGGCGAACGACACAGAAAAGTCCCTGGCATCATGGAATTTACATGGTAATTGGAGAAATGTACAAGAAACACAGAAAGAGTTGAAGACAGAGCAGGTTTATTGAGAAGAGCAGACATCCCCAGCTAGGGTTTGTGCTTCCTTGTGCCTGGGATTTGTTCCTTCCAGCCCTCTCCAGGACTCCACTCCCAGGGCCAATATCAAGTTCTTGTTCCAATGGATCCTTCCAGTCAGAAGACAAATGACCTTTTTCTTAAAAACAAAAGGAAAAAAAACCCAAAACAAAGACTTCCTTTAACCTTCTACCTTCCTATAACAACCTCCATATTTCTCTCCCCACCTCATTCCCAGCATAGCTTGTAAAATATTTGTCTACACCTGTGGGTGTAGGGTACCATGTCTCCAAGGGTAGTTGAAAGATCTCTATAAAGAATCCTTATGTGCAGATCATTTTAAGGGAGTCCATTTCCAGATCCAAACTCCATGTGTACTCTGTAGGATAGGTGATATGCCCATTCTTGGGTCTGATATCAGGATACTCCTCTCCTTCCTGGAAGATCAAGAAACTCCTCTCAGATCTTATTAGAGTGTAGGACTTGGGCTGATACCAAAAGTTGAAATACCAGTTTTTTGTTTCAAATAATGCCCTGCTGTGGGCAGTCCTGGAGCTCCACCTTTAGAGCTTACTCTCCTTATTAAGGGTAAAGGTTAACATCGGAAAGGGGATTAGGGCAGATGTTGGAAGTGCTCAGAATAACAATCAGTTTTTGGTTAGTGACACTCATTCCTTCATATTTAAATTAAACTACATATTTTTAGGGACATAATAGGGAAAAAGCACAAGTAAGGATTTTAATGGTTTCATTCCATTCTAGTATGGTTTGGGAAATAAAAATAACAGAAAATGAGACTGTTCTGCTTTAAAAAAAAAATCAACTTGTAGCAGGCAAATGTTATTCCAATGAAGTCGATCCTTTTCTTTCTCATTTTCTTTTTAAAGATTTATTTATTTATTTGGTAGACACACACACACACACACACACACACACACACAGAGAGAGAAAACAAGTAGGGAGAGAAGGGGGGGAGGGAGAAGCAGGCTTCCTGCTGATCAGGAATGTGGGCCTTCATCCCAGGCCCCTGGGATCATGACCTGAGCCAAAGGCAGCTGCTTAGTGACTGAGCCACCCAGGTGCCCTCTATCTCATTTTTTAAATGTTTAATATTTTCAATACCTAGTTAATAAAATATACATATATTGTGATGAAAAGTTTATGATTAAAAAGTTTCAGATGTCCACTTAAAAATGTGCAAGGTGTGTGAATTCTCATAGGCGGTCCATGCACCATACACGCCTATCACTAGCAAACGTGGATGTACTCGGTGTCTCTAGGTTCCCGCTTCCTTAGTGCCCTCTTAAACACATGGTTTCTCTTCCTACCATCCTGGACGTGTATTCTCAATTTGCTTCTCTATTTCATCTCTGCCCCTTTGAAGAGCTTGATTCTGGGTCTTCTGTAGCTATGCGTTCGCTCTCTCTCTCTCTCTCTCTCTCTCTCTCCCTCGATCAGGCTTTCACAACCTAGCACTATTGATACCTGGTGGGTGATTCTCTGCTGTGGGGCTGTCCTGTCCTGTGCCCTGCAGGACAGTTAGCAGCATCTCTGGTCTCTAGCCACTAGATGCCAGCAGCAGCACCCCCCCCCCAAGTGGTGACGACCAAAAATGTCGCCAGATATTGTTCAATCAGCCCTGGGAGCAAAACTCCTTGCCTCCCAGCCCCAGTTTTAAAACCACTGCTTTGGCTGATTCCATTCAGCATCATTGATTTAAGTTCTTTGTAGAAGCTGAAGGCTCTGAAGTTAATGTCTTTAATCCTAATCCACGCTTGGAGCTGAGAATCACATGGCCAGCTGCCTGCAGCATATTTCTCCATGAATATGTAACAGGAGTCTTATTTTCACCATGATTTCTATCCTGCTCCCTCCTCACTTGCTCCTGTCCCAGTCTCCCCGTCTTAGTAAACAGCATCCCCACCTCCTACTGGCTAAAGCCTCAGCCCCTGGGATAAATTCCCCCTTTCCCTTTTCTCGTATCTAATCCATCAGCAAAACCAACTGATTTGACCTCCAAAACAGAAGTCAGACTTGCTCACTGCTCTTTATATCCATTGCTCCCATTTGAATCCAAACCCTGAAATTTTTTTTTGCACTTCAGACACTGTTAACTGTCCTTGGTCCCACGACTACACCTACACAGATATTTTACAAGATCGCTAATCACCACCAAGTTGCCAGATCCAATGATTAACTTTCAGATCTAAATGAATCAACCTGTCAGTCCTATAGACATAGAACTCCCTCCACTTCTCTGGAAATATTCTATCTTTTTCATCATGATGTTGGCTCTCCCTTCCTCTTCCACACTGGTCAGTGATGATGGCTCCTTTCCTGGCTGGGTTTTTTTGAGCTTCCTGACTTTTAGACATCAGTCCTGTGCTCTGGGACTCGGACCTTCTGCTTGAGTTTTCTGTTGTGTTAAAAAAAAATTCAGCTGAGTACATTTTAAAGAACCTATTGGCTTTATTCAATGATTCACGAAATGGGCAGCATCCTGCTTGCAGACTGAAAAGGAGCTCGGAGGAGCAGTACAAAACAAAAGACTTTTATAGGCAGAAGAAGAGAGGAGGAGCAAGGAAGTCATGTCAGGCAAACAAGGCAGGTTGGTTATGGCCAGGTGACTTGGCTTCTGGGGATGGCAGGGGTCCGAGGGAGTGGGGATCAGGTGGTGTCTGCTTGCCTGGGCTCAGATTCCATTTCTGGGACAGCTGAAATCATAATTAAGTCTGGTTTGGGGGACATGGGGCTTAGCATAAGCAACTCCATTTTGGGCCTCTTGTTTTGTTTTTAATAGTTACTTCATAACAAATAATAACAAGTTTATTAACTTTAAACAGCTCAGTTTACTACTATCCTACCATCTCTAGCTGTCAGGAGGCCAGAAACAGCTTAACCAGGGTCCTCGGCTCTGGGTCTCACTCAAAGGAGGAGAGAAGGCGCCCACCAAGCTGTGTTCTCACCTGCAGGTTCCACTAGGGAAGGCTCTGCTTCCAAACTCACTCGGGTTGTTGGAAGAACTCGTTTCCTTGTAGCTGTGTGATTTGGGGGGCAGCCCATGCTGGGGTGGGCCAGAGAGATTCTCCAGGCTGTTAACTGGAAACCATCCTCAGCCCCCAGAGGCTGCTTGCGGTTTCCTGCCATATAACTCTCTCCACAGGTGATTCTGAATTTGGCTCTTTGCTTCTTCAAGTCCAGGACAGCCTCTCACTCCAATCAGTAAAACAGTCTGATTTAATATAATGAGATCATAATAGTGACATCTTCTTACCTTGCCAAATTCTACTGGTTAAAAGCAAGTCCTAAGTCCCATACACACTCCCATCCATACTCACAGGACAAATACCAGGGGACAGATATCATGAAGCTGCCTTATCATGTTGCCAAACACACCTCTGTCCATACTCACTGCGTAGGTAAGCCCACTTCTTCTCAGGGCTTGAACCCTATGTCCTAACGGTGCTCATATTTGTGCCTCCAGCCTGGATCTCACCCATGAATGGCAGACTCGTGTGTTCAGCTGCTGGTTGGGCATCCCCATGTGGATTCAACCACCCATCTCCAGAACCAAACACCTGTTGCCCATCAAACTTGCTTCTCCCGTCGTCTTTCCCATCTTACCAAGTGGTAACGTCACTGTTCCAGGGCCTCAGGCCCCCAAAATTGTAAAATCATCCCAGCTCTTGTCTTTTCCGCACACTCCACCCTTAATATATTTACAAATCCTGCGTGTTTTGTCTTCAATATACACCCAGAATCTCCCCCCTTCTCCCCACCCCTGCATCTACTGCTCTGGTCTGGGCCAATACCCCTTCTCACCCAGATCAGTGGTCCTCAACCAGGAGAGTTTTGTGTACCTGCTCCTCCGCAGGGGATTTTGACAGGGTCTGGACACACTTTTCGTGGTCACAACTTGAGAGTGGGAAAGGGCGCTCCTGCGATCTAGTGGTCAGTGCACGGGACAGCTCCCCATAACAAAAATTAATGTAGCCCAAAATGTCAGCAGTATAGAAATCTCAGTCTACATTAATGCAAGAAGCATCCCCACCCCACAACCCCCCAAGTCCGTTCTGCACACAGCAGCCTGAGTGATTCTTTTCTTTTCTCTTTAAGATTTTATTTATTTATTTGACAGAGCGAGAGAGAGATCCATGTAGGCAGAGAGGCAGGCAGTGGGAAAGGGAGAATCAGGCTCCCTGATGAGCAGAGAGCCCAATGCGGGGCTTGATGCCAGGACCCCAAGACCATGAACTGAGCTGAAGGCAGAGGCTTAACCCACTGAGCCACCCAGGCGCCCCAATCCTTTTCTAATCTAAATCAAGTCAAGCCTCTTCAAAACCATCCAAGCTCTTCTCATCTGGCACAAAGTTAAAGGCAAATCTTTACAATGGCCTTCAAGACTTTATGTGATCTGACCCCACTACCTTCCTTACCTACCTCCTACCACTTGCCGTCTTGCTCATTTTTTGCCCAGCATTATTGGTCGCTGTGTCATTCTTTAAACACACCAGATGTGCTCCCACCTTGGGCTTACTGTTTGCTTTTTGTGTGGGATGCTCTTCTCCAAACAGCACAACTGCTTGTTCCTTAATTTCCTCCAGGTCTTTCCTCAAATGAGGGAGACTTCCCTGACACAGTCCCATAGAAAATTCCAACCTGCTCCCCTAAACCCCACACCCCATGTCCACTCACTCAGTTTCCTTCCTACCCCACATCAACCCCTGATATGTATGTGTATTTATTTGCTTCATTTCTCACTCAACAACTAAAATGAAAACTCCAAGAGGACATCAAATTTATTTTGTCTTTTGTTAACTATTCGGTCTTTAGGGTTTAGAACAGTACCTGACACATAGTAGATGTTCCGTAAATATTGGAGAATGATTTGTTACTATCTTTGCCTTTTCTCTATCCATTCTTTACACAGCAGCCAAAAATGACATTTTAAAAATGCAAAAGGAATCCCATGACCACCCTCCACCCACCAGTGTAAAACCCTTCAACGGCTTTTCGTTGTGCTCAAGCCGCAGCTGACATTCTACAGCCCAGGCCAGATTAAGATTTCAGAGTTCTTAATCACTGGAAAGACGATGGTGTTGTCACCACCAGAGATATTTAAATATTTTTGAATATTATATCCCAAAGTAAGTGTGCTAAAAGCCTAGCAATATCCGATTTCACAAACTCAGATTTCATAAAATCTCATTAGTCTTCTCACCTTGTGTAAGTTTAATCTTTCCTCGGCCCCCTTTTCTCTTCTGTTTCAGGCACTCACCATACTTTGCCAGAATGACCATAACGGCCTTCCAACCTGTCATCTCATCTTCAGGAATATGCCCCTTTCCCTCCCCTCCTCACACCAATTCATCCTCTAAACTTATTCTAAGATGATCACTCTAAAATGTGCATCTCACTGTGTCCTTCCCCTACAGGAACTTACTCAATAGCTCCTAAGGACGTGTGAATTTCCTTGGTGTGGTATTTTTACAAGACCCTTTGCTTGCAAGTGGCAGCAATCCAAAGAAAACTGGAGGAACCAAAAGGGAAAAGGAAGCAAACAAACAAAAAACAAAGGAATGTCCAGGTTCCTGTAGGGGTGGATACCACAGAAGTTCATAAAAATCCAAAAGAAGATGGGGTACCTGGGTGGCTCAGTGGGTTAAGCCTCTGCCTTCGGCTCAGGTCATGATCCCAGGGTCCTGGGATCGAGCCCCACATCAGGCTCTCTGCTCTGCAGGGAGCCTGCTTCCTCCTCTCTCTCCCGACTTGTGATCTCTGTCAGATAAATAAAAAAAAATCTTTTTAAAAAATCAAAAGAAAGGCTGCAGAACTAAAATTTCAGAATCAAGAACTAGGGACTGGAAAACGGCAAAACACTTTTCTCTTTGTCCATGTCTCATGTTTACTCGTCTCCATATGGCTGCTTTCTTCTCTGGTCAGACTCTTCAAGTGTCCAGGAAGATGGCCATGGCCAGCTCCGGAATCCCATCCAGTAAGACCAGTCACTCGCCTAAAGAGAGAACTTTGTCTTCCTGTCATTTACATATCAATCCCAGGGAGACTCTGATTGGTCCTATTGGTCTAGGGGGAACAATCATTATTTGGGTTTCTATGTGTGCCCATCCTCCCCCAGACTGCATAAAGCACAGGTGAAATTTTTTTAAATTAACATATAATGTATTATTTGCCCCAAGGGTGCAGGTCTGTGATTCATCTGTGTTACACATTTCACAGAACTCACCATATCACATACCCTCCCCAATGTTCATAACCCAGCCACCATCTCCATCCCTGCAAACCTCAGTTTGTTTTGTGAGATTAAGTCTGTTAT
Organism: Mustela putorius furo; assembly: GCF_011764305.1. Classification (NCBI taxonomy): domain Eukaryota; kingdom Metazoa; phylum Chordata; class Mammalia; order Carnivora; family Mustelidae; genus Mustela; species Mustela putorius. The sequence continues at coordinate 65,207 of NW_025421345.1, forward strand.
GGATTGTCTCTCTCCCCAACACAACTTGTTTCATTTTTTCCCTCCCTACCTCCCATGACCCGTTAACCTGCCTTTCAAATTCCTCATATCAGAGAGATCATACGATAATTGCCTTTCTCTCATTGACTTACTTCACTTAGCATAATAACCTCTAGTTCCATCCAAGTCATTGCAAATGGAAATATTTCATTTTTGATGGCTGCATAGTATACCTCTGTGTGTGTGTGTGTGTGTGTGTGTGTGTGTGTGTGTGCCTCTGGGTGTCTGTGTTTCAGTGTGTAAAGAGGACCTGGCCATGCCATCGTGGGTGGAGATGACCCAAGCAGGATCAGGCTGATGAGGGGTTAGACGTCTGCTGGGCAAGTCATGTTCAAACACCAGTTTAAGGCTGGTTAAGTGGGATTGGGTGTAGGGTCTACACCCTTCTGCCCAGGGTTTATCCTGAGACCCTGAGGGGATGGGTCCATGACCCAGGAGCTCAGCTAACCCTAACAGTAACCACTAACCCTGACCCTGACACTGATGTGAGCCTGCCCCAAATGCTAACCCAAGCCCTGACCCGACCCTAACCATGACCCTGACTGTGAACCTGACCTGAACCCTAAACCTAAACCTAAGGCTGACACTGACCCTGATGTGGACCCTGAACCTAAACCTAACGCTGACATTACCATAAACATGACTCATACCTAACCATGACCCTGACCCTGACCCTAATCCTAACCCTGACGCTGACCTAACACTGACCCTAACCCTAACTCTGACCGTGACTGTGAGCCTGACCCTAACCATAAACCTAAAGGCAATTCTAACCATGACCCTAATATGGACCCTGAACCTAAACCAAACGCTGACCCTAAACCTAACACTAACCACTACCCTAAACCAAACCCTAACCCTGACCTTATGCTATCTAACCCTAACACTAAACATAACCCTACTTCTAACTTTAAACCTAACCCCAATCCCAAACCCTACTGCCAAAACCTAACTGTGACACTGAACCAAAAATTGACCCTAAACAAAAGCCTGACCCTAAAACTGATCCTGGCCCTGACCTTCACGTGACCATGACCCTGACCTTAAGCCTAACCATGACACTAACACTGACCACTACATAATCCTGTCCCTGACCCGAATGTGGACTTTAATCCAATACCTGAACCTGACAGTAAACCTGACACTGGCGCTAAACTTCACACTGACCCTGACCCAGACCATGACCCATAAAAACTACCCTGACCCTAACAGTCACCCAGACCCTGACCTGAACACTAAACCTGACCCTGACTGTGAGCCTGACCCTAACTCTAACCCTAAATGTAGCCCTGACCCTGACACTAACACGGGCCCTCCCCAGAATCCTATCGCTGAAGCTAACCCTAACACTAACCCATAACCCTACGACGGACCCTGATCCTAACAAGTTCTTACCCTAACCGTCAACCTAACACTAACCCTAACACTAACCCTAAACTTTAACAATAACCCTGACCCTATACCTGACTATGATCATAATGCTAACCCTGAACTTTGCCTATACCAGACCCTGACTCTAAACCTGACCCTGGCCCTGACACTAAACCTAACCATGACCCTAACAATGACCACTATATTACCCTGTCGCTGACCTAAATGTGGACTTTAAACCAATATCTGTTCCTGACCGTAAACCTGACACTGGCCCTAGACTTCACCCTGACCTGACCCAGGCAAAGACCATAAACCTAACCCGGACACTAACAGTGACCCTGACCGTGACCCTAACACTAACCCTGATACTGAATGTGAGCCTGACCCAAACTATAACCCTAAACGTAACCCTGACCCTGACACTAACACGGTCCCTGACCCGAAACCTAATCCTGAACCTAACCCTAAAACTAACCCCTAACATTGTCCCTGACACTGATCGAACCCAGTCTAACCATAACCCTCAACCTACCTCTAACCCTAACCCTAACCCTAATGCCACTTTAACAATGATCCTGACCCTCTCCCTGACCCTGATCATAACCCTAACTCTGAACTTTGCCTATGTCAGACCTTAACCTTAACCTGACCCTGGCCTTGACCTTAACACTGACCCTAACCCTGACTGTAACCTAAATCTGACCCAATCCGTGATCCTGAACAGAATCGTACCCTAAAGCTAACCCTGATCCTGAACCTACTCATAAAAGAGAACCTAAACATAAAGCTGACCTTACCATAACCATGAACCTAACCCTGACCCTGACCCTAACCCTGACACTAAACCTGTCCCAAACCTAACCCTGACCCTGACATGAACCTTGCCCCCTAACCAAAATTGAACCTGACCCTAAATCTAACCATGACCCTGAACCTGACCATAAACCTAACCGTCAGCCTAACACTGAACCTGACCCTGACTCTGACCGTAACGTTAACCCTGACCCTACTGTGAGCCTGACCCTAAACCTAACCATGAACCTAACCCTAACACTGACCCCTACCCTAAGCCTTGCGCTAACCCTGACCCCAATGACGTCTAACACTAACCTTGACCCTACGTCTTTCTTAACCCTAACCCTAACACTAACCTAGTCTAAAACCAGCTCTGTTCCTTCCAGCGGGTACAACAGCTGCACCCAGGCTTCCCACGGGCTGGGTGGAGGCTGTATGCGGGTCACTGGATGGGCCCTGCATTAAGTGGAGTGTGAGCCTTGAACAGCTTGGGGGACCGGTGGCTCAGGGATCTCTGGTGCAGCAGGAAATTCGGTAAGGAGCCCCCAGGCAGTGGTGACCTCACTACCGTGATGACAGAGCCCAACGGAATTGGAACCCACGCATCCAGGCACCCCATTACAGAGAAAACCCCCCTGCCCAGCTCATTTCAAGGCACATCCTAAAGAAAGCGCCATGTTCTTCTGCTGTACTGAAGCCGAGAGGATGCAGGGAGAAGAGAGCTCACCCGCCAGACACGTCCCCTCCCAGTCAGTCATATCAGTTTCCCCAATGCCTCAGGCCCTTTGGCTAATAAAATCAAAAGGTGACACGAGGGGGCTCAGAGTCAGAGAGTCCCACACCTACTGATCCACCGGTGTAGCCCTTGGTCTCCTCACCGTCTGTGTGTGTGTGTGTGTGTGTGTGTGTGTGTGTGTGTGTGCCTCTGGGTGTCTGTGTGTCTGTGTGTAAAGAAGACCTGGCCATGCCATCGTGGGTGGAGATGCCCCAAGCAGGATCAGGCTGATGAGGGGTTAGATGTCTGTCTGGTGGGCAAGTCATGTTCACACCCCAGTTTAAGGCTGGTTAAGTGGGATCGGGTGTAGGGTCTACACCCTTCTGCCCAGGGTTTATCCTGAGACCCTGAAGGGATGGGTCCATGACCCAGGATCGGGCTAACCCTAACAGTAACCACTAACCCTGACCCTGACACTGATTGTGAGCCTGCCCCAAACCCTTACCCAAGCCATGACCCTGACCCTGATCCTGACTGTAATCCTGACCCTAACCCTAAACCTAAACCTAAGCCTGACACTGACCCTGATGTGGACCCTGAACCTAAACTTAACTCTGACATTACCATAACCATGACTCATACCTAACCATGACCCTCACCCTGACCCTAATCCTAACCCTGACGCTGACCGAATACTGACCCTAACCTGATCGTGACTGTGAACCTGACGCTAAACCTAAACCTAAAGGTAACTCTAACTATGACCCTAATACAGACCTTGAACCTAAACCTAACGCTGACCCTGACCCTAACAATAACCCCTACCCTAAACCAAACCTTTACCCTGACCTTACTCTATATAACCCTAACCCTAACCATATCCCTACTTCTAACTCTAACCCTAACCCCAATCCCAAACCCTATCACCAAAGCCTAACAGTGACACTGAACCGAACATTGACCCTAAACCAAAGCCCAAACCTAAGCCTGACCTTGGCTATGACCTTCACCTAATCCTGACCCTGAGCCTAATCCTAACCATGACACTAAACTGACCACTATAACCCTGTCCTTGACCCGAATGTAGACTTTAAACCAATACCTGAACCTGACCATAAACCTGACACTGGCGCTAAACTTAACGCTGACCCTGACCCAGACCATGACCATAAACCTAACCCTGAGCCTCACAGTGATTCCGACCCTGACCTGAACACTAAACCTGAGCCTGACTGTTAGCCTGACCCTAACTCTAACCCTAAATGTAACCCAGACACTGACACTAACACGGGCCCTACAAGAATCCTATTGCTGAAACTAACTCTAACACTAAACCCTAACCTACCACGGACCCTGACCCTAACACGTTCTAACCCTAACCATCAACCTAACGCTAACTCTAATACTAACCCTAAACTTTAACAATAACCCTGACCCTATACCTGACTATGATCATAACCCTAACTCTGAACTTTGCTTCTACCAGACCCTGACCATAAACCTGACCCTGGCCTTGACCCTAAACCTAAACATGACTCTAACAATGACCACTACATAACACTGTCCCTGACTCAAATGTGGACTTTAACCCAATACCTGAACCTGACCGTAAACCTGACACTCGCCCTGGACTTCTTCACCCTGACCCTGACGCAGGAAAAGACCATAAACCTAACCCTGACCCAAACAGTGACCCTGACCCTGACTCTGACACTAACCCCCTGCCACTAATGGGAGCAGGAACCTAACTCTAACCCTAAACGTAACCGTGACCCTGACACTAACATGGGCCCTGACACGAAAATAACGCTGAACCTAACCATAAAACTAACGCCTAACATTATCCCTGACACTGACCCTAACCCGGTCTAACCCTAACCCTCAGATTACCTCTAATCCTAACTCTAACCCCACTTTAACAATAATCCTGACCCTCTCCCTGACCCTGATCATAACCCTAACTCTGAACTTTGCCTATGTCAGACCTTAACCTTAAACCTGACTCTGGCCTTGACCTTAACACTGACCCTAACCCTGACTGTAAACCTAACTCTGACCCAATCCATGAGCCTGAACCGAATCGTAACACTAAAGCTAACCCTGATCCTGAACCAACTCATAAAACAGAACCTAAACATAAAGCTGACCTTACCATAACCATAAACCTAATCCTGACCCTGACCCTAACCCTGACACTAAACCTGTCCCAAACCTAACCCTGACCCTGACATGAACCTTGCCCCCAAACAAAAACTTGACCATGACCCTGAACCTGACCCTTAACTTAACCGTCACCCTAACACTGACCCTGACCCTGACTCTGACCGTAACATTAACCCTGACCCTACTGTGAGCCTGACCCTAAACCTAACCATGATCCTAACCCTAACCCTGACCCCCTACCCTAACCCTAACGCTAACCCTGACCCCAATGATGTCTCACCCTAACCCTGACCCTAAGTCTCTCTCGCTAAACACTAACCCTAACCCTAACCCTAACTCGGTCTGAACCCATCTCTGTTCCCAGAAGTGGGGACAACAGTTGCATCCAGGACTCCCAGGGGCTGGGATTGGCTGTGTGGGAGTCACTGGATGAACAGGGCATGGGGGGGTGGTGGGTGAGCCCTGAGAAGCTTGGGGATGGGTGCGCTCAGGGTGCTCTGGTGGGAGCAGAAAGTTTGGTAAGGAGCCCCCATTCAATGGTGACCACACTTCCCTGACAACAGAGCCCAACGGAATTAGAATCCACGTATCCAGGCACCCCATTACAGAGAAAACCCCCCTGCCCAGCTCATTTCTAGGCACATCCTAAAGGAAGCGACATGTTCTTCTGCTGTACTGAAGCCCTGAGGATGCAGGGAGAAGAGAGCTCACCCGCCATACACGTCCCCTCACTGGCAGGTCATATCAGGCTTCCCCAACGCCTCAGGCCCTTTGGCAAATAAAATCAAAAGGTGACACCAGGGGGCTCAGAGTCAGAGAGTCCCACACCTTTTGATCGAGCGGTATAGCTCTAAGTCTCCTCCCCGTGTGTGTGTGTGTGTGTGTGTGTGTGTGTGTGTGTGCCTCTGGGTGTCTGTGGCTCTGTGTGTAAAGAGGATCTGGCCATGCCATCGTGGGTGGAGATGTCCCGAGCAGGAGCAGGCTGATGAGGGGTTAGATGCCTGGTGGGAAGGTCATGTTTACATCCCAGTGTAATGCTGGCTAAGTGGGATCGGGTGTGGGGTCTACAGCCTTCTGCCCAGGGTTTTTCCTGAGAACCTAAAGGGAGGGGACAATGAACCAGGAGCGGGGCGAACCCTAACAGTAACCACTGACCCTGACCCTGACCCTGACACTGTGAGCCTGCCCCAAACCCTAACCCGAGCCCTGACCCTGACCCTGACCCTAACTCTGACCGTGATCCCGACCTGAACCCTAAACCTAAACCTAAGCCTGATGCTGAACCTGATCCGGACCCTGAACCTAAACCTAAGTCTGAGATAACCTAACTATGACTCATCCCTAAACATGACCCTGACCTGACCCTAATCCTAATCCTGACTGACCTGACCTAACCCTGACCCTAACCCTAACCCTGACCGTAACTGTGTGCCTGACCCTAAACCTAACCCTAAAGGTAACCCTAACACTGACCCTAATATGGACCCTGTACCCAACCGAACACTGACCCTGACCCTAACACTAACCCCTACCCTAAACCAATCCCGAACGCTGACCTTACGCTGTCTAACCCTAACCCTCACCATACCACTACTTCTAACTCTAACCGTAACCCCATCCCAAACTTTTCCCCTAAACCTAAATGTGACCATGAACCGAACATAAAGCAGAGCCTGAACCTAAACCTGGCCCTGGCCCTGACCTTCACCTGAACCTGACCCTGATGCTAATCCTAACCATGACCCTAACACTGACCACTACATAACCCTGTCCCTGACCCGAATGTGGACTTTAAACCAATACATGATCCTGAAGCTAAACCTGACACTGGGCCTAAACCTCACCCTGAACCTGACCCAGACCATGACAATCAACCTAACCCTCACCCTAAGAGTGACCCCAACACAGACCTGAACACTAAACCACACCCTGACTGTGAGCCTGACTCTTACTGTAACCCTAAACTTAACCCAGACCCTGACACTAACAAGGGCCGTACCCTGAAACCTAACGCTGAACCTAACCCTAAAACTAACCCCTAACATTATCCCTGAAACTGACCCTAACCCGGTCTAACCCTAACCCTCAACCTAGCTCTAACCCTAACCCTAACCCCACTTTAACAATAATCCTGACCGTCTCCCTGACCCTGATCATAACGTAACTCTGAACTTTGCCTATGTCAGACCTTAACCTTAAACCTGACCCTGGCATTGAACATTTTTTAAAGATTTTATTTATTTATTTGACAGAGAGAGATCACAAGAAGGCAGAGTGGCAGGCAGAGAGAGAGAGGAGGATACAGGCTCCCTGCTGAGCAGAGAGCCCAAATCGGGACTCGATCCCAGGACCCTGAGATCATGACCTGAGCCGAAGGCAGCTGCTTAAGCCACTGAGCTACCCAGGCGCCCTTGGCCTTGACCTTAACAATGACCCTAACATGACCGTAAACCTAACTCTGACCCAATCCGTGATCCTGAACAGAATCGTCACCCTAAATCTCACCCTGATCCTGAACCTACTCATAAAACAGAACCTAAACATAAAGCTGACCTTACCATAACCATGAACCTAACCCTGACCCTGACCCTAACCCTGACACTAAACCTGTTCCCAAACCTAACCCTGACCCTGACATGAACCTTGCCCCCCCACACCAAATCTTGAACCTGACCCTAAACCTAACCATCATCCTAACACTGACCCTGTCCCTGACTGTGACTGTAATGCTAACCGTGACCCTACTGTGAGCCTGACCCTAAACCTAACCATGAACCTAACCCTAACCCTGACCCCTACCCTAAGCCTTACGCTAATCCTGACCTCAACGACGTCTAACCCTAAGCCTGACCCTAACCCTAACACTAACCTAGTCTAAACCCAGCTCTGTTCCCTCCAGCAGGGACAACCCCTGCACCCAGGCCTCCCAGGGGCTGGGAGGAGGCTATATGGGGGTCACTGGATGGGCACTGCATTGAGTGGAGTGTGAGCCTTGAGCAGCTTGGGGACCGGCGGCTCAGGGAGCTCTGGTGCAGCAGGAAGTTTGGTAAGGAGCCCCCAGGCAGTGTGACCTCACTTCCCTGACAACAGAGCCCAACGGAATTGGAACCCACGTATCCAGGCACCCCATTACACAGAAAACCCCCCTGCCCAGCTCATTTCTAGGCACATCCTAAAGGAAGCGACATGTTCTTCTGCTGTACTGAAGCCGAGAGGATTCAGGGAGAAGAGAGCTCACCTGCCATACACGTCCCCTCACTGGCAGGTCATATCAGGTTTCCCCAATGCCTCAGGCCTTTGGCTAATAAAATCAAAAGGAGACATGAGGGGGCTCAGAGTCAGAGAGTCCCACACCTTCTATTCTAACGGTGTAGCCCTAGGTCTCCTCCCAGTATCTGTGTGTTTGTGTGTGTGTGTGTGTGTGTGTGTGTGTGTGTGTGTGTGCCACGGGGCTTCTGTGTCTGTGTGTAAAGAGGACCTGGCCATGCCATCGTGGATGGAGATGCCCCAAGCAGGATCAGGCTGATGAGGGGTCAGATGTCTGGTGGGTAAGTCATGTTCACACCCCAGTTTAAGGCTGGTTAAGTGGGATCGGGTGTAGGGTCTACACTCTTCTGCCCAGGGTTTATCCTGAGACCGTGAAGGGATGGGTCCATGACCCAGGAGCGGGGCTAACCCTAACAGTAACCACTAACCGTGACCCTGACACTGACTGTGAGCCTGCCCCAAACCCTAACCTGAACCCTGACCCTGACCCTGACCCTAACCCTGACCGTGACTGTGTGCCAGACCCTAAACCTAGCCCTAAAGGTAACCCTAACCCTGACCCAAATACAGACCCTGAACCTAAACCGAACGATAACCCTGAACCTAACCCTAACACCTACCCTAAACCAAACCCTCACCCTGAACTTATGCTGTCTAACCCTAACCCTCACGATAACACTACTTCTAACTCTAACCCTAACCCCATCCCAAACTTTTCCCCTAAACCTAACTGTGAACCTAACTGTGAACCTGAACAGAACATAAAGCAAAGCCTGAACCTAAACCTGACCATGGCCCTGACCTTCACGTGACCCTGACCCTATTTCTAACCATGAACTTAACCATGACCATAAAACTACCCTGACCCTAACAGTGACCCCAACCCAGACCTGAACACTAAACCAGACCCTGACTGTGAGCCTGACCCTTACTGTAACTCTAAACGTAACCCTGACCCTGAAACTAAAACTGGCCGTACCCCGAATCTTATCGCTGAAGCTAACCCTAACACTAACCCCTAACCCTATCTCAGACCCTGACCCTAACCAAGTCTAACCCTAACCCTCAACCTAACTCTAACCCTAACACTAACCCTAAACTTTAACAATAACCCTTACCCTATACCTGACTATGATCATAACCCTAACTCTGAACTTTGCCTCTACCAGACCCTGACCCTAAACGTGACCCTGGCCCTGACACTAAAACTAACCATGACACTAACACTGTCCACTACATAACCTTGTCCCTGACCCAAATGTGGACTTTGAACCAATATCTGATCCTGACCCTAAACCTGACACTGGCCCTAAACTTCACCCTGACCCTGACCCAGGCCATGACCATAAACCTAACTCTGACCCTAACAGTGACCCTAACCCTGACCCTAACACTAACCCTAACACTGAATGTGAGCCTGACCCTAACTCTATCCCTAAACGTAACCCTGACCCTGACACTAACGCGGGCCATACCCTGAATCCTATCGCTGAACCTAACCCTAACACTAAACCCTAACCCTACTACGGACCCTGACCCTAACGAGGTCTAACCCTAACCCTCAACCTAACACTAACCCTAAACCTAACCCTAAACTTTAACAATAACCCGGACCCTATGCCTGATTACGATCATTACCCTTAACCGGAACTTTGCCTATAGCAGACCCTGACCCTAAATCTGACCCTAGCCCTGAACCTAAACCTAACCATGACCCTAACAATGATCACTAAATAATCCTGTCCCTGACTCGAATGTGGACTTTAAACCAATACCTGATCCTGACCGTAAACCTGACAATGGCCCTAGACTTCACACTGACCCTGACCCAGGCAAAGACCATAAACCTAACCCGGACACTAACAGTGACCCTGACCCTGGCCCTAACACTAACACTGACACTGAATGTGAGCCTGACCCTAAATCTAACCGTAAACGTAACCCTGACCCTGACACTAACACGGGCCCTGACCTGAAACCTAATGCTGAACCTAACCCTAAAACTAACCCCTAACATTATTCCTGACACTGACCCTAACCCGGTCTAACCCTAACCCTCAACCTAGCTCTAACCCTAACCATAACCCCACTTTAACAATAATCCTGACCCTCTCCCTGACCCTGATCATAACCCTAACTCTGACCGTTGCCTATGTCAGACCTTAACCTTAAACCTGACCCTGGCCTTGACCTTAACACTGACCCTAACCTGACTGTAAACCTAACTCTGACCCAATCCGTGATCCTGAACCGAATCGTAACCCTAAAGGTAACCCTGATCCTGAACCTACTTATAAAACAGAAAACCTAAACAAAAAGCTGACCTTACCATAACCATGAACCTAAACACTTACCCTGACCCTATCCCTGACACTAAACCTGTCCCAAACCTAACCCTGACCCTGACATGAACCTTGCCCCCAAACCAAAACTGGAACCTGACCCTAAATCTGACCATGACCCTGAACCTGACCCTAAACCTAACCGTCATCCTAACACTGAACCTGTCCCTGACTGTGACCGTAACGCTAACCGTGACCCTACTGTGAGCCTGATCCTAAACCTAACCATGAACCTAACCCTAACCCTGACCCCTACCCTAAGCTTTACGCTAACCCTGACCTCAACGACGTCTAACCCTAACCCTGACCTAAGTATTTCTTAACCCTAACCCTAACACTAACCTAGTCTAAACCCAGCTCTGATCCCTTCAGCGGGAACAACAGCTGCACCCAGGCCTCCCAGGGGCTGGGTGGAGGGTATATCGGGGTCATGGATTGGCACTGCATTAAGTGGAGTGTGAGCCTTGAGCAGCTTGCGGACCGGCGGCTCAGGGAGCTCTGGTGGAGCAGGAAGATCGGTAAGGAGCCCCCAGGCAGTGGTGACCTCACTTCCCTGACGACAAAGCCCAACGGAATTGGAACCCACGTATCCAGGCACCCCATTACAGAGAAAAAAACCCCTGCCCAGCTCATTTCTAGGCACATCCTAAAGAAAGCGACATGTTCTTCTTCTGTACTGAAGCTGAGAGGATGCAGGGAGAAGAGAGCTCGCCCACCAGACACGTCCCCTCCCTGTCAGGTCATATCAGGTTTCCCCAACGCCTCAGGCCCTTTGGCTAATAAAATCAAAAGGTGACACCAGGGCGCTCAGAGTCAGAGAGTCCCACACATTCTATTCGACCGGTGTAGCCCTAGGTCTCCTCCCTGTCTCTGTGTGTGTGTGTGTGTGTGTGTGTTTTGCCACTGGGTTTCTGTGTCTGTATGTAAAGAGGACCTGGCCATGCCATCGTGGATGGAGATGCCCCAAGCAGGATCAGGCTGATGATGGGTTAGATGCCTGGTGGGCCAGTCATGAGTCCATGACCTAGGAGCGGGGCAAACCCTAACAGTAACCACTAACCGTGACCCTGACACTCACTCTGAGCCTGCCCCAAACCCTAACCCGAACCCTGACCCTGACCCTAACCTGACCGTGATCCCAACCTGAACCCTTAATCTGAACCTGAGCCTGACACTGACCCTGTCCGGATCCTGGACGTAAAACTAACTCTGAGAAAATCTAGCTATGACTCATCGCTAACCATGACCCTGACCCTGACCCTAAACCTAACACTGACCTTGAACTAACCCTGACCCTAACCGAACCCTGTCCGTGACTGTGTGCCTGACCCTAAAATTAACCCTAAAGGTAACCCTAACCCTGACCCTAATACGGAACCTGAACCTAAACCGAACACTGACCCTGACCCTAACACTAATCCCTACCCTAACCAAACCCTCACCCTGAACTTACGCTGTCTAACCCTAACCCTCACAATAACACTACTTCTAACTCTAACACTAACCCCATCCCAAACTTTTCCCCTAAACCTAACTGTGAACCTGAACAGAACATAAAGCAAAGCCTGAACCTGAACCTAAACCTGACCCTGGCCCTGACCTTCATGTGACCCTGACCCTGACCCTAATTCTAACCATGACCTTAACACTGACCACTACAAAACCCTGTCCCTGACCCGAATGTGGACTTTAACCAATACCTGATCCTGACGCTAAACCTGACACTGGCCCTAAACTTCACTCTGACACTGACCCAGGCCATGACCATCAACCTAACCCTGACCCTAACAGTGACCCTGACCCAAACCTAACACTAACCCTGAGACTGAATGTGAGCCTGACCCTAACTCTACCCCTAAACGTAACCCTAACCCTGACACTGCCACGGGTCCTTCACCGATCCTATCGCTGAACCTAAACTAACCTAACACTATACTCTAACCCCCTACCGCAGATCCTGACCCTAACCAAGTCTAACCCTAACCCTAACCCTCAACCTAACTCTAACCCTAACACTAACCCTAAACTTTAACAATAACCCTTACCCTATACCTGACTACCTGATGATCATAACCCTAACGCTGAACTTTGCCTCTACCAGACCCTGACCCTAAACCTGACCCTGGCCCTGACCCTAAACCTAACCATGACACTAACACTGACCACTACATAACCTTGTCCCTGACCCAAATGTGGACTTTGAACCAATACCTGATCCTGACCCTAAACCTGACACTGGCTCTAAACTTCACCCTGACCGTGACCCAGGCCATGACCATAAACCTAACCCTGAGCCTAATAGTGATCCCGACCCTGACCTGAACACTAAACCTGAGCCTGACTGTTAGCCTACCCTACTCTAACCCTAAATGTAACCCTGAGACTGACACTAACGCGGGTCCTTCCCCGAATCCTATTGCTGAAACTAACCCTAACACTAACACTAACCCCTAACCTACCACGGACCCTGACCCTAACAAGTTCTAACCCTAACCATCAACCTAACGCTAACCCTAACACTAACGCTGAACTTTAACAATAACCCTGACCCTATACCTGACTATGATCATAACCCTAAACTTTGCCTATACCAGACACTGACCCTAAACCTAACCCTGAACTTTGCTATTAGAGACCCTGATCCTAAACTTGACCATGGCCCTGACCCTAAACCTAACCTAACCATAACACTAACATTGACTACTGCATAACCTTGTCCCAACCCAAATGTGGACCTTGAACCAATACCTGATCCTGACCCTAAGCCTGACACTGCCCAAATTTATATCCTGACCCTGACCAAGGCCATGACCATAAACCTAACCCTGACCCTAACAGTTACCTAACCCTGACCCTAACTCTAACCCTAAACATAACCCGCACCCTGACACTAAAACGGGCCCTGACCCGAAACCTAACGCTGAACCTAACCCTAAAACTAACCCCTAACATTATCCCTGACACTGACCCAAACCCGGTCTAACCCTAACCCTCAACCTAGCTCTAACCCTAACCCTAACCCCACTTTAACAATAATCCTGACCCTCTCCCTGACCCTGATCATAACCCTAACTCTGAACTTTGCCTATGTCTGAACTTAAACTGAAACCTGACCCTGGCCTTAACCTTAACTCTGACCCTAACCCTGACTGTAAACCTAACTCTGACCCAATCCGTGATCCTGAACAGAATCGTCACCCTAAATCTCACCCTGATCCTGAACCTAATCATAAAACAGAACCTAAACGTAAAGCTGACCTTACCATAACCATGAACCTAACCATGACCCTGACCCTAACCCTGACACTAAACCTGTCCCAAACCTAAACCTGACCCTGACATGAACCTTGCCCCCACACCAAAACTTGAACCTGACTCTAAATCTGACCATGACACTGAACCTGACCCTAAACCTAACCGTCATCCTAACACTGACACTGTCCCTGTGACCATAACGCTAACCGTGACCCTACTGTGAGCCTGACCCTAAACCTAACCATGAACCTAACCCTAAACCTGACCCCTACCCTAAGCTTTACGCTAACCCTGACCTCAACGACGTCTAACCCTAACCCTGACCCTAAGTCTTTCTTAACCCTAACAATAACACTAACCTATTCTAAACCCAGCTCTGTTCCTTCCAGCGGGGACAACAGCTGCACCTAGGGATCCCAGGGGCTGGGAAGAGGCTGTATGGGGGTCACTGGATGGGCCCTGCATTGAGTGGAGTGTGAGCCTTGAGCAGCTTTGGGACCGGCAGCTCAGGGAGCTCTGGTGCAGCAGGAAGTTCGGTAAGGAGCCCCCAGGCAGTGGTGACCTCACTTCCCTGATGACAGAGCCCAAGGGAATTGGAACTCACGTATCCAGGCACCCCATTACAGAGAAACCCCCCATGCCCAGCTCATTTCTAGGCACATCCTAAAGGAAGCGACATGTTCTTCTGCTGCTGTACTGAAGCTGAGAGGATGCAGGGAGAAGAGAGCTCGCCCGCCAGACAAGTCCCCTCCCTGGAAGGTCATATCGGGTTTCCCCAACGCCTCAGGCCCTTTGGCTAATAAAATCAAAAGGGGACACCAGGGGGCTCAGAGTCAGAGAGTCCCACACGTTCTTATCGACCAGTGTAGACCTAGGTCTCCTCCGTGTGTCTGCTCTGTGTGTGTGTGTGTGTGTGTGTGTGTGCTTGTGTGTGTGTGCCACTGGGTTTCTGTGTCTGTGTGTAAAGAGGACCTGGCTATGCCATCGTAGGTGGAGATGACCCAAGCAGGATCAGGCTGATGAGGGTTTAGATATCTGGTAGGCAAGTCATGTTCACACCCCAGTTTAAGGCTGCTTAAGTGGGATCGGGTGCCCTTCTGCCCAAGTTTTATCCTGAGACCCTGAAGGGATGGGTACATGACCCAGAAGAGGGGCTAACCCTATCAGAAACCACTAACCCTGACCCTGACACTGACTGTGAGCCTGCCCTAAATCCTAACCCAAGCCCTGACCCTGACCCTGACCCTGACTGTGATCCTGACCTGAACCCTAAACCTAAACCTAAGCTTGACACTGACCCTGATGTGGACCCTGAACCTAAAACTAACTCTGACATTACCGTAACCATGACTCAAACCTAACCAGGACCCTGACCCTGACCCTAATCCTAACCACGACGCTGACCTAACCCGGACCCTAACCCTACGCCTGACCGTGACTGTGAGCCTGACGCTAACCCTAAACCTAAAGGTAACTCTAACCATGACCCTCTAAGGACCCTGAACCTATACCTAATGCTGACCCTGACCCTAACACTAACCCCTACCCCTACCCTAAACCAAACCCTAACCCTGACCTTATGCTGTCTAACCCTAACCCTAACCATAACCCTACTTCTAACTCTAACCCAAACCCCAATCCCCAAACCCTACCGCCAAAACCTAACTGTGACACTGAACCGAACATTGACCCTATACCAAAGCCTGACCCTCAACCTGACCCTGGCCCTGACCTTTACCTGACCCTGCATCTGAACCTAATCCTAACCTTGACACTAACTCTGACAACTACATAATCCTGTCCCTGACCTGAATGTGGACTTTAAACCAATACCTGAACCTGACCCTAAAAAGGACACTGAGCTAATCTTCACCCTGACCCTGACCCAGACCATGACGATAACCTAACACTGACCCTTACAGTGACCCCGACAATCAACTGAACACTAAACCTAACCCTGACTGTGAGACTGAACCTAAGTCGGACCCTAAATGTAACCCTGACCCTGACACTAACATGGGCCCTCCCCCGAAACGTATCTCTGAACCTAACCCTAACACAAACCCCTAACCCTACCACGGACCCTGACCCTAACAAGTTCTAACCCTAACCGTGACCCTAACAAGTTCTAACCCTAACCGTCAACCTAACGCTAAACATAGAACTAACCCTAAACATTAACAATAACCCTGACCCTATACCTGACTATGATCATAACCCTAACCCTGAACTTTGCCTATACCAGACCCTGACCCTAAACCTGACCCTGGCCGTGACCCTAAACCTAACCATGACCCTAACAATGACCACTACATAACCTTGTCCCTGACCTGAATGTGGACTTTAAACCAATACCTGATCCTGACCGTAAACCTGACACTGGCCCTGGACTTCACCCTGACCCCGACCCAGGCAAAGACCAAAACATAAGCCTGACCCTAACAGTGACCTTGACCCTGAACCTAACACTAACCCTGACACTGAATGTGAGCCTGACCCTATCTCTAACCATAAACGTAACCCTGAACGTGACACGAACACGGGCCCTGACCCGAAACCTAACGCTGAACCTAACCCTAAAACTAACCCCTAACATTATCCCTGACACTGACCCTACCCCGGTCTAACCCTCACCTGCAACCTACCTCTAAACCCTAAACCTAACCACACTTTAACAATAATCCTGACCCTCTCCCTGACCCTGATCATAACCCTAACTCTGAACTTTGCCTATGTCAGACCTTAACCTTAAACCTGACCCTGGCCTTGACCGTAATACTGACCCTAACCCTGACTGTAAACCTAACTCTGACCCAATCCGTGATCCTGAACAGAATCATAACCGTAAAGTTAACCCTGATCCTGAACCTACTCATGAAACAGAACCTAGACATAAAGCTGACGTTACCATAACCATGAACCTAACCCTGACCCTGACCCTAACCCTGACACTAAACCTGTCCCAAACCTAACCCTGACCCTGACATGAACCTTGCCCCCAAACCAAAACTTGAAACTGACCATCAATCTGACCATGACCCTGCCTGGACATAAACCTGTCAGCCTAACACTGACCCTGACCCTGACTATGACCGTAATGCTAACCCTGAACCTACTGTGATCCTGATCATAAACCTAACCATGAACCTAACCCTAACACTGACCCCTACCCTAAGCCTTACGCTAACCCTGACCCCAAAGACGTCTAACCCTAACCCTGACCCTACGTCTTTCTTAGACCTAACCCTAACACTAAACTGTTCTAAACCCAGCTCTGTTCCCTCCAGCGGGGAAAACAGCTGCACCCAGGCCTCCCAGGGTCTGGGAGGAGGCTGTATGTGGGTCAATGGATGGGCACTGCATTGAGTGGAGTGTGAGCCTTGAGCAGCGTGGGTACCGGCAGCTCAGGGAGCTCTGGTGGAGCAGGAAGTTAGGTAAAGAGCCCCCAAGCAGTGGTGCCCTCACTTCCCTGACGACAGAGCCCAACGCAATTGGAACCCACGTATCCAGGCATCCCATTATAGAGAAACGCCCTTCCCAGCTCTATCTAGGCACATCCTGAAGGAAGCACCACGTTCTTCTACTGTACTGAAGCCCAGAGGATGCAGTGAGAAGTGAGCTCGCCCGCCAGACACGTCCTCTCCCTGGCAGGTCATATCAGGTTTCCCCAACGCCTCAGGCCCTTTGGCTAATAAAATCAAAAGGTGACACCAGTGGGCTCAGAGTCAGAGAGTCCCACACCTTCTGATCTATGGGTGTAGCCCTAGGTGTCCTCCCTGTCTCTGCGTGTGTGTGTGTGTGTGTGTGTGTGTGTGTGCCTCTGGGTGTCTGTGTGTCTGTGTGTCTGTTGCAAAGAGGACCTGGCCATGCCATCGTGGGTGGAGATGCCCCAAGCAGGATGAGGCTGATATGGGGTTAGATGTCTGGTGGGTAAGTCATGTTCACACCCCAGTTTAAGGCTGATTAAGTGGGATTGGTTATAGGGTCTACACCCTTCTGCCCAGGGTTTATCCTGAGACACTGAATGGATGAGTCCATGACTCAGGAGCGGGGCTAACCCTAACAGTAACCACTAACCCTGACCCTGACACTGACTGTGAGCCTGCCCCAAACCCTAACCCAAGCCCTGACCCTGACTCTGACCCTGACCCTGACTGTGATCCTTACCTGAACCCTAAACAGAAACTAAAACCTGGCAAGGATCCTGATTTGGACCCTGAACCTAAACCTAACTCTGACATTACCGTAAATATGATGAATTCCTAACCATGACCCAGACCCTGACCCTAATACTAACCCTGACGCTGACCTAACCCTGACCCTAACACTAACCTAACACTGAATATGAGCCTGAACCTAACCCAAACCCTAAACGTAACCCTGACCCTGACACTCACACGGGCCCAGACCCGAAATGTAATGCTGAACATAACCCTAAAACTAACCCCTAACATTATCCCTGAAACGGAACCTAACCCAGTCTAATCCTAACCCTCAACCTACCTCTAACTATAACCACTTTAACAATTATCCTGACCCTCTCCCTGAACCTGATCATAACCCTAACTCTGAACTTTGCCTACGTCAGAACTTAACATTATTACTGACCCTGGCCTTGACCTTAACACTGACCCTAACCCTGACTGTAAACCCAACTCTGACCCAATCCGTAATCCTGAACAGATTAGTAACCCTAAAGCTAACCCTGATCCTGAACCTACTCATAAAACAGAACCTAAAGCTGACCTTACCATAACCATGAACCTAACCCTGACCCTGACCCTAACCCTGACACTAAAACTGTCCCAAACCTAACCCTGACCTGACATGACCTTACCCCAAACCAAAACTTGAACCTGACCCTAAAACTGACCATGACCCTAAAACTGACCCTAAACCTAACCGTGAGTCTAACACTGACCCTGAGCCTGACTCTGACCGTAACGCTAACCCTGAACCTACTGTGATCCTGACCCAAAACCTAACCATGAACCTAACCCTAACCCTGACCCCTACCCTAAACCTTACGCTAACCCTGACCCCAAAGACGTCTAACCCTAAACCCTGACCCTAAGTCATTCTTAACCCTAACCCTAACACTAACCTGGTCAAAACCCAGCTCTGTTCCCTCCAGCGGGAAAAACAGCTGCACCCAGGCCTCCCAGTGGCTGGGGGGAGGAGGCTGTAAGGGGGTCACAGGATGGGCACTGCATTGAGTGGAGTGTGAGCCTTGAGCAGCTTGGGGACCGGCGGCTCAGTGAGCTCTGGTGGAGCAGGAAGTTCGGTAAGGAACCCCCAGGAAGTGGTGACCTCACTTCCCTGACGACAGAGCCCAACGCAATTGGAACCCACGTACCCAGGCACCCCATTACAGAGAAAAACCCCATGCCCAGCTCATTTCTAGGCACATCCTAAAGGAAGCGACATGTTCTCTGTGGTACTAAAGCTGAGAGGATGCAGGGAAAAGAGAGCTCGACCGCTAGACACGTCCCCTCCCTGGCAGGTCATATCAGGTTTCCCCAAATGCCTCAGGCCCTTTGGCTAATAAAATTAAAAGGTGACACCAGGGGGCTCAGAGTCAGTGAGTCCCACACCTCTTATCCACTTGTGTAGCCCTAGGTCTCCTCCCTGTCTCTGTGTGTGTGTGTGTGTGTGTGTGTGCGTGTGCCTCTGGGTGTCTGTGTGTCTGTGTGTAAAGAGGACCTGGCCATGCCATCCTGGGTGGAGATGCCCCAAGCAGGATCAGGCTGACGAGGGGGTAGATGTCTGGTGGGCAAGTCATGTTCACACCCCAGTTTAAGGCTGGTTAAGTGGGATCGGGTGTAGGGTCTACACCAATCTGCCCAGGGTTTATCCTGAGACCCTGAAGGGATGGGTACATGACCCAGGAGCGGGGCTAAACCTAACAGTAACCACTAACCCTGACCCTGACACTGATGTGTGTCTGCCCAAACCCTAACCCAAGTCCTGACCCTGACCCTGACACTGACTGTGATCCTGACCTGAACCCTAAACCTAAACCTAAGCCTGACACTGACCCTGATGTGGACCCTGAACCTAAACCTAACTCTGATATTACCGTAACCATGATTCAAACCTATCCAGGACCCTGACCCTGACCCTAATCCTAACCCTGACGCTCACCTAACCCAGACCCTAACCCTACCCCCTGACCGTGACAGTGTGCTTGACCCTAACCCTAAAACCTAATGGTAACTCTAACGATGACCCTAATAAGGACCCTGAACCTACACATCATGCTGACCCTGACCTTAACACTAAACCCGTAACCTAAACCAAACCCTAACCCTGACCTTACGCTGTCTCTCCCTAACCCTAACCATAACCCTACTTCTAACTCTAACCCTAACCCCCAATCCCAAAAACTACCGCCAAAACCTAACTGTGACAGTGAACCAAACATTGACCCTATACCAAAGCCTGACCCTCAACATGACCCTGGTGCTGACCTTTACCGGACCATGACTCTGACCCTAATCCTTACCTTTACACTAACCCTGACCACTACATAACCCTGTCCATGACCCGAATGTGGACTTTAAACCAATACCTGAACCAGCCCCTAAAACCGGACACTGGCGCTAAACTTCACCCTGACCCTGACCCAGACCATGATGATAACCTAACCCTGACCCTTACAGTGACCCCGACAATCAACTGAACACTAAACCTGACCTTGACTGTGAGACTGAACCCTACTCAAACTCTAAATGTAACCCTGACCCTGACACTAACATGGGCCCTCCCCCGACTCCTATCTCTGAACCTAACCCTAACACTAACCCCTAACCCTACCACGGACCCTGACCCTAACAATTTCTAACCCTAACCGCCAACCTAACGCTAAACGTAAAACTAACCCTAAACTTTAACAATAACCCTGACCCTATACCTGACTAAGATCATAACCCTAACCCTGAACTTTGCCTATACCAGACCCTGACCCTAAACTGGACACTGGCCCTGACCCTAAACCTAACCATGACCCTAAAATGACCACTACATAACCCTGTCCCTGACCCGAATGTGGACTTTAAACCGATACCTGATCCTGACCGTAAACCTGACACTGGCCTTAGACTTCACCCTGACCCCGACCCAGGCCAAGACCAGAAACCTAAGCCTGACCTTAACAGTGACACTGACCCTCAGCCTATCACTAAACCTGACACTGAATGTGAGCCTGAACATATCTCTAACCCTAAACGTAACCCTGACCCTGACACTAACACGGGCCCTGACCCGAAACCTAACACTGAACTTAACCCTAAAACTAACCCCTAACATTATCACTGACACTGACCCTAACCCGGCCTAACCCTCACCTGCAACCTACCTCTAACCCTAAACCTAACCACACTTTAACAATAATCCTGACCCTCTCCCTGACCCTGATCATAACCCTAAGTCTGAACTTTGCCTATGTCAGACCTTAACATTAAACCAGACCCTGGCCTTGAACTTAATACTGACCCTAACCCTGACTGTAAACCTAACTCTGACCCAAACCGTGAGCCTGAACAGATTAGTAACCCTAAAGCTAACCCTGATCCTGAACCTACTCATGAAACAGAACCTAAACATAAAGCTGACCTTACCATAACCATGACCTAACCCTGACCCTGACCCTAACCCTGACACTAAACCTGTCCCAAACCTAACCCTGACCTGACATGACCTTACCCCAAACCAAAACTTGAACCTGACCGTATAACTGACCATGACCCTAAAACTGACCCTAAACCTAACCGTGAGTCTAACACTGACCCTGAGCCTGACTCTGACCGTAACGCTAACCCTGAACCTACTGTGATCCTGACCCTAAACCTAACCATGAACCTAACCCTAACCCTGACCACTACCCTAAACCTTACGCTAACCCTGACCCCAAAGACGTCTAACCCTAACCCTGACCCAAAGTCATTCTTAACCCTAACCCTAACACTAAGCTGGTCTAAATCCAGCTCTGTTCCCTCCAGCGGGGAAAACAGCTGCACGCAGTCCTCCCAGGGGCTGGGGGGAGGCTGTATGGGGGTCATAGGATGGGCACTGCATTGAGTGGAGTGTGAGCCTTGAGCAGCTTGGGGACCGGCGAATCAGGGAGCTGTGGGAAGCAGGAAGTTCGGTAAGGAACCCCCAGGCAGTGGTGACCTCACTTCCCTGACGACAGAGCCCAACGGAATTGGAACCCACGTGTCCAGGCACCCCATTACAGAGAAAACCGCCGTGCCCAGCTCATTTCTAGGCACCTCCTAAAGGAAGCGACATGTTCTTCCATTGTACTGAAGCCGAGAGGATGCAGGGGGAAGAGAGCTCGCCCAACAGACACGTCCCCTCCCTGGCAGGTCATATCAGGATTCCTCAACGCCTCAGGCCCTTTGGCTAATAAAATCAAAAGGGGACACCAGAGGGCCCAGAGTCAGAAAGTCCCAACCGTCTGATCGACCAGTGTAGCCCTAGGTCTCCTCCCCGTCTCTGTGTGTGTGTGCGTGCGTGTGCCTCTGGGTGTCTGTGTGTCTGTGTGTAAAGAGGAGCTGGCCATGCCATCGTGGGTGGAGATGTCCCAAGCAGGATCAGGCTGATGAGGGGTTAAAGGTCTGGTGGGCAAGTCACGTTTACACCCCAGTTTAAGGCTGGTTAAGTGAGATTGGCTGTAGGGTCTACACCCTTCTGCCCAGGGTTTATCCTGAGACCTTGAAGGGATGGGTCCATACCCAGGACCGGGGCTAACCCCAACATTAACCACTAACCCAGAACCTGACACTGACTGTGAGCCTGCGCCTAACCTTAACCCAAGCCCTGACCCTGACCCTGACCCTGACTGTGATCCTGACCTGAACCCTAAACTTATACCTAAGCCTGACACACACCCTGATGTGGACCCTGAACCTAAACCTAATGCTGATATTACTGTAACCAAGACTCACACCTAACCATGACCCTGAACCTGACCCTAATCCTAACCCTGATGCTGACCTAACCCTGACCCTAACCCTAAACCTGACCGCGACTGTGAGCCTGACGCTAACACTAAACCTAAAGGTAACTCTAACCATGACCCTAATACGGACCCTGAACCTGAACCTAATGCTGACCCTGACCCTAACACTAACCGCTACCCTAAACCAAACCCTAACCCTGACCTTACACTGTTTAACCCTAACCATAACCCAACTTCTAACTCTAACCCTAACCACAACCCCAAACCCTACCGCCAAAACCTAACTGTGACACTGAACCGAACATTGACCCTAAACCAAAGCCTGACCCTAAACCTGACCCTGGCCCTGAATTTCACCTGACCCTGAGCCTGACCCTAATCCTAACCATGACACTAACACTGACCACTACATAACCCTGTCCCTGACCCGAATGTGGACTTTAAACCAATACCTGAACCTGACCCTAAACCTGACACTGGTGCTAAAATTCACCCTGACCCTGACCAAGACCATGAACATAAACCTAACCCGGACCCTAACAGTGACCCCGATCCTGACCTGAACACTAATCCTGACCCTGACTGTGAGCCTGACCCTAACTCTAACCCTAAATGTAACCCTGACCCTGACACTAACACGGGCCCTTCCCCGAATCCTATCGCTGAACCCAACCCAAACACTAATCCCTAACCCTACCACGGACCCTAATCCTAACAAGTTCTAACACAAAACATCAACGAAACGCTAACCCTAACACTAACCCTAAACTTTAACAACCCTGACCTTATACCTGACTATGATCATAACGCTAACCCTGAACTTTGCCTATACCAGACCCTGACCCTATACCTGAACCTGGCCCTGAACCTAAACATAACCATGACCCTAACACTGACCACGAAATAACCCTGTTGCCCACCCGAATGTGGACTTTAAACCAATACCTGATCCTGACAGTAAACCTGACACTGGCCCTAGACTTCACCCTGACCCTGACCCATGCAAAGACCAGAAACGTAACCCTGACCCTAACAGTGACCCTGACCCTGACCCTAACTATAAACCTGACACTCAGTATGAGCCTGACCCTAACTCTAACCCTAAACGTAACCCTGACCCTGACACTAACACGGGTCATGACCTGAAACCTAATGCTAAACCTAACGCTAAAACTAACCCCTAACATTATCAATGACACTGACCTTAACCTGGTCTAACCCTAACCCTCAACCTACCTAGTCCTAACCCTAACCCCACTTTAACAATAATCAGGACCCTCTACCTGACCCTGATCATAACCCTATCTCTGAAATTTGCCTATGTCAGAACTTAACCTTAAACCTGACCCTGGCCTTGACCTTAACACTGACCCTACCCCTGAATGTACACCTAACTCTGACCCAATCCATGATCCTGAACATAATCGTAACCCTAAAGCTAACCCTGATTCTGAACCTACTCATAAAACAGATCCTAAACATAAAGCTGACCTTACCATAAGCATGAACCTAACCCTAACCCTGACCCTAACCCTGACACTAAACCTGTCCCAAACCTAACACTGACCCTGACATGAACCTTGCCCCCAAACCAAAACTTGAACCTGACACTAAATCTGACCATGACCCTGAACCTGACCCTAAACTTAACATTAACCTAACACTGACCCTGACACTGACTCTGACCGTTACGCTAACCGTGACCCTACTGTGAGCCTGACCCTAAACCTAACCAAGAACCTAACCCTAACCCTGACCCCTACCCTAAGCCTTACGCTAACCCTTACCCCAACGACGTCTAAACCTAACCCTGACATAAGTCTTTCTAAACCCTAACCCTAACACTAACCTAGTCTAAACCCAGCTCTGTTGCCTCCCGCGGGGGGAACAGCTACACCCAGGCCTCTCAGGGGCTGGGTGGAGTCTATATGGGGGTCACTGGATGGGCACTGTATTGAGTGGAGCGCGAGCCTGAGCACCTTGCGCACCAGCGGCTCAGGGAGCTCTGATACAGCAGGAAGTTCGGTAAGGAGCCCCCAGGCAGTGATGACCTCACTTCCCTGATGACAGAGCCCAACGGATTTGGAACCCACGTATCCAGGCACCCCATTACAGAGAAAATCCCCCTGCCCAGCTCATTTCTAGACACATCCTAAAGGAAGTGATATTTTCTTCTGCTGTACTGAAGCTGAGAGGATGCAGGGAGAAGAGAGCTCGCCCACCAGATACGTCGCTCCCATCAGGTCATATCAGTATTCCACAATGCCTCAGACCCTTTGGCTAATTAAATCAAAAGGTGACACCAGGGGGCTCATAGTCTGAGAGTCCCACACCTTCTTATTGACCGGTGTAGTCCTAGGTCTCTTCCCCGTTTCTTGTGTGTGTGTGTGTGTCTGTGGTTGCATCTGGGTGTCTGTGTGTCTGTGTGTAAAGAGGACCTCGCCATGCCATCGTGGGAGGAGATACCCCAAGCAGGATCAGGCTGATGAGGGTTTAGATGTCTGGTGGGCAAGTTATGTTCACACACCAATTTAAGGCTGGTTAAGTGGGATCGGGTGGAGGGTCTACACCCTTCTGCACAGGGTTTATCCTGAGACCCTGAACATATGGGTCCATGACCCAGGAGTGGGGCTAACCCTAACAGTAACAACTAACCCTGACAATGACACTGACTGTGAGCCTGCCCCAAACCCTAACCTAAACCCTGACACTGACCCTGACCCTGACACCATTATGCCCCGCCAATGCTTAAGGACGAAGAGGGCACAAACACGCATTGTGACCCTCAGCGTGAGTCCTGTCCTCTAGTAAGTCCTCTCAGTGGCTGGACCATTAGACGTCATAATGGGCTTGCCATGCCCCTAGGCCCCAAGTTTTAACCAGCTTTCTGGTTGTCCAGTCGCCCCTCCCCAGGGCTCTGCTCTGGAAACTCTCTTTTGGTGGGACACCTGAGGTAAAAACAAAACAAAACCGACTCCTCCCATCTCAAAGAATAACCCCAAACTCTTGGGATCGGGCCAAATGCCCAGAGACGAAGACTCGTCCATGGCCCATGAGGCCACCCGGACATTCCACGGCCATCAGTGACACAATATCCAGACACAAAAGCCTGAATAAATGCCTCACACTCACTCTTTCTTCATATCCCGAAGAGTTGTCCTCACGGTCTGTAGATCGGGCCTGCCATACTTATGTCCCCAAACGTAAGCCGAGTTAGTGTTTTCAGACTTCTATCCCCACGCTCCTGGCCCACACACCCTCCAAGTTGGGGCCCCGGGAGCCACACATCAGGTCTGTGCCTGCCCACTCCACTGGAATTCTGCCCATTCACTTGACGACACGCCTCCACATTAGGAGAAAACTTCAAATCCCTGAAGCCATCCCAATGGTGTAGGCCGCCCGGGACAAACAAGGGCGTCTGACAACAGCTGAGCATCTACCTCCACTCATACCGTAGTTGGATGTCATCAGGGTAGTAGATTGAACCTCACAGGTCCCTAGGCCGTGATCAGATCCATTGCTTTGGTTTCCAGGCATCTCTCCTCAGAGGCATGTTTTCAAATACCAGCATGCGGGGGTTTCCGGAGGCAAATCTTGTCTCGACATGGGAAAATAGCAGGCTGGAACTGTGTCAAAACTTCCGATTAGGAGAATCCTTCAGGGCCCGGTGCCACCACCCCTTTCCAAGGTCTCCATGGACACAAACCCACATTAGGATCCATCCGCAGGAGAGTCCATTTCAACTCTGGCTTCTCGGTTGCTCCCCCAGAGACAGCAAATAGAACCTGTCTTGTCGCTAGGAGACAATTGAGATGCGAGGCGGGTTGCCCAGGGCTCCGCCCTTAGAACCCTGCTCTGGCGTCGTTCCTTATGGAACGTCCTGGACCCATCCAAAAGGTCTCAAATGTCCCGCAGAAGGAATCCTTGCGTTTTGGAGCATCTCACAACTCCCAACGTGGGAAAACCGTGATGGCTTTCTGAAGCCCCCACCCCTTTTCTGAAGGGGAAATCATGGACAGGAACTCCAACCTGAGCCAACGTCTGATCCTCGCCCTGAATTCAGATGCACGACATCTCGATTCAGCTCTGCAGAGTGTGCCGGCCTTGCCCTCGCCCTTAAACCTATGTGAAACTTCTGTTCTCCAACGTCCGTCCTCACACTCCTGGCCCCCAAGAACTCACATTTGGCAATTCTGGACCCACAAGGCAGCACTCTGCCTGCCCGCCAGAAAAACAAAACAAAACAAAATGTTGCCCTATGGAGCTTCCCAGACACCCGAAATGAGGATAGACCTACACGGCACCCTTCTGTACAGAAGTTATATCGACAAATCTGGGCACTAATACACTGTCTGACACAGCCTGAGCCCGGACTTCCTGACCAACACCCAGACAGCTGACCGCACACTGAGCACAACAGACCCGCCATGGCCTTAGCTCGTCCTCTATTCCCAACCTAGCTTCTCAGGCTTCAGAACATAGACCTTAACTCCACACCCCGCCAAGGGGTGAATGTGATGCAGAAATCAGAACTCCTCCTTCCCTATGGCAAGAAACCTTGTGGTTGGCATGTTGTCCCACGTTCAGTGTAGGAGAAACCAGCGTTCACCATGAGGCCCCGCCCATGCTTGAGTACGAAGAGGGCACAAACACGCATTGTGACCCTCAGCGTGAGTCCTGTCCTCTAGTAAGTCCTCTCAGTGGCTGGACCATTAGACGTCATAATGGGCTTGCCATGCCCCTAGGCCCCAAGTTTTAACCAGCTTTCTGGTTGTCCAGTCGCCCCATCCCCAGGGCTCTGCTCTGGAAACTCTCTTTTGGTGGGACACCTGAGGTAAAAACAAAACAAAACCGACTCCTCCCATCTCAAAGAATAACCCCAAACTCTTGGGATCGGGCCAAATGCCCAGAGACGAAGACTCGTCCATGGCCCATGAGGCCACCCGGACATTCCACGGCCATCAGTGACACAATATCCAGAGACAAAATCTTGAGCAAGCGTCTCACACTCGCCCCCTTCTTCATATCCTGAAGAGTTCTCCTCACGGTCTGTAGATCAGTCCTGCAATACCTACGACCCGAAACCTAAGCTGAGTTTGTGTTTTCAGACAACTGTCCCCACAGCCCTGGCCCACAAAACCTACAGGCACAGGGTCTTGGAGCCAAACCTGAGGACTGTGCCTGGGAATTCTGCCCATTCCATTGGCCACAAACCTAGAAATAGGATGATAAACCTCCAAAGTGCCCGGGGCCATCCCAATAGTGTTGACTGCCCAGGAATAACAAGGGTGGTCTGACACCAGCTGAGCATCTACCTGCACTTAGGCCCGTGGACAGATGTCCCCAGAGGTAAATTGGAATGAGCAGGCCCCTAGATCCTAATCGCATCCATTGCTTTGTTGTCCAGTCATCTCTCCTCAGAGGCCTGGATTCCCATAGCAGCATATGGCTGTTTCTTGAGGCACCCATCAGAACAAATCTCGTCTCCACGTGGGAATCTTGCACGTTGGAGCTGTGTCAAAGCCTCTGGTTAGGAGAACCCATCAGGGACCCTGTGCCACTGCTTCATTCCACGTTCTCCATGGACACAAACCCACATGAGGACCCATCCACAAGAGAGTCCATTTCAACTCAACCCTCTCAGTTTCTCCCCCAGATCCAGCAGACCTAACCTGTCTTGTCCCTAGGACACAAGAGGAAGGAGAATCGGGCTTCCCAGCCATCCATCCTTAGAACCCTACTCGGAATCGATCCGTACGGGAAGTCCTGGAGCCAACCAACAGGTCTCAATCGTCCCGCAGAAGAATCTTTACGGTTTGGAGCATCTCACAACTCCCATCGTGGGAAAAATTCCATGGCCTCGTGATCCACCACCTCTTCATGAAGAGGGCCATAAGGGACAGAAACTCCAACCTGAGCGTTCGTCAGATCCTCACCTGATTTCAGATGCACGAGTGCTCGATTCAGCTCTGCAGAGCGTACCTGCCATGCCCTCGCCCAGAAACCTAAGGTTGCTTGTGTTCTCCGTCTTCTGTCCTCAACTCCTGGCCCACAAGCCCTCCAGTTTGGCAATTCCAGAACAACAATGCAGCCCTCTGCCTGCCCTCCAGAAGAAAAAACATTGCCCTCTGGGGCTCACCAGAAACCCCAAAGGAGGATCAACCTTTTCGCCACTTGACTGTACCCCAATTCTACAGGATTCCCTGGGCACTCATGCCCTTTCTGTCACAGCCTGAGCCTGGACCTCCCGACCCACACCCAGCCAGCTGGACTCACGCTGAACACATCGGACCTGCCAAAGCCTTACTTAGGTCGTCATCTCTTCCCAACTTCGGTTTTCAGGCTTCAGAACCTAGACGTTTTCTCCAATCACTGCCCAGGGTTGAACATGAGGCAGAAATCAGAAATCCTTCCCCATGGCAAGAAATCTTGGGGTTGGCATTCTGTGTAGTTGATAGCAGTGTGGCCCTTTGACCCCGCCATGCTTGAGGGCCGCGTTGGTCACAAATACGCATTGTGACCCTCAGCGTGAGCCCAGTCCCCAAGTAAGGTCTCACAGTGCTGGACGGCATATTGGGCTTGCCATGCCCCTAGGCCCCAATTTTTAACCATAGTTCGTGTTGTCCATTCGCCCCTCCCCTGTGCTCTGCTTTAGAATGAGGTAACCAAACTGAAAGGACTCCTCCCATCCCACAGATTGACCCCCAAATTGGGATCGGGCCAAATCCACAGAGAGGAAGACTCATCCATGGCTCATTAGGCCTCGATGATTTTGCCCAAATGCAGGCAAATGTAAGTGTTCTGAGTATGTTTAAATAAGCTTAAGGTAAGCTATGATATTTGATAGTTTAGGGGTATTAAATGCATTTTCAATTTTTTATGTGTTTCTCTGTACATAGCCCCGTTGTAAGCTGAGCAACATCTCTATATGTATATGTAGTCTTCGTATGGCATACATTTTTTGGCATGAAACATCTAGAACAGTACGTGTGCCATATGATTGTCTACAACATCAAACAAGTTTCTTGAAAACTTGTGCCAAAGGGGTTATGTCTTTAAGGATTCTTATTTCAGAAGGGTTCTCTCAAACGTAAGATTTTTCAGAAGTTAAGTGAAAATCAGACCAAACTAAACATTTTTCCATTTTCCCTAGTGAGCAAAGATAGCTAAAATCTATCTGCCATTTTCAACCCTGTACTCAACGACTGTAATTATAATTTAAGAACAGATTATTTATATCAAAACTACATGTTGGCTAATCTTACACAATACTCATAAATCTCACTCAGAGCCTTGGACACTTTTATTTGTTGAGTCTATATGGTACTACGGACATTCATCACTTTTGACCTCATAGCTTCATGTATGTCTATACTTTTGAAAATACATGCATCATAGTTCCATTGTAAAATGTCTGGGTTATAAAATGTGCTATGCTATCAAAATGGTAATAAGAACATACAAATGACCTGATGTAATGAACTGGACCAGATTGCCAGATATCACATTTCATACCAGAAAGATTCAGTGGTAAGTTTTAAAATGGCCAGCTATACTTCGACTGAATTATAACTCATTTAACTTCTTTCTTTGTGTCCAGTATTATACATTAGTCAGTATTAGAGTTAATAAGTACTTTGGACAGATGTTAATATGCTCTAATAAAAAATGTTTTTCTTCATTCTTTTAGTCCTTTTTACTTATAAGACTAGCCACAAATACCATGCCTCCCCCCAAATAATTTGCAATCCATATCTATCTCTAAATGAATTTATTGCACAGGAAAAAAAAATATATATATACACTTACAGTAGATATGTTCAAAAATAGTTACACAACAGCAGGGCCCTAAATGTAAGCAGTATAGTTGTTTTGTTTTGTTTTGTTTTGTTTTCTTTAAAAAAAAAAAGAGGTTATGTGAAATATTGGAATTTTATTTTGTGGCCTAGTATTTCAAGACAGTTAACTACACTTACAGTGTCAACAGCCTCTTGTTGGCAGTATGATTTTATTGGCTCCATGGAATAACAGCAAGAATTTACTATTGCTTCTTTCTTTTATGACACACACAGAAAAAAAAAATTGACACATTTGCTCAAGACCAACCAGAATTATTTTAACCTATCAAAATTGATGGGAGGCCTTCACTGCCAAAGTCACTGCTGGGTTTTCACAATTCATTGCAGACAATCTGCTACTCCCATTATGATAAAGGAGAGAAGAGTCATAATCAGGGAAGAAAGCTAGATTATTACTTGTAATTATCATTGTATTATTTAGCCTGCTATAGGATTATTATTATTAGTGTCATTTGATAATTTTCTTTCATTTTATTAAACACAACTGTGAGTAATTACCCTACCTAATATTTCTCTGTATTGGCTGACTAGCTAGCAAACATTCATGAAAATATCCATTAGCCACACATATAAAATGCTGCATTATGATGCTGTTGAATCAGAACATACCACTACCTGATCCTGTAGCTCTTTGAGGATTTGCAAATCAATTTAGTCTATGTTTATTGGATTCTTCCCATACAATTAGAAAATTTATAATAGAGTCCATGAAAATTATTAGTTTTACCATTTTAAACCAGCAATCACACTTTGATTTTTACAACAAAAGCAGAAATATAAACACACACATTTGGATCAGTTTTCTGTTAGTCTGTCTGGACTTCAGAATCCTATTCCTCAAGATAATGCACACCAAAGTTCTGGATTAAACAAGAAATTAGATGGCACCTGAACACTTGGTTTAATATTCTCAAAAGGACTATGCAACTTATTTCTTACATATGACATTGTTTTACAAAGATCCACACTTTTATAATGTTAGTATTTTTAATAATCAATAAAGTCAATTAATCATGATTAAAAATCAAACGTAAAAATTTCTACTTTTTGCTTTTGCCCCCTCCATTTAGAACTTATTTATAGCCTGATAATTCAAAGGTCTCTATGTTTATGAAAATCTGGACAGAAATAGCTCTAAGATCCCATTCAGAACTTGATATTAATCTAAGTCTTTTGGCTCCATTTATCCTGAGAGCAAAGAGTAGGACAAAGGATTTGAGTACTGTTAGTTTATCTGGGAGATTATCCAAGGTAGAAAAGAATGGGAAAGTGAGACAGTGAAGAAGCAACTTTGTCAAAGAGGTACATTGTTGATATAATTGTTGTTGAGAGAAAATGAAGGCTTGCTTTTACTAAAAGGTCCTGAGAAACTTCTTTAAGTTGTCCTCATGAAGACCTGAAAACTGACAATTTTATCTATGGTTCTTATTTCCACTTCACTGAGAGCTGTCCTCAGAGGACATTAACTCTCCTACACTTTTGGGTTGTGTTGGAGACATTCTAAAATGAGAGAGAGAACATGAGATGCTATCAGTGTTAAGTAACTGCAATTTCCCATAAACTATCCACCACAGGTTTGGCTATAATCAGGTGTTGGGCCTTGATATCAGAGGGATTTGAGGCAGTATCATTTTAGGTTAATCATTATATCTGAAATTTCCAAAAACTTCAACTGATGAAACTTTGGTTATAAATCTATAAATATAACAATAAATCTACAGTATTCCAAATATTTTCATAGAAATACACAGACAAAGCATCAATTGATTAATATTTAAATGTTACAAAATACTGAACTGAAAGAATTTGGTCATATAGCAATGTGTAAAAAGTAGAACTTAGGTTTAGGTTAGAACTCAGGATGCATTTGAGACTCAGTTAAGAAATTGAATGGAGGGACGCCTGGGTGGCTCAGTGGGTTAAGCCACTGTCTTCGGCTCAGGTCATGATCCCAGGGTCGTGGGACGGAGCCCCAAATCGGGCTCTCTGCTCAGCCGGGAGCCGGCTTCCTCCTCTCCCTCTGCCCTCCTCTCTGCCTGCTTGTCAACTCTCTCTGTCAAATAAATAAATAAAATCTTAAAAAAAAAAGTAATTGAATGGATGTCTGAATATCTTATAGGTTTGCTAAAAATCAGTGACTTTGTGTTCATGTGTTGCTATGCAGGAATTTTTAACTTTCTCTAAGAAGTTATTAGATTTGATTATATAATGGCAGTAAAGGATGGGGAAAAGCAAAGTACAAACCCCATAAAGACAAAGACAGTGAGTATGAGAAAAGAGTAATAGATACCGTGCTTTGCTTTTGTCAGGATTTACCCTGGACTATCAAAACCCTTTTCTTGTGCCACTGAAGCCTAGGAAACAGTCCTGATAAGAGAACCAGGAACTCGAGCAGATCATATTTATCCTGAATGTTCCGTCCAAAATGAAAAATACATTTCTGAGGAGCCTCAAGATCTCTGAGAAGGGAAGTTTCACCAACTCTGTCATGTAGGGGCATCAATTCCGATTCTGTGTCAATTTTCCTCCTTTCCTAGCTAGTAATTCTCTACCTCAGAAAGCCCACTCTCAACCGTTTCCTCTCTCAAAGGCAGTTGCTCTTAGAGTCTGCACATGGCACTTGGGGCCTGCTGGTCGTTGGCTACTGCCCTCTGTACCTTGGGTCTAGCAGCTGCGGGGCATCAAGATGAGAACGTCTCTTGTTCTAAGACTTAATATAGTTTGGGGCACATGGTAAGCAATAATCACTTTTTAAGTTGATCCAAGTGTTCGACCTTTCGTAATTATTCTAGTTCCACTATTTACTTGATCTAAGATTTGTCCTCCCCCCCCATTTTAATATCTCTTAAGGTGGCACTCACCTTGCACTTGAGGATATATCTTAGTTTAACTGTCAGGATTTTTCTTTCTTATTCGAACATAAACTATAGTGCATCTTAACCTTGATGAAAGCTAGGATGAATCTATTATGGTTACGATTCTGATATTTGAAATCCTCCGTTAGCTCCCTGTGCCCCTTCAGTGTAGTACCTCACCTCCTCGGCATAGTATACAAACCATCTCAGCCCCAGTGTTAACCCCGCGGCTCAGCCTCCATCCGCACGTGATGCTGTGAGATCAGCTGTCAGTTGTCATGAACTTGCTGTAGTTTCCCGAATGCACTGTGCCTCCTCCTGGCACTTTGAAACTTGACACTCTCATCCTCATTATTTGCTTTGCCCTTGTCTATCACCTCCCCTGAAAATCACTTCCTAAGTGACATTTCCCAGCTCCAACCTACCCTTGGCAGTCTTTTATCTCCCTGTGGTAAAGCCTGTCACACTGAACCGTGGACATGCCCGTAGTCCCGCTGAGAAGAGAAAAGGGACAGTGAGGGCCCCCCAGAATTTGCAGCTTTAGTTCAAAGCACCATGCCTGGCTTGCAGGAAATGCCAGATCATGAAGACAAATGGATATCATCCTCTGGCTAAAAACAGCTCTTCTTTACCTACCGCAGGATCTGGATCAATAAAGAGCAGCCAGTTATTATTGCTGTTTTTCTAGGGATTTTTTCCCCATATATTTCCCATGTCTTTACTCTTTTTATAGCACTTTAATTCAGGCTTCAACCACTTCCTAGTCTGATCAGGTGAAATCATTTTCCTTCCCATACCCTCGATGTATTTCACTCCTAGTAATTCTTTCTTTAAAGATATTATTTACCCATTTGACCGATCACAAGTAGCTAGAGAGGCAGGCAGAGAGAGAGAGGGGGAAGCAGGCTCCCCGCTGAGCAGAGAGCCTGATGTGGGGCTCCATCCCAGGACCCTGAAATCATGACCTGAGCCGAAGGCAGAGGCCTAAACCACTGAGCCCCCCAGGAGCCCCATATCTGGTAATTTTTAATCAACGTGGATTTGCTGCATCAAATAGTTCCTTCTTCTTCAAATATAAATATATAAATATATTGATCAAGTCACACGCATGTCTTAGGAGAATGTCATACCTTTAGTAGCAAACTTGAAATCTTGGCCATTGGTTTTGATTTTTGTTTTGGTTTGATTTGGTTCGGTTTTTGTAATGTTAAAGATCCCTCCAGCCCTTGGCCCTGTCTGACCTGATTGCTTTCAGCTGTTTCTGCAACAAAGTTGTCCCAGCAGGGAAAACTCTCATTGTTTACATTGGCGCCCCCTTCGGAACACTTTGTTTATAAAAAGCTTTTTTTTTTTTTCCTTTGGGTATGTTAAATGTGGAACAACCATGAGGTATTTCAAAGAGGTGAACCACAGATAAATTTCTCTAAGGGTGGGGTAAGGGTTACTCAAAAAGGAACTTACAAGCCTTTTAAAGATATCGACAGTCATTATAACATAACATGACTGATTGTTACCGTGCTCTTAACTGGGCAAACACTTGTTGGCTTCCAAGATAGACTAACATAGTTGGGATGGTTCTAGCGGCCTTCTAGCAAAGGGTCTCATGAGGCAGGGATTCTAGCCACTGGCTGTGCAAGTCATGAGGCCTGTTAGTGATTCCATTTTTTCCTCTGCAGAATGGGTCTTTCTACATTCCAGGTCCTTTCTACCCCAATAAATAATGCAGCGATTCTCTCAGTGAGTTGTACTTTTAGTTTAAACAGCCAACTGTCTCTTAAAAAGGACTTTTGTTTAAAGTCCTTTAAAAAAAAAGTCCTTTCAAAAAAATCTGTTTTTTAATTTTTTATGTTTTAATCCCATATGTTTACTCTGATCCTGGAACTTTGTCATTTTGATCTTCACTGCTGATTAAAATATTCTTCATCCAATCCCGTAAGAAAGTAAGGGCCAGCTCCACCTCATGGAATACACCTGCTCTCCCTTAGATAGTGTGCTGTTGCTTTAATAAACCTGCCTTGTGCTTTCACTTTGGGCATTGATCTCTAATTCTCACGTGCCAACAATAAAAATAATGATGGTTTACCATTACAATTCATAGAAAAGGAGGTACAGGGAAATTGAATGAAAGGGAATAACAAAGTAGGTTCATAAGTCAATCTTCTTTGTAAAAATATTAACCTGAAATTGCGTTTCTGCCACCTCTCTCCTGTTTGATCTGATAAAGAATGACCACGATACATGAATCATAGTTCGGGGTTTTGAAAAGCATAATAGCTTTATACCAACACTTGAGCTTTTATTTATTTATTTATTTATTTATTTGTTGCTAACAAGACAGATCGATTTGATATGCGGTTCCTGACAACCAACCTCAGAAGTAATTCCATCTTCAATGGAAATCAGAAAGAACCACAAACCAAACCTCAAAATAGATTAA
The DNA here is from genome assembly GCF_011764305.1 of Mustela putorius furo. Taxonomy (NCBI): domain Eukaryota; kingdom Metazoa; phylum Chordata; class Mammalia; order Carnivora; family Mustelidae; genus Mustela; species Mustela putorius. The sequence continues at coordinate 101,270 of NW_025421345.1, forward strand.
AAGAGAAAATACTCTTAAAAAAATTACCCTTCCTGGGGCACCCGAGTGGCTCAGTGCGTTTGGCTCACTGGGCCTTTGCGTTCGGCTCAGGTCATGATCCTAGGGTCCTGGGATTGAGCTCCATGTCTAGCTCTCTGCTCAGCAGGGAGCCTGCTTCCACTTCTCTCTCTGCCTGCTCTCTGCCTACTTGTGATCTCTGTCTGTCAAATAAATAAATAAAATCTTTAAAAAAAAATTTCCCTTGGGCACCTGGGTGGCAGAGTGAGTTAAAGCCTCTGCCTTCGGCTCAGGTCATGATTCCAGGGTCCTGGGAACGAGCCCCCCATCAGGCTCACTCCTCAGCAGGGAGCCTGTTTCTTCCTCTCTCTCTGCCTGCCTCTCTTCCTACTTGTGATCTCTATCAAATAAATAAATAAAATCTTTAAAACTAAAATTTCCCTTCCTATCAGAAGCAGACCGAACCACTAACAAATTCCCCAGAAAGCTTCATCTAAAAGGTTGTACTTTCTTCAGACACCCAGCAGGACCTTCTTCTCTGGGCCTGGTATTTCTTCAATGGCCTATTCCAGAGAATAAGACACTAAACTACTGAGCGCCAAGGGCCTCAGAACCACGAAAGAGATGATGAGGGGCACAAAGCACGCCTCTGGTCACCAAGAGGGCATGTAAACGTTTTTGCTGCTTTTCTGTATTTTTCAAAGCTGAGTTTTTAGCTGGAGGCCGCCTCCTCCTTAGGATAAATTGCTGATACCGTATAGTAAAAGCCATTATATGATCTTTTACAAACCATTTCCTATCTTTGCATTCTCATGTGCCAAGACAGATACGGATTATTTAAAACCCTGAAGAGAGTGCTACTGCATTTAAATTGCCTGTAACCTTCGTGTAATAGATTTATGATTGATGATAGATTTAGTTAAAATATTACTGTTTTAAATATTTATTCTCAGTAAACGATTTCAAACTATGCTCATTTAAGTAAGTTGGTGCATAATCCCATTTCTATTAAACCATAGTGCAAGGACCAATGCCGTGCTTCTGCGAGAACCCCAAGCTCTTTTTCTAGAATGGCCATATGCGTATGTATCAGGTGTCCTCTTTTCACTCCCTTTGTGGAGCACCTACCATGGAGGTCATGTAATAACCAATAACCAAAAAACAAACAAAAAACCTAAACATCCAGGTCGAAGTGATTAGTGGGTGCCATCATGCAATGGTGGACCCTGCCTGGAGACTAGGAGACTGCTCAAAGAGATTGCGGGCCGGCATCTCAGGCCAGGCCTCTGCTGGGGAAGCTGGTTCCCGGCTTTGGGCACAATCAGGAAGGCAGCGAAGTGACCCAAGAGTGCAGCTAGGGTTTAGGGCTGATGATGGTTTTGCAGCCAGGCAGCGCAGGGACACCCGCTCGGGGAGCCAGGCTAGGAGGCCGCTCAGTGCAGGCGCTGGCCACGCTTGCAAGCCCCCCGGGCTTTGCCGCGCCCATGCCCTGGGCCCGCGTCTCAGGACGGAGGCGAGGGGCGGGGGGCTGGGGCAGCCCAGAGAAGGGGCTTTGCTAATTGCGGAATCTGGAAGTGAGCTGTGAGCTCGTGGAGGACGTGGAGGAGAGTCTGAGAGGAGGCGGAGGGGCTGGCGGAGGAGGGGCGCGCAGCGCCGCGGTGCTCTGCTGCAGCGCAGTCAGCACTGCAGGACCCCCGCACTCCCGCGCTCCCGCCCAGCCCCAGTGGCCTCGCTGTCCCGCTCCCGCGGCCCGCTGCCCCCAACCCCCGCCCCATGGCTTCTCCGGAGGACCCTCTGCAAGCAGGTAAAGTGACCTGCCGGGGGCCTGTGAGCGTGGCCACCGCCAGCGCTCAGTGGCCTCCTAGCCTGGATCCCCGAGCGGGTGTCCGGGTGCAGCCTGGCTGCAAAAAGATCATCAGCCCTAAACCCGGCTGCACTCTCGGGTCACTTCGCTGGCTTCTGATTGGGCCAGAAGCCTGAAACCAACTTCCCCAGCACAGGCCTGGGCTGAGATGCATGCCTGCTATTTGAGCAGTCCCATGGTCTCCAGGCAGGGTCTGCCTTTGCATGATGGCAGGCGCGAATAACTTCGACCTGGATGTTTGGGTTTTTTGTTTTTTTTGGTCATTGGTTATTACATGACCTCCATGGTAGATGCTCCACAAAGAGAGTGAAAAGAGGACACCTGATATATACGCATATGGCCATTCTAGAAAAAGAGCTTGGGGTTCTCGCGGAAGCGCGGCATTGGTCCTTGCACTATGGTTTAATAGAAATGGGATTATGCACCAACTTACTTAAATGAGCATAGTTTAAAATCGTTTACTGAGAATAAATATTTAAAACAGTAATATTTTAACTAAATCTATCATCAATCATAAATCTATTACACGAAGGTTACAGGCAATTTAAATGCAATAGCACTCTCTTCAGGGTTTTAAATAATCCGTGTCTGTCTTGGCACATGAGAATGCAAAGATAGGAAATGGTTTGTAAAAGATCATATAATGGCTTTTACTATACAGTATCAGCAATTTATCCTAAAGGAGCGGCCTCCAGCTAAAAAAAACTCAGCTTTGAAAAAATACAGAAAAGTAGCAAACGTTTACATACCCTCTTGGTGACCAGAGGCGTGCTTTGTGCCCCTCATCATCTCTTTCGTGGTTCTGAGGCCCATGGCGCTCAGTAGTTTAGTGTCTTATTCTCTGGAATAGGCCATTGAAAGAAATACCAGGCCCAGAGAAGAAGGTCCTGCTGGGTGACTGAGGAAAGTACAACCTTTTAGATGAAGCTTTCTGGGGAATTTGTTAGTGGTTCGGTCTGCTTCTGATAGGAAGGGAAATTTTTTTTAAAGATTTCATTTATTTATTTGACAGACATAGATCACCAATAGGCAGAGAGCAGGCAGAGAGAAGTGGACGCAGGCTCCCTGCTGAGCAGAGAGCCAGACATTGGGCTCAAACCCAGGACCCTAGATTCATGACCTGAGCTAAATGCAGAGGATTTAACTCACTGAGCCACTCGGGTGCCCCAGGAAGGATAATTTTTTTTAAGACTATTTTCTCTTTGAATCTATTTTGAGGTTTGGTTTGTTGTTCTTTCTGACTTCTCATGAAGATGGAATTACTTCTGAGGTTGGTTTCAGGAACCGCATATCAAATCGATCTGTCTTGTTAGCAATAAATAAATAAATAAATAAATAAATAAATAAAAGCTAAAGTGTTGGTATAAAGCTATTATGCTTTTCAAAACCCCGAACTATAATTCATGTATCGTGGTCATTCTTTATCAGATCAAACAGGAGAGAGGTGGCAGAAACGCACTTTCAGGTTAATTTTTTTTACAAGGAAGATGGACTTATGAACCTACTTTTTTATTCCCTTTCATTCAATTTCCCTGTACCTCCTTTTCTATGACTTGTAACGGTAACCCATCATTATTTTTATTGTTGGCATGTGCTTTGTGAACCATAAAGTGTGCGCTATAAATGGGAGTGCTTTTCTTTTTTGGCAGTTTACAAAAAACTAATTTTTTTAATTTATTTTTTATTTATTTTCAGCATAACCGTATTCATTCTTTTTGCACCACACCCAGTGCTCCATGCAAGCAGTGCCCTCTATAATATCCACCACCTGGTACCCCAACCTCCCAACCCCCCGCCCCTTCAAAACCCTCAGACTGTTTTTCAGAGTCCATAGTCTCTCATGGTTCAGCTCCCCTTCCAATTTCTCCCACCTCCCTTCTCCTCTCTAACTCCCCATGTCCATGAAAAACTAATTTAAAAACATTCATCCACCAGAGTACCTAAAGGGCTCCCACATAAACTATCTGTCGTTACATTATGTCATTCTGCTTTCGCTTCTATTGCTGTCCAAACAATGTTTTAAAACATTCTTTAAAATGGGCCTTTTTAACAAGATTTTTACAAAAGATTTAATTTATTCATTTGTCAGAGAGATAGCACAAGCAGAGGGAGAGGCAGGCAGAGTGGGAAGCAGGCTCCTGGTAAGCAAGAAGCCTGATGGGGGACTCGATCCCAGGATGCTGGGATTATGACCTGAGCTGGAGGTAGACAATTAACCAACTGAGCCATCCATGTGTCCCTGAAATGGGCATTTTTGACATTTCCTGATAGCACCTACACACTCATGAATCTCAGATTCATGATATATGGGGCTAGTGGACTTGACAATCATGGAGTCAAGCATGCTGGATTTGACTCACGGGCCTGTCACTGTGAATTTGGGTGGCTTGCTAAACTTGCTACATAGAAATCCAAGCATGTAAGAATTTGCAGGATTGTGACAGTTCAGTGGTATAATGTATACATAAAAATATCTAAACCAGTGTCTCTCACAAAGTAGGTCCAAATAGACCAGCTCCCTTCCTGCCTTCATTCTGTCCTTGGAATTCCGTCCCTTGGGAGAAGTTCCTACTGCCTTTGTTACAAGAAATGAACGATATTTACTACACTGTTGGTGCATAGCATGGATCAATACTTTGAGTGATAGTATTAACATACTTCTTGAACTGCCCATTGCCCCCCAAGCACCAAATAAAATGTCATGCTCTGGGGAAACCAAAGTGAGACGTCCCCAACTTTTAGGAGTTATGGACAGGAGAGAGATGCAAATACTGTGTGTCAGTGTAGAACCAGGGTAACTAATGTTTAAACCAGAAAGAGAATGTGTGTGGAAGAAAGGCACTGATGATGTTTAAAGCCATTTGGCTGCATGGTGACTACCCTCAGACTGAAAATTTGCCATGAAAGCTTCCAGGCAAATTTGAGATCTTTATTAGTGACAATATGGCTATAGCCTTAAGGGGAAGAAAAAAACCAAAAACCAAAAACCAAAACACACATACACACAAACTGTTGGTCTTGTGTCTTTTCACAAATAATGACAGTTATCAGAAATTTTATCTTTAAATGTGGAAAACAGCAACTGAAAATGTATTTCATTTGATTCATCACAGAATATGGTGTTTTTGTTCATTTCACACCATTTTTGTTAAGTTTTATTTAAATTAATGCAATCTGAGATAAAATGTTAATATTCCTGAGGGTATGGACATTGTATACAAATGAACCCAGCTAAGTGGGCTCCTGGACAGGGTCTGATCTATTTATAAAAGTAGCTGGAGCTAAGTGGTTTGTTCCAGAAGAAGATAACGCCTTCCCTCCGTTGCATTTGCCTTCTACAGCCTAAGTGGGAGTTAATACGTTCACTTGTCTCCTTAAATTTTGTCCAGAGTGTGTTAAAGCAGTCATAGGGGACCTGGGTGGTTTTGCCGTCTGCCTTCTCATAACAATGCCCCAGTTTTCTCCTGGAGAATCAACGTTCTCGCTTTCAGTCCATGCACTTAGGCAGCGGCAACTTCACACTGGCTCCTGACTCTAGCAGTGGCATGTCACCCACTAATGGCCTTTGAGAACATCACTGAGTGAGATGCGAGTGTAGTAGATGCACGAGACCTTTGCTGGGTCGGTGAGGAGGTGGGTCTCTGAATAACTAGCCCGAGATCCACTTGTGTGTGGTGGAACAAACGAGCAGTGATGTGTTGGCCAGAGTGCCCATCCTAGAGAGCCCTGAATGCCAGACAAAAGCATTTGAGACTATTTTTTCAGGCAACAGGAAGCTAGTTTTGAAAAGCAGCACATGAAAATGTGTGTTTTTGGAAGATTAGTCGGGCAGCTGTGTGTACGATAGGATGGAGGGAGGGAGGAGAGAACGCAATCCCAAGTGCATTTAATCTTTATGATGCAGTGTAATTTATTATGAAGTTTAATTTGCATCCTTATCCAAACGTAAGGGAAACTCCTGTCCAAAACTGTAAATGTTTTTTTGGTTGCCTTTTTTTTTTAAAGATTGTATTTATTTATATGACACAGAGAGAGATCACAAGCAGGCAGAGAGGCAGGCAGAAAGAGAGAGAGAGATGCAGGCTCCCGGCTGAGCCTAGAGAATGATGCAAGGCTCGATCCCAGGACCCTGAAATTATGACCTGAGCCAAAGGCAGAGGCTTAACCCACTGAGCCACCCCGGTGCCCCTGGTTGCCTTTTTAAGCATTCCTTGTCTCACATGAAGTGATTACAAATTTGCAGATGTGCATTAAAATGATGTATTCCAAAATGTTAACAGAGGAATTAAAAAAACTTATTAAGTAAAATATTATCATTTCTGTTGATTTGAAGCCTATCTGACAAGGGACATAGAATTCTGGTGCATATATGTAAACATGAATAATTATTTCTTTTAAAAATCTTTATTTATTTATTTGACAGAGATCACAATTAGGCAGAGACAGGCAGAAAGTGGGAGGGGGGAAAAAGGTTCCCCGCTGAGCAGAGAACCTGATGTGGGGCTTGATCCCAGGACCCTGAGATCATGACCTGAGCTAAAGGCAGAGGCATAACACGCTGAGCCACCCAGGTGCCCCTAAACATGAATAATTCTTTTTTTTTTAAGATTTTATTTATTCCTCTGACAGAGACAGATCAGAAGTAGGCAGAGAGGAAGGCAGAGGAGGAGGAAGCAGGCTCCCTGCCAAGCAGAGAGCCAAATGCAGGTCTCGATCCCAGGACCCTGAGATCATGTCCTGAGTAAAGGCAGAGGCTTAACCCGCTGAGCCACCCAGGTGCCCCTAAACATTAATAATTCTTAAAGGTTCCTCTACTCACTTATATAGAAGCCCTTTTCCAAACAGAAGATTAAATCTCTCTTGGCTACTCCTATCAGCTTATTCTGAATTATTTTCAATCCAGAAGCATGAACTAGAAAACCACAGTTTTTACACAGTGTTTGGTTTTCCACCAAGAGAATCACATAATTTGTGGTGATTCAGTGTGGTGTGTTGCTAAAAGCATTTCCAATGCTGTGGATACAAGAGGGTAGTGCAGAGAGGTAAGGAAACAGGAGAAAAGGTATGGCTCTCTAATAAGCACTTTATTCTAGAATTTTCCTCCAGCCTTGGGAGCTCACCACTCACAAGTGTGTGCTGGTGCCTTGATCTCATGGGCCACAGTGCTCAGCAACTTCCAGCTGCTTTTTTAGTGAATACATATGTAACAATTGATTTCTTGCCCCGGACTTTGAGAGAAAAATCTGTTCAGAGGGATGGACTCTCTGAACCAACACCAGAAAACACTCTCTGTAGTCTTCTTGTTAAATGAAAAAATATGGTTAAACCACTTTTGACAGTCTACTACATACAGCAAAATGTAAATCTTAATTGAAATATGTCCTCTCAGCTGTGCTTAAGCAACTGAGTCCTGAGCTTTTCAGGTTTTCAGTCTGAAAGAGTACACCTCTGGTGCTCTGAAAGGGAAGAGAAAGGACACCCTGTTCTCCATAGAAATTAAAGAAGAGAAATCTGTGCATTTAAGTGGGCCATATAAAATTTATCAAGCAATTACCTCCTAACTCCTTCCTATCCAAATTACCTGATATGCTCTCCCTACTCCTTTATTCCACGTTACTGCCTTTTCCAGGATTCTGTCTCACATCACAACATGTCTTCTGTTATTTCCTTCTTGCAAGCTAGTTTTGTGTTCTCCATCTAAAAAAATCAACAATCATTGTGTATTTCAATTCCCATTTTCCTCAAATGCATTGATTCTTCTTATCTATTACTCTTTTCTCTTACTCAGTGTCTTTGTCTTTATGGGGTTTGCACTTTGCTTTTCCCCATCCTTTACTGCCATTATATAGACAAATCTAATAACTTCTTAGAGAAAGTTAAATATTCCTGCATAGCCACACATGAACACAAAGTCACTGATTTTTAGCAAACCTATAAGATAGTCAGACATCCATTCAATTACTTTTTTTTAAGATTTTATTTATTTATTTGACAGAGAGAGTTGACAAGCAGGCAGAGAGGCAGGCAGAGAGAGAGGAGGAAGCAGGCTCCCGGCTGAGCAGAGAGCCCGATTTGGGGCTCCGTCCCAGGATCCTGGGATCATAACCTGAGCCAAAGACAGTGGCTTGACCCACTGAGCCACCCAGGCATCCCTCCATTCAATTTCTTAACTGAGTCTCAAATGCATCCGGAGTTCTAACTTAAACCTAAGTTCTACTTCTTACACGTTGTTATATGACCAAATTCTTTCAGTTCAGTATTTTGTAACATTTAAATATTAATCAATTGATGCTTTGTCTGTGTATTTCTATGAAAATAATTGGAATACTGTAGATTTATTGTTATATTTATAGATTTATAATCAAAGTTTCATCAGTTGAAGTTTTTGGAAATTTCAGATATAATGATTAACCTAAAATGATACTGCCTCAAATCCCTCTGATATCAAGGCCCAACACCTGATTATAGCCAAACCTGTGGTGGATAGTTCCATGGGAAATTGCAGTTACTTAACACTGATAGCATCTCATGTTCTCTCTCTCATTTTAGAATGTCTCCAACACAACCCAAAAGTGTAGGAGAGTTAATGTCCTCTGAGGACAGCTCTCAGTGAAGTGGAAATAAGAACCATAGATAAAATTGTCAGTTTTCTGGTCTTCATGAGGACAACTTAAAGAAGTTTCTCAGGAACTTTCAGTAAAAGCAAGCCTTCATTTTCTATCCACAACAATTATATCAACAATGTACCTCTTTGACAAAGTTGCTTCTTCACTGTATCACTTTCCCATTCTTTTCTACCTTGGATAATCTCCCAGATAAACTAACAGTACTCAAATCCTTTGTCCTACTCTTTGCTCTCAGGATAAATGGAGCCAAAAGACTTAGATTAATATCAAGTTCTGAATGGGTCTTAGAGCTATTTCTGTCCAGATTTTCATAAACATAGGGACCTTTGAATTATCAGGCTATAAATAAGTTCTAAATAGAGGGGGCAAAAGCAAAAAGTAGAAATTTTTATGTTTGATTTTTAATCACGATTAATTGACTTTATTGATTATTAAAAATACTAACATTATAAAAGTATGGATCTTTGTAAAACAATGTCATAATGTAAGAAATAAGTCCTTTGGAGAATATTAAACCAAGTGTTCAGGTGCCATCTAATTTCTTGTTTAATCCAGAACTTTGGTGTGCATTATCTTGAGGAATAGGATTCTGAAGTCCAGACAGACTAACAGAAAACTGATCCAAATGTGTGTGTTTATATTTCTGCTTTTGTTGTAAAAATCAAAGTGTGATTGCTGGCTTAAAATGGTAAAACTAATAGTGTTCATGGACTCTATTATACATTTTCTAATTGTATGGGAAGAATCCAATAAACATAAAATTAATTGATTTGCAAATCCTCAAAGAGCTACAGGATCAGGTAGTGGTATGTTTTGATTCAACAGCATCATAATGCAGCATTTTATATGTGTGGCTACCGGATATTTTCATCAATGTTTGCTAGCTACTCAGCCAATACAGAGAAAAATTAGGTAGGGTAATTACTCACAGTTGTGTTTAATAAAATGAGAGAAAATTATCAAATGACACTAATAATAATAATCCTATAGCAGGCTAAATAATTCAATGATAATTACAAGTATTAATCTAGCTTTCTTCCCTGATTATGACTCTTCTCTCCTTTATCATAATGGGAGTAGCAGATTGTCTGCAATGAATTGTGAAAACCCAGCAGTGACTTTGGCAGTGAAGGCCTCCCATCAATTTTGATAGGTTAAAATGATTCTGGTTGGTCTTGAGCAAATGTGTCAATTTCTTTTTCTGTGTGTGTCATAAAAGAAATAAGCAATAGTAAATTCTTGCTTTTATTCCATGGAGCCAATAAAATCATACTGCCAACAAGAGGCTGTTGACACTGTAAGTGTAGTTAACCGTCTTGAAATACTAGGCCTGGAAATAAAATTCCAGTATTTCACATAACCTCTATTTATTTAAAGAAAACAAAACATACTATACTGCTTACATTTAGGGCCCCGCTGTTGTGTAACTATTTTTGAACATGTCTACTCTAAGTGTATATATATATATTTTTTTCTGTGCAATAAATTCATTTAGAGATAAATTTGGATTGCAAATGATTTTGGAGGAGGCAAGGTATTTGTGGCTAGTCTTACAAGTAAAAAGGACTAAAAGAAAGAAGAAAAACATTTTTTATTACAGCATATTTACATCTGTCCAAAGTACTTATTTACTCTAATACTGACTAATGTATAATACTGTACACAAAGAAAGAAGTTAAATGAGTTATAATTCAGTCGAAGTATAGCTGGCCATTTTAAAACTTACCACTGAATCTTTCTGGTATGAAATGTGATATCTGGCAATCTGGTCCAGTTCATTACATCAGGTCATTTGTATGTTCTTATTACCATTTGGATAGCATAGCACATTTTATAACCCAGACATTTTACAATGGAACTATGATGCATGTATTTTCAAAAGTATAGACATACATGAAGCTATGAGGTCAAAAAAGATGAATGTCCGTAGTACCATATAGACTCAACAAATAAAAGTGTCCAAGGCTCTGTGTGAGATTTATGAATATTGTGTAAGATTAGGCCAACATATGGTTTTGATATAAATAATCTGTTCTTAAATTAGAATTACAGTCGTTGAGTACAGTGTTGAAAATGGCAGATAGATTTTAGCTATCTTTGCTCACTAGGGAAAATGGAAAAATGTTTAGTTTGGTCAGATTTTCACTTAACTTCTGAAAAATCTTACATTTGAGAGAACCCTTCTGAAATAAGTATCCTTAAAGACATAACCCCTTTGGCACAAGTGTTCAAGAAACTTGTTTGATGTTGTAGACAATCATATAGCACACGTACTGTTCTAGATGTTTCATGCCAATAATATGTAAGCCATACCAAGGCTACATATACATATAGAGATGTTCCACAGCTTACAAGGGGGATATGTACAGAGAAACACATAAAAAATTGAAAATGCATTTAATACCCCTAAACTATCAAATATCATAGCTTACCTTAAGCTTATTTAAACATACTCAGAACACTTACATTTGCCTGCATTTGGGCAAAATCATCTTAAGCAAAGCCTATTTTATAACAAAGTATCAAATATCACTTGTGATTCATTAAATATTACACTAAAAAAAAGAAGTATGGTTATATATAGAGTGGTTGTAAGAATATCAGGTGTTCACCCCTGTAATCTTCTAGCTGACTGGGAGCTGTGGCTCACTGCCCCTGCCCAGCATCACAAGACGGCACCATACCACATGTCACTGGCCCTTTTTATAAAGACCCAAATTCAAAATTCAAAGTACAGTTTCTACTGAATCACTTTCACTTTCAAATATATCGTAAGTTGAATCATTGTAAATCAGGAGCCATCTTATTTGAAAGTTAAATCACAGTCACCCGTATACACACAAAAAAAGGCCTTCATGTAGGGCCATCTATGTAGCTCTAAACAACATAGCATGACATATCAACGGCAAAAAATGGATGTGAAGGGGACAATTGCTTTGTGTCAGTACTCTGAGCAGTAACATACATGGCCTTACTCACCTAGCAGAACTCCAGAACTAGCTGAGGGCAAGGAATTTTGCAAATGTTTGCTGAACAGCTTAAGCACTATTATTTTAAACTTAGTGTGCATATCTGTTTTCTCAAGATATGTTAATTTATTTTATTGACTTATTACAAAACCAAATAATTTCCTCTTATTTAAGTGGCAGGTAAATAGAATTCTTTTTAATTTAAATCAAATGGCTTTTTAGGGAAAATATACTAAAAATTCTGAAACTTGTATTGCTTATGAATCTTTTATTGGAATCCTTATCAAGTTGTATTTTTCAAGTTTTTCCTAAATAATCTTCAATGAATTGAAAATATTTTTTGGATTTTATTCAAGGCTGTTAACACACAATTTCACTTTGTTAAATATAGTGCTAAACGTTCAACCAAAACGTTGTGTCTTTTTTTTTTCCACTACCACATCCTCCATCTACTGACTGGATTCTCTCCCCAACTAGCACATATATACCATTGTCTATCTTTAGGATAAGTAAGGGTCATCTTTTGTCTTTATTCTATTCCTCGTATGCTTCTGAACTTGTTGAATTTTAATATAGTCACACCATAAGCATCACATATTTGATTCCCCTTTCAATAGTAAACAGTGCACAACCAGAGCATACCTTCAAAGCTATCAATAGACTTACTCTGATATATTATTTTTGTATTTTTGTAAATTAAAATAATTAAATTATAGAACAAGAGTTTCAGGTGGTAGGTGTTGTAAGTTTTACCCAAACTGACTTTTGTCAAACTCGTTTTTGTCATCATATATGTCAAGTAGTTTTCTCAGGTTTATTTTTAGAATATCCTTGTATAATGAATATTTACACTGATATCTAGTATAAAAATCTTGCAATTTATTTTAGAAACATTAAGATATTGAAAACCAATCTCTTTCTTTAATTCATTAAAGACATTTTTGGCTTGTTTCCAGTACTTTCTTACTGGTTAAAAAATGAATTTGAAGTAGTCTGAATTTCATTATTATATGGCACTTTCCCTTTGATGAATACAAAGACGATATTAGCTATCTGAGAAGAATTTATTTTTTAAATTTTATTTATTTGTAAGAGAGAGAGTGAGAGAGAGCACAAGCAGGGGGAGCAGCAGGGTGAGGGAGAAGCAAACTCCCGGCTAAGCAGGGAATCTGTTGCAGAACTGAGTCCCAGGACCCTAAGATCATGACCTGAGCTAAAGGCTCAGGCGTTTAACTGACTGAGCCACCCAGGTGTCCCATCCTGAGAAGAGTTCTGTATGTTTTTCCTATTCATAGGAAGTTTAAAGTCTAGGTGATTAACTTAATATTTTAGTGGCTATTACATAGATAGTAAGAAAGAAATATTAAATCAACCATATTCTATGCATTCTAAATGAAAATAATTAATCAATCATAATAAATCCTTCTATTTATGGAATATCAACTTATAAGCTTTCCTCCATATGAACACTGCCAAATACTAGAATAAAGGGTCATCTAATACAAATAAAGGATAGAATTAAAGAATTCTGGTAAGCCATTTAATTTTGAATAATGGTGCTATATTGTTGCTGAGTTGTGGTTTTCAGTTACATAATATCTGATAAGTGTAGAAGTAACATGAGTGTTACATGAGATGAGAAATGGTATATAATTAAGATATTTTTAAAAGTACAGATAAATACAAATTTGTAAACATAGCATTATGGAGGAATAAAAATAAATGATAGCTACACACTCTAAAGTGAATACATCTTGGAAAGTTAATAGAGAAGTAAAACAAGGACAGTGCAAAAAGTATGGTACATTTTTATGAAGTTCAAACAAATTCTGTGAAACCGTAGATGGACTTAAAGATACTATTATGTATCAAATATTGTAAAAATTATGCAAGGAAATAGCAAATATATAATAACCAAAGCATACAAACTTGGGTAGATACAATAGGTGTGATCATGTTCTACTTCATAAAGAGATGAGTTAATAGATAAATAAGGGTAACTAGACTTTTTAGAAGTTAATAAAACTTTGCCTGTTATTTCTTAGTAATATAAAATATATGGTTTTCTAACAAAAACGTTTATCTTAATAATATTTAAAAATAAATTTCAGGCTACTCATAAGGTTCTATTTACTTTTCCACTGAAGGAAAAGCTGGTTGTTGTAGTTGTAGTTGTTTGTTTGTTTTAGTCTCCTCCTAGTTTTTATTATTATAATGTGGAATGAGGAATGTTAGATTGAAAAGTGAATTATTTTATAGACAAAAATCATTACCTGATTCACCTCCTGGTACAGCAGATGGAACTCCTGAAAACATGCCCTTTTGCCTTACAGAAGAGTAACAGTTATGCTTACTTCTGAAACATGCTTGGTGGTGGCCCTAAATAGTGACACCATACTAAACATTTTGAATATTTTCAATTAATTTTTATAGTCATAGAGCTCCAAAAGGCACTGCTGGTATCTTAGCATGTATTTCAATAAAGCGAAAAGTTGCCTGACTGTTTAAAAATATTAACAAGGCACAAAATATGGCAGAAGTATTGTCCTCAGATATTATTTTTTCCATATGCTCCTGATTCCAGACGTGACAAGTTATTTTTTAAAATTTTTTTATAAAAGATTTTATTTATTTATTTGACAGAGATCACAAGTAGGTAAGGTCAGGCAAAGAGAGAGGAAGAAGTAGGCTCCCTGCTGAGCTGAGAGCCCGATGTGAGACTCGATCCAAGGATCCTGGGATCATGACCTGAGCTGAAGGCAGAGGCTTTAACCCACTGAGCCACCCTGGTGCCCCCTTGACAAGTTATTATTTTTTTTAAGATTTTATTTATTTATTTGACAGAGAGAGATTACAAGTAGGCAGAGAGGCAGGCAAAGATAGAGAGGAGGTAGCAGGCTCTCCGTTGAGCAGAGAGCCCGAAGTGGGTCTCCATCCCAGGACCCTGAGATCATGACCTGAGCTGAAGGCAGCGGCTTAACCCACTGAGCCACCCAGGAGCCCGACAAGTTATTTTTGATAGATATATATACAATGTATTTTCCAGTTATAAGAAAAATGGTTCTGCTATTTTTAAGCTTTTTTTAAAATTATATAATTTTTTAAAATTAAAATTTTATTTTTTAATGTTTTACTTTCCTTTTCTTTTTTTTTTTTAAAGATTTTATTTATTTATTTGACAGACAGAGATCACAAGTAGGCAGAGTGGCAGGCAGAGAGAGAGAGAGAGAGAAGCAGGCTTCCTGCTGACTAGACAGCCCGATGCAGGGCTCAATCCCAGGACCCTGAGTTCATGACCCGAGCCGAAGGCAGCAGCCCAACCCACTGAGCCACCCAGGAGCCTCAATGTTTTACTTTTCAATATACTACTTAGAATATAAAACCTAATCCATTTTTAAAGAAGTTTACCATTTAAAAAATGGTAATTTTCTCATTGTGTCTTCCCCTCTCATTGCTTTATTTTGAATAAAAAATTTCACTATAAACATAACGGAAGCTTTCCTTTTGATGGTCCCTCTGTTGGTCATATTGTATATGAGCCATGACAATTAGTTTTACAAAATTTATTCATGTTTGCTGATATGTTTTATCATAACTAATTTTCCCTCCCTAATCTAGATTCCCCAGCTTTCAGACAGGTGGACACTTCAATAAACCATACCCAAGGGATGTATCAAGTACTTCTTAGACATTCTCTCAGATCCTTGAGGTCTCATTTTGCCTAGGGATTTGCAATAGGTTCTGCCAGAGGCACCACTGTGACAACTGATGTCCATGGTCTATCTCCTGCTAAGCTCAAGAGGTCACTGGTTTCCAAGTTTATCTATACAATTAATGCATTCCAGCAAGTTCTTTTTTTTTAATATTAACAAACTTATTTTAAAGTTTATATGGAGAGGCAAAGACTCACAATAGTCAACATAGTGTTGAAGGAGAACAAGCCTGAGGACTGACTTCAAAGTTTACCATAACGATGGGGCGCCTGGGTGGCTCAGTGGGTTAAGCCTCTGCCTTCGGCTCAGGTAATGATCCCAGGGGCCTGGGATCGATTCCCGCATTGGGCTCTCTGCTCAGCAGGGAGCCTGCTTCTCCTCATCTCTCTCTCTGTCTGTCTCTCTGCCTATTTGTGATCTCTCTCTCTGTCAAATACATAAATAAAATCATAAAAAAATATACCATAACGATAATGGTAAGCAAGATATTGTAATACCACAGAAAGACTAGATTAAAGGAACGGAATATATATTATCAATTATATTTTATATTTAATATAAAAGCAAAAGCAATACAAGAGAGCAAAATACAATCTTTTAAACAAATGGTTCCGGAGTAATGGTGAAGCTAAATGTAAAAATATAAAATAAAAATAAAATAAAATAATAAAATAAAATAAATCCAGGCAGATATACACTCTTCACAAAAATTAACTCAGGTTGGATTATAAACCTAAACATGAAAAATGTAGAAGGTAATATAGAAGAAAATTTAAATGACCTTGGTTTTGGAAATAACTTTAGCTACAAAAGCACAAGCACTGAATTTAAAAATGTCTACTCTGTGAAACACAATGCCAAGAGAATGAAGAGGCAAAGCACAGACTATGAGAAAAAATTTGCAAAATACACATCTGGCAAAGGACTGTTAATCAAAAATACACAAAGACCCCTTAAAACTCAACAATGGGGGAAAAACCTGATTAAAAATGAGCCAAAGACCTTAGCCGATACCTCACAAAAGAGAATATTACAGATGGCAAATAAGCATATAAAAAGATGCTTCACATCATATGTCATCCGGAAAATGCAAATTAAAACAAAAAAGAGACACCAGTACATACCCAGAATCGAGAACACTGACAACAGAACACGAAATGTTGCTGAGGATGTGGAGCAACAGGAATGTTCTTCCAAGTCTATTGAGAATAAAGAATGGAAAACAACTTGGCAGTTTCTTACAAAACTAAACATATTCTTGCCAGATGATTCAGCTTTGCAGTTCTTGGTATTTATCCAAAGAAGATGAAATCTATACCCACAAAGATGTCTATAGTAGTTTTATTCATAACTGACAAAAGCTTGGAAGCAACCAAGATATCCTTCCATAGGTGAAAGTTCAAATAAAGTGTAGTACATGCAAACAATGGAATATTATTTAATGCTAGAGAAATGAATTACCACGCCATGAAAAGATATGGATATAAATATTTAATAAATATTTGATTTTAGGCTTCTACCAGTCTATCAATAGTATTAGTATATTTTAACAGTGAATGCTCAGCATTCACGAATTTACCTAATAAAATGTTTTGGGTTCAATATTTTAAATACTTCAACCTCTATGATTATATTCCTAATAATTTTGAATTGGGGTAAATAAACCTTAATTTTTTGTAACTTGTTTCTTATTGCAAAAGAGCTCAATGAAATTTTAGAAAATAAAAGTTTACAAAAAAACAGTTTAGTTTACTATTGCCAAATAATTTAAAACTTTACCTTATATTCAAATACATATATTTTTCTAAATTGATTTATATGCTACTAAAACCAAAAACTTTTAGTTATATTAGATTTCATATCATGCAATCAATGCCAGAAAGCCATCTGGTGATGACATGTCTTAAATAGAGTTAAGATGGGTGTTATTACAATGCAAGATGGAAACAAAGATAGTATAACAATTGAGTGTTACATAACTTTTCTGTTTTCATCAAGTTACTAATCTACAAAAGGCTTTTATCGGTGACAGACTTGGGAATTTAACAAAACTTTTAAACTAGCATGTGCGACTCATTCCTAGAAAACAACACAATCAATAACACTTTATTTAGATGAAATCATGACTATTTCTCCATTTGAATAAAAAAGGTAGCAACCCCAATAAGTTTATTGAACAGGAAAAGTTGAAATGCTGTAATGCTCCTAAGGAATTAAATGATCCAGTCATGAATTACAAAAAAAGGATATAAATTACCAAAGTGTTTGTATAATTGGAATGTACAACTGCCCATTATCATTCAATAATGTAGGCTTGTACAAGAACTCTATAAAAGAACTCCACTTCTAAACCGTGGAAAATATGTTCCCTTTCCCCCTATATACAACTATTAAGCCATTCATTTAGCTTTTAAAATATCCACTTAATACAGGCTTTTTACTCATTTGAACAGGCAGCAGGGCTCTATTCTTATTGCTTACATCTGAAGGATAGACGTCTAGCGTAAGAGGTAAAGCCCATAAAGGAGCCCAATAATAACAACAAAATACAGTTTAGTGAGCCCTTACAATCTGCCAGCTACCTTTCTGAGAATACTTCAATTAATAAAACATATAAAATACCTGACCACAAAGAGCTACATTCTTTTGAAATACAATAGTGAAATAAGCCAATAATAGAGGTGCACCTCGGTGGCTCAGTCCATTGAGTGACTGCCTTTGGCTTGGGTCATGATCTCAGGGTCCTGGGATGTAACTCCACAGCAGGCTTTCTAGGCAGTGGGGTGTTTTCTTCTTCTCTGCGCCCCCTCCCAATTCTCTCTCTCTCTGTCTCCAATCACAAAATAAACCAGTAATAGAATAATGATTGATGGTTGATGGGGATAAGTGTTACAAAGAAATACAAGAAAGGTAAAAGCCATTGGAGAATCTGGGAGGAAAGTTAATTTTATTTTGTGTTGGGTGGTTATATCTCATTTATGAGATGTTATTTGCACAAAGACCCAGGAAGTGAAGGAGGCTGTTATACACATATTAAAGGAAAAGATTGCTCTAGGCAGAGCAAGTAAGTATATAGACTTTGTGTGAACAGCTGGTCTGTTACTTTTGAGGAAAAGCAAGGAGTCCAATGAGGAGTTCATAGTGGTGGAGAGAGGTAAGAACGTATTGATGCGTGACCTTCTAGTACATTGAAACGCCTTCAGTTTTTATTTAATATGAAAGGGGAAGATACCAAAAGACTTTCGATAGCAGAATAAAATCATCTGACTTGATTTTTAGGTTAAGTTGCTGTACCAAAATAAATTTGCAGGGAGAAAGGAGTGCAGTATGTGTGGAAGTGGGGTTATCAAACAAGTCAATAATTCAGGAACATATGATGGTGATTTTAGCATGCTGGGTGGTAATAGAAGTGGTGAGGTATGGTTTTTATTTTGTATATATTTTGATGGTGAATATTCTGGTGAACAGGATGGAGTATGTGATGGACAGACAATATCAACATTTATTTTACCTGCACAAACAGAAGGGTGGAGTCTTCATTCCCTGATATGGAGAGAACTCTGAGTTCAAATGTTCTTTCTGATTAAATGGCATAGTGATGATGAGGATTTACTCAGACAGTGAAAGAGAGCAGTAAGCATAGTGTTAAGCGGTAAGACATTATAATACATTTGAACATCAAAAAACGTTGTGTTGGATCATCTGTTTATGTGAGTAAATAAATAAATAAAGCTTCCTGGGGTTCTGATAGAGGTAAAGAAGACTACTATACGATCCAAAGGGGCACGTGCACCAAATGTTTATAGCAGCAATATCCACAATAGCCAAACTATGCAAAGAACCTAGATGTCCATCAACAAATGAATGGTATATATATATATATATGATGGAATACTATGCAGCCATCAAAAGAAATGAAATCTTGCCATTTGCAATGACATGGATGGAACTAGAGGGTATTATGCTTAGCAAAATAAGTCAACCAGAGAAAGACACTATCATATGATCTCCCTGATATGAGGAAATGGAGGTGCAATATGGGGGACAGGAAAAGAGTAAATGAAACAAGATGGGATCGGGAGAGAGACAAACCATAAGAGACTCTTAATCTCACAAAACAAACTGAGTTGCCGGGGGGGTGGGGAGGGTAGGGAGAGGGTGGTGGGGTTATGAACATTGTGGAGGGTATGTGCTGTGGTGAGTGCTGTGAAGTGTGTAAACCTGGCGATTCACAGACCTGTACGCCTGGGGCTGATAATACATTATATGTTAATTAAAAAAAAAGAAGAAGAAGACTACTATAAATCAAATGCTATGTTTTTCATCAAAGAGTGTGTAATCAGGCATATTTTATTAAAGTAACCAAGTAAAATGATGGTCGAAAATTGGAATAACAGAAATCATAAATATCAGAGATTTTAAAAAGAGATATGGGACAGTGTAGAGAATAGAGTCAATGATATTATAATAGTGTTATATGGTGACAGATGGTGGCTATATTTGTAGTGATCATAGAATAATGTATGGAGATATTGAAAACCTGAAACCAATGTAACACTGAATATCAACTATACTCAAATAAAAGAATAGTAAAAATAAAACATTTTAATTTAAAACGATAAAAAGAGGGACAAAAATTTGAAAAGTGAATTTCAAAAAGAGTAAAGATGAGGCTAAGACATACTCTGAACCTTGAGGAAAACACCATTTTGAAAATTCTTCCCATTTTGAGAAAACTGAAATGAATCAATACCATAAAAGAACCCATTTTAACTGAGAGATGTATAGAATGCTCAAGAAATAATTTTATGACAGGATAACTCTTCCCTATGAAACAGCATACAGAAACCAGGGGAAACACCTGGAAGCAAAATAAACTATACTGAAAATAAGAATTAGGAAAAAGATAAATGATGAAAGATAAGAAAATTAGACCTGCGACAGAGACCTAGTGAAGAGAACTTTTAGCTTGTGGTTTAATGTTTTTGAGGATAATCTAGAGTTCATAACTGCCTTGAGACTGGCTGGTTGTAGGCAGTTTAGGCAGACCCCTAAGACAGGCCTACTTTGGGCAGGTGGTGTTGGAGGAGGCCATTGGGCTGGACAAAGAGAAATCCAACCATTTGACTAAAGTGTCTGTGAAGATGTTGAAGTCAGATGCAACAGAGAAAGACCTGTCAAACCTAATCTCAGAAATGGAGATGATGAAGATGATTGGACAGCACAAGGACACCATCAACCTGCTGGGTCCTGCACACAGGACGGTCCTTTGTACACTCTCATGGAATATGCCTCCAAAGACAACATACAGGAGTACCTGCAGGCCCAGAGGCCTCCTGACCTGGAGTACTGTTACAATATCAGCCACAATGCAGCAGAGCAACTCTCCTCCAAGGACCTGGTATCCTGTGCCTATCAGGTAGCCTGAGGCATGGATTACCTTGCCTCCAAGAAGTGCATACACCAAGACCTGGCCACCAGGGAAGTGCTGGTGACAAAGGACAGCATGATGAAGATCTCAGACTTCAGCCTTGCCAGAGATATCACATCAGTTACTATAAAAAGACAACCAACAGTGGACTGCCTGTGAAGTGGATGGTCCCTAAGGCCATGTTTGGCCAGATCTACATCTACCAGAGTTACTTCTGGTCTTTTGGGGTGATCCTGTGCAAAATCTTCACTCTGGAAGCCTCCCATATCCTGGAGTGCCTGTGGAGGTGGTTTTCAAGCTGCTGAAGGAGTCATTTGATGGATAAGCCAATAAGTGCACCAGGGATTTATACACAATAATGAGGGGTGGCTGGCATGTGGTTCCTTCAAGCTGGTGGTAGGAGACCTGGATCATACTGTGGCCTTGACCTCCAACCATGAGTACCCGAACCTGTCCTTGGCCCTGGAACAATACTGTCTATGCTTTCCCAACACCCAAAGCACCACCTGCTCCTCAGAGAAGAATTCCATCTTCTCTCATGTGCCGTTGCTCAGGGAGGCCTATCTGCCCTGGCACCCAGCCCAGCTTGCCAATGTTGGACTCAAATGACTAGTATCCCTATTACTCCTGTCCAGATTCCATCATAAGCTGTAACCCTTACCCCCCATCCTCCATGCAAGACTCACTGCCTTCTCCTTTGTCCCTTTCCTACTGGCAGGAGCCAGCTGCCTACCTGAGGCCTTCACCCCTTGAAGTTCACCTCTCTTCCCCTTCCTCTTCCTCCTACTTAAAACCTGCTCATGAAAGAAAGGCACAGAGAGGCAGGTACTTGCTCGGGGCTACTTCCTTCCCTCCCATATGTTGGACCAAGACCCCTCTCTGGCATCTGGTACTGCCTGGACATCGAGGGAGTGGGAGATGAGGCATGCCAGTGAAAGCTGTCGGAGCTTTCCTGTTTTGGTTTTGTCTGCTTAGCATAACATGTAAGACTGAGTTCTGGTGGCAGGGACCTAGTCCTTGGGGCTATAGCACTAGCGAGGGGAGGTCAACTGCTCTGGGCCTTGGCTAAGACCAACCCCTGCTTCAGAGATATGGTGCCAAGGGCTTATTAACTTTGATACTAATTTGCTTTGATGACCAAATACCTGGTATCAAAAGATGGGAAGGCAAAGACTGGAAGCAGTGCTGTGACCATCGGGTCCAGCCCCAAACTATGAAGAAAACACAAAGTGTATAAATCTGAGTAAGTATATATTTACACACCTTTGTAAATAGGTTGTTATCAAAGATTTAATCAATGGGTAATATGCTCCTCGTGGCTGGGAAGCATCAGTTGCCATATATTAAAAACAAAGAAAAGAGGTGTCTGGGTGGCTTCCTCCATAAGTGTCCCTTCTTTTCAGGTCATGATCCCAGGGTCCTCGGATGGAGCCCCACATCAGGCTCTCTGCTCAGTGGGAAACCTGCTTCTCCTTTTCCCTCTGCCCTGCTTATAGTTCCTCTTCCTGTCTCTCTGTCTGTCAAATAAATAAAATATTAAAGAAATGTTTTTAAAAGGTCTTTTTTTTTTAAATTTTCTAGGGGTGCCTGGATGACTCAGTTGTTTAACCAGATGTTTGCCTTTGGCTGAGGTCATGATTCCAGTGTACAAGGATCCAGCCCTGCATGGGACTACTTGCACCCCAAGGAGCTTGCTTCTTCCTCTCCCTCTGCACGTGATTTACCCCCGCTTGTGCGCTTCCTCTCTCTCTCTCTCTCTCTCTCTCTCTCTGTGAATAAACAACATAAAATCTTTTACTAAATACATAAATAAATAAATAAAGTTCTAAACCTACTTTCAGTTTATGTCCCTTAACAAAAATTGCTATTGATTCATTAAAAAAAAAAAAAGAAAAGATTATTTAAAAAGATGCTTCCAGAGCTAAAAAGCTGTTTTTTTTTCAGGATTAAATATAGAAGTGCTTTATAAAGTAAAGGAAAAAATATGCTATATTAACACTAATTACACTATAACTTTGGTGGTTATATCAAGATAAGGAAAAGTGATTTTAAAGCAAATTTCATTATCAGACATAAAGATCAAGTCAAAATTACAGAAGAGTAAAAGGATGAATTCCTCAGGGAGTATAGTAATTCTTGACCTTTAATACTTAATAACAGATTTGAGGATATATAGGGAAAAAGTAAGAACAAAAATCATAACTTCTACCTTAGAAGAGAAATGGAAAAAAATTTCAACACCTTTATTTTAAGATTATATAGACAAATGGTCATCAAATTGGTAAGATATGTAAGACTTGAACAAAATTATCAACTAAGTAGATATGCTTGATATTACAGAACACTCCCAACAACCGCAGACTACATATATCTTAAGCCATGATTTTCTTTGCAAAGGTCAACATTGATAATGTTCTAGTCATACCTCCGTGGGTAAAGACGTGAAAATTCTTTAGAGAGATTAGCTCCCTAAGGCATTATTCATCCACACATTTTCCTCCAAACAATTAAGACTGATGGATGAGGGGCACCTGAGGGGCTCTCTCATCACGTGGGTGGTGGGTTAAGCCTCTGCCTTCATCTCAAGTCATGGTCTCTGGGTCCTGGGATCCAGCCCCACATCAGGCTCTGCTCAAAAGGAAGCTTGCTTCCCTCCCTGCTTGCTTGCCTCTCTGCTTACTTGTGATCTCTCTCTCTCTCTCTCTGTGTGTGTCCAAAAAATAAATAAAATCTTTAAAAAAAGACTGATGGATGATAAATTATGAAAACTGCTCCCTCCAAATGATGCTTCTTCATAAGGATTTAAGAATTTAAAATTGTAAGAATTTAAAATTGAAACTTGATCGTCGGATTTATGTTACAGAATAACATCAAGTGCAGGCAGTTATTATTAGATCTGAAGTATTTGCGATTCTGAATTCTTGGCCTCATTAGTAAATTTATTTTTAAATTCTCCCATGGAGTGGTGATTGGCCTTCAGTCTTTCATTCATGTACATCATTGGGTCAAATGAGATTGTGTGCCCAGAACTATATATACTCTTCTTTGTATTTCCCTGGAGATAGCATTTCTGAGTTTTGTTCAATTGAATTTGGACAGATGTTTTAATAGTCACTTCTAGAGTTGGCCCTGGAGAATATCTTCCTTTTTTTTTTCTCTTCCCTATTCTCTGAAAAACCCTGACTAATTCACATATCACAGTGATATCACAATTCAAGTTTTTCCAAACACTATAGCTGCAAAATAGAAGGAAGCTACTCAGAATGTAATGCTATTGTGAATGATTGAGAAAGAAAACATTATTATAATTAAGCTACCAGGTTTCAATGTATTTTATTGTTGCTTAGAAAATCCTAGCATACCCAGACTTTACAGAGATTTGATGATCCTAAGAGGAGCTGAACTCTTGGACCAAAATAACTATGCACATAAAAAGTACAATTACTTACCTAAAAAAGATGATGTGGTTAACTTTATATGGCAATCCAAATGTTATTGGAACAGGAATTTAAAAAATAGCTTAGGGGCACCTAGGTGGCTCAGTGGATTAAGCCACTGCATTCAGCTCAGGTCATGATCTCAGGGTCCTGGGATCAAATCCTGCATCAGGCTCTTTGCTCAGCAGAGAGTCTGCTTCTCTATCTCTCTCTCTCTCTCTCTCTGCCTGCCTCCGTCTACTTGTGATCTCTCTCTGTCAAATAAATAAATAAATAAATATTAAAAAAAAGAGAATGACTGTACTTTAAAAAAATAGCTTAAAAGGGGCACTTGGGTGGCTCAGTGGGTTAAGCCGCTGCCTTCGGTTCAAGTCATGATCTCAGGGTCCTGGGATCAAGCCCCACATCAGGCTTTCTGCTCAGCAGGTAGCCTACTTCCCTTCCTCTCTCTCTGCCTGCCTCTCTGCCTACTTGTGATTTCTCACTGTCAAATATATAAATAAAATATTTTAAAAAATAGCTTAAAAGTATATGATAAAATAATGATATACATATACAAAGAAAAGAAAGATACTATACTGTGAATATAAATTAAGTGAAAATTGTTGAAATAAAGAATACAATAAATGGAGACTAAGATGAACATAGCTGTAAAATGAATAAGTGAGTTGGGAAAAACAAACAAACAAACAAATTAATGACTTCTGCCCAAAAGCAGCAGAAGATAAAAAAAAAAAAAGAAAATATTTAAATAAGTACTGAGATAAATTTTGGAGAATTAAAGAAAGATAAATGATACCAGACTTAAAATGATGCCAAAAATGAGAAATCAGAAACAAAACAAAACAAAAACCACACACACAAAAAAACACTCATATAGGGCGCCTGGGTGGCTCAGTGGGTTAAGCCGCTGCCTTCGGCTCAGGTCATGATCTCAGGGTCCTGGGATCGAGTCCCGCATGGGGCTCTCTGCTCGGCGGGGAGCCTGCTTCCTCCTCTCTCTCTCTCTGCCTGCCTCTCCAACTACTTGTGATTTCTCTCTGTCAAATAAATAAAATCTTAAAAAAAAACACTCATATATATTATGGTGAGCTTTAAGAATATCATAAACAGAGAAGAGCATAAATGATGCCCAAGAGAAGAACAGATCACCTAAAATGTACAAGAATAATACTGACAGCAGAATTCTCAATATTAATAGCTTATAAAGGAGACAGCTGGGTGTTTGTATAGATGGAAAAGATATTTGAAACTAGATATTATACATCAAGCCAAATTATTGATTAAATTTGAGAGCACAGTAAAAATACAATGAAGCATGTTAGGTCTTAGAACATTTATCACACAGAGACACACATTTTAGAAAACTTCCTTGGAGGACAGCTCAATTTAGATAGAGAAAACAGAATTATGTACTCAAAGGCACATTTTGAAGGAAGGATTGAATATAGTCTGCACTGCAAATATTCTTTAATCGTATGTTCTGAATTTCCTAAATTTAAGAAGTATTTGTTCAAATATTTATCTTTAAATAAACCCTAGGAGACATTTTCTTGGATTCTGGAAAATCAGTCCATTTGGATACAAATCTTTTTGTTACTGATGGAAATTTTGAAAGCCCTTAACTGTGGAATGTCTAATGTATTGTTACAGCAATTGTGATTTGCCAATACATGGGTGATGTGTGTGTGTGTTGTGCATGTTTATTTTTATTTTTGATGGTTTTACTCTTCTATGAGATTTTTAAATAGACATAATTTTAATAAATTATGATTTTTTGAAATCTATCTGAGGTTTTATATAATAAAATGAAATTTGTGTGAACTGAAGAAGTGCGTCTCCATTTTTTTTTTTAAGAGTAGACTGGTCTTTAAAAATTGTCCAAAGAAGTACATTATATTCATTATTAAATTTGATAATATACAATAAAGTATTCATGGTCATATGGAACCATATCAAATTCTACTATTAATTCATATTAATAATTACCATAAGAGGAAAAAGGGATATTTTTCAAAAAGATAATTAGTGTATTTTTCAAAATATGATATAGTGTTATTCACTGAACAGAGGGAACAAATGTCAAAGTTTAACACAGTTTACAGAATGTTTTAACATAAATTGAAATTTAAATCTGACCAAATTTCACAGTTTTAAGTAAAATGATAGCACTTTAAATCCTTGAAAAGTGGTAAGTGACCCAAAACATTGCTTAGAAAAACAAATTTAACACTACACTAGTCTGATATGGTTAAGTTATGGTACAACTTGCCATTGTGTATCATCAAATGGTATATTTTTTTCTTTTGGTCGTGTCATTATATTTTATTTTAGCCATTCTGATAAGTGTGTAGTGATATCTCAGTGTCATTTTAATTGCATTTCCTTGATGTCTAATTATGTCAAATTATATTATTTTGATGTTTAATGATCTGAGCTTTCTCAGTTCTAGACCATGAAGCCACTAGGGAAAATACAATTGCAGATGCACTCATAGACCAACTCTTATTTAGAAATAAGAACAAATATTACTACCCATTCCAACAAAAAATAGATTTGTTATGCAGTAGGGATTTTATAAATTAACTGACACAACTTAAATAGTAAGATGAAATGGGACAGGTGGCTTCTTGCAGCTATATACAACATCATTTTAATTTCAATTTGCAGTATAATTTTTCCAAGGTATACACAGAATATATATTTAATGTAAATTGTGAACATTTTAAACACTGTATATGGAAATTAATCAATTTTAAGTTTATAACAATCAAAATTAACAGAAGTTTATTTTAAATTAGTTAGCTTTCTCTGCATTGCAAGACAGAATAATCAAGAATTGGTAAGAAAAAAATAATATCTGTAAAATTACTGGGGGTGCATTATAAAGTGTTCGGTAACCGATCAAACTCACAATTTGGATTGAATGGGAAGTGACTTTTAAAATCTGGAACTCATTGTCAATTTTATTGCTTCATTGTGTCTTAAATGTGGAACAACAATGAGGTATTTCAAAGAGGTGAACCACAGATAGATTTCTCTAAGGGTGGGGTGAGGGTTACTCAAAAAGGAACTTGACAAGGCTTTTAAAGATATCGACAATCATTATAACATAACGTGAATGATTGTTACCGTGCCCTTAACTGGGCAAACACTTGTTGGCTTCCAAGACAGACTAACATAGTTGAGATGGTTCTAGCGGCCTTCTAGCACAGGGTCTCATGAGGCAGGGATTCTAGCCACTGGCTGTGCAAGGCATGAGGCCTGTTAGTGATTCTATTTTTTCCTCTGCAGAATGGGTCTTTCTACATTCCAGGTCCTTTCTACCCCAATAAATAATGCGGCGAATCTCTCAGTGAGTTGTACTTTTGGTTTAAACAGCCAACTGTCTCTTAAAAAGGACTTTTGTTTAAAGTCCTTTAAAAAAAAGTCCTTTCAAAAAAATCTTTTTTTAAATTTTTTTATTTTTTAATCCCATATGTTTACTCTGATCCTGGAACTTTGTCATTTTGCCCTTCTCTGCTGATTAAAATATTCTCTCCAAAATGTCAGTTATTTGCAGGTACTTGCACTGTAGACATTCTTTACATATTTTTTAAAAAATCCATTCACGATTCTTAGTGAAAATACCGGGAATCTGAAAGACTACCACTTGCTATTCATCAAACAGTTACTGTCTCCATCAAGTGACAGGGTTTCAAAGAACGTGAGCTCACAAGAGATGTAACCTTTTTTCTACTTTCTGCTACCATGTTCATTTCTATGTTACTCAGAGGAGCCTTCTTTGTAGAAACATATTATCCAATCTTTTATAAAGCTGAATTTAAATTCTGTCCCTTCATTCCCCACAAAGCTTAAAAAGCCAAGCAAATTTTGTTCCATTTTTTAAAAGCCCAGGGATGGCATTTTTTTAATGTTGCATTTTTTAGTTTTCATCACTCTTTATGTTACTTCTACTTCACAGATAAACAATTGCTAATGACAATGTGAACTTCTATAAATATGCAATCAAAATCCCTAGGTACACATTACTGAAGTTCTTCGTTCCCTTTAAACATTATTTCTCTCTTGATATGCATTCTTGTTTTGTATTATATTGCCACTTGTCTTGCCACCCGCCTGCTCTTCGTGCCACGGCAGGCTATACTGCAGCCAGAGCATTTCTCGAGCACAAGGCCAACGGCTCCTCTTCTCCGGGGACGCCGTGCTGCGCCTTCCCCACACTTGGCTTCTCTCTCAGGCAGAGGAGATGCTAGGGCAAAGGCTATTTCGCGCAATGCGGGTATCTTCCACCGAGCTGCGGAGACTAGCTCAGGCAAGCAGCAGCAGCATCCCCAAACCTAACTCTGATTTCGCAAGGGACGCTGTGTTTCCCAGGGGAGATGCCCAGGCAAAGAGGCTTTCGCTGTATGAGGGTTTCTCCCACCGCGAGACTGGCTCATGCAAGCTGCAGCAGCCCGCAGAATATTTCTCAGTGAATGCTGTGCTTTTGCAGAGGCTTTGGATTGGAGCGGACAGCACTTCGCTGCTGCTTCCTCAGCAAGGCTTCAGTCGCGTCAGGGAAGAAGAGCTGCGGGAGAGCTGGTGCCTCTTGGGCCTTGCTTTCCCGGGCTCCATGTTCGCGCCTGTGTTCACGCTGCCAGACCGAACTAAGCAGACACAGCCACAACCCTGCAGTAGCGTGCGTAGCCTAGGTTGGCACTCTAGGCACACTACCATCTCCCAGTGTAGGCATCGCTTGGCCTTTTACTCTGGCGCTCAGGCGGATTCTCGGACTAGGACAGTGCTTTCCCCACAGGAAAGGAGAGGTGACAGGATCCCAGCACACCGCCCGTGCACTGAATAGGGAGCTTTGGGGGACTGTCCCCACTCCTTCCCCTTAAACCCCGTGCCTCCTCCAAGCTTCCACATCCTGGAGGAAGTAGGCATCTGACTCCCCGTTATTTCAGGGAGCTGTTTCTGCGAGTTCAGCGTAGGCCCCTGGTGGCAAGAGCATGTCTGCCCCCGGGACAGGTGGCCAAGGAGCTGCTGCCTCCTTGTCTCAGAGGCTCAGGACACGCATGCTTTCTACCCAGACTCCTTCCTAAGTGTGGAGCACCCGCCCTGCCATACTCATCCCCTCCTGTCTCCTTAGCAGCCAGGCTTCTATCTCTCTGCACTGGGTGCAGGTGACACTTGTATTACCACCGGCCGCTCTGCCTATCAGGGCCGACTCTCCTGCTTCGCAACCGTTTCCAGACCAGAAGACCAACGGCTCCTGCTCTTCCCCTCAGGCAGCGTGCTGCCCCTTCCACGGACCTGCTCCTGGGGACCGCAGTGAAAAACGTGTCCCATTCCTTAAGGCTGTTTCCACAGGCGCAAGCGCGCTTCTCTCTCAGGCAGAGGGGATGCCCAGGCATAGAGGATTTCGCTCCATGCGGGTTTATTACACCGTGCTGAGGAGACCAGCTCAGGCAACAGGAGAATCCCTCAGACCCGACTCTGATTTCCCAAGAAAGCTGTGCTTTCCCAGAGGGGATGCCAGGGTAAAGAGGCTTTTGCTCTATGTGAGATTCTCCCATAGTGCAGCGAATACTAGGCTAAGGCAAGCAACAAAACAGCCCACAGAACCGACTCTGATTTCCCAGCGACTTCTATGCTTTCGCAGAGGTTTTCAGCTTGGCACGAACCGCACTTCGCTGCTGCTTCCTCAGAAAGACTTTGGGTGTTCATTCTGTTGCCGCAGGGAAGAAGAGCCGCGGGAGAGCTGGTGCCTCTTGGGACTTGCTTTCCCGGTCTCCAAGTTCACAGCCGGAGTTCACCTTGCTTTGGGGAACTCAGCAGACACAGTCACAACCCTGCAGCAGCGTGTGTGTCTTAGCATGGCACTCTATGCCTATTACCATCTCCTGGGGTAGGTAAGGCTTTGCCTTTTGCTCCGGTGCTCAGGCAGTCTCGGGGTCTAGGCCAGTGCCTTCACCACAGGAGAGAGGAGGCGACAAGATCACTGTACACGGCCCGTGCACTGGGATGTGGAATTGTGGGGGACTGTCTCCACTCTTTCCCCGGCACACCCCCTGCCACCACCATCGCTGCCACATCTTGGTGGAAGACGGCATCTGAATGCCCGTTTCTCCATGGGGTTGTTTCTGCGAGTTCCGGGTATGGCACCTGGTGGCAAGCCCAAGTCTGCCCTTGGGACAGGTGGCCAAGGAGATGCTGTCCCCTCTGGCCAGAGGCACAGACAGGCCTGCCTTCTGCCCAGACTCCTTCCTCAGAGTGGAGCACGCGCCTCTGCCCTAGTAGTCCCCTCATGTCTCCTTAGCAGACAGGCTTCCATCTCTCCGCACAGGGAGCAGGTGACACTTGTCTTGCCACCCGCCTGCTCTTCCTGCCACGGCAGGCTATCCTGCAGCCAGATCATTTCTCGAGCACAAGGCCAACGGCTCCTCTTCTCCGGGGGCGGCGTGCTGCGCCTTCCCCACACTTGGCTTCTCTCTCAGGCAGAGGGGATGCTAGGGCAAAGGGTATTTCGCTCCATGCGGGTATCTTCCACCGAGCTGTGGAGACTAGCTCAGGCAAGCAGGAGCAGCATCCCCAAACCCAACTCTGATTTCGCAAGGGACGCTGTGTTTCCCAGGGGAGATGCCCAGGCAAAGAGGCTTTCGCTATATGAGGGTTTCTCCCACCGCGAGACTGGGCTCATGCAAGCTGCAGCAGCCCGCAGAATATTTCTCAGTGAATGCTGAGCTTTTGCAGAGGCTTTGGATTGGAGCGGACAGCACTTCGCTGCTGCTTCCTCAGCAAGGCTTCAGTCGCGTCAGGGAAGAAGAGCTGCGGGAGAGCTGGTGCCTCTTGGGCCTTGCTTTCCCGGGCTCCATGTTCGCGTCCTGGGTTCACCCTGCCTGGCCGAACTAAGCACACACAGCCACAACCCTGCAGTAGCGTGCGTAGCCTAGGATGGCACTCTAGGCACACTACCATCTCCCAGTGTAGGCATCGCTTGGCCTTTTACTCTGGTGCTCAGGCGGACTCGCGGACTAGGCGAGTGCTTTCCCCACAGGAAAGGAGAGGTGACAGGATCCCTGTACACCGCCCGTGCACTGAAGAGGGAGCTTTGGTGGACTGTCCCCACTCCTTCTCCTTAAACCCCGTGCCTCCTCCAAGCTTCCACATCCTGGAGGAAAAAGGCATCTGACTCCCCGTTATTTCAGCGAGCTGTTTCTGCGAGTACAGGGTAGGTGCCTGGTGGCTAGCGCATGTCTGCCCCAGGGACAGTTGGCCAAGGATCTGCTGTCTCCTTGGGCCCAGAAGCTCAGGACAGGCTTTCTTTCTGTCCAGACTCCTTCCTAAGAGAGGAGCACGCGCCCGGCCCACCTAATCGTCTCCTGTCTCTTAGCAGCCAGGCTTCCGTCTCTCTGCACAGGGAGCCAGTGACACTTGTATTGCCACCGGCCACTGTACCTGCCAGGGCCGACTCTCCTGCTTCGCAACTGTTTCCAGACCAGAAGGCCAAGGGCTCCTGCTCTTCTCCCTGGGGAGCGTGCTGCACCTTGCACAGACATGCTCCTGGGGAGCGCAGTGAAAGATGTGTCCCTTTCCTTAAGGCTATTTCCACAGCCGCAAGCGCGCTTCTCTCTCAGGCAGAGGGGATGCCCAGGCATAGTGGATTTCGCTCCATGCGGGTTTATTACACCGTGCTGAGGAGACCAACTCAGGCAACAGGGAAATCCCTCAGACCCAACTCTGATTTCGCAAAGAATGCTGTGCTTTCCCAGAGTGGATTCCCGAAAAAAGGAGGTTTTCGCTCTATAAGGGTTCCACCCATCCTGCTACGAATAATAGGCTGAGGAAAGCAGCAACAGCAGCCCACAGAACCGACTCTGATTTCCCAGCGACTGCTATGCTTTCGCGGAGGTTTTCAGCTTGGCACGAACCGCACTTCACGGCTGCTTCCTCAGCAAGTCTTTGGTCATTCTCTCTGTCGCGTCAGGGAAGAAGAGCTACGGGAGATCTGGTGTCTCTTGGGCCTTGCTTTCCCGGGCTCCATGTTCGCGTCCTGTGTTCACGCTGCCAGACTGAACTAAGCAGACACAGCCACAACCCTGCAGTAGCGTGCGTAGCCTAGGATGGCACTCGAGGCACACTACCATCTCCCAGTGTAGGCATCGCTTGGCCTTTTACTCTGGCGCTCAGGCGGATTCTCGGACTAAGACAGTGCTTTCCCCACAGGAAAGGAGAGGTGACAGGATCCCAGCACACCGCCCTTGCACTGAATAGGGAGCTTTGGGGGACTGTCCCCACTCCTTCCCCTTAAACCCCGTGCCTCCTCCAAGCTTCCACATCCTGGAGGAAGTAGGCATCTGACTCCCCGTTATTTCAGGGAGCTGTTTCTGCGAGTACAGGGTAGGCCCCTGGTGGCAAGAGCATGTCTTCCCCAGGGACAGGTGGCCAAGGAGCTGCTGTCTCCTTGGCTCACAGGCTCAGGACACGCATGCTTTCTACCCAGACTCCTTCCTAAGTGTGGAGCACGCGCCCTGCCATACTCATCCCTTCCTGTCTCCTTAGCCGCCAGGCTTCTATCTCTCTGCACTGGGTGCAGGTGACACTTGTATTACCACCGGCCGCTCTGCCTATCAGGGCCGACTCTCCTGCTTCGCAACCGTTTCCAGACCAGAAGACCAACGGCTCCTGCTCTTCCCCTCAGGCAGCGTGCTGCCCCTTCCACGGACCTGCTCCTGGGGACCGCAGTGAAAAACGTGTCCCATTCCTTAAGGCTGTTTCCACAGGCGCAAGCGCGCTTCTCTCTCAGGCAGAGGGGATGCCCAGGCATAGAGGATTTCGCTCCATGCGGGTTTATTACACCGTGATGAGGAGACCAGCTCAGGCAACAGGAGAATCCCTCAGACCCGACTCTGATTTCCCAAGAAAGCTGTGCTTTCCCAGAGGGGATGCCAGGGTAAAGAGGCTTTTGCTCTATGCGAGATTCTCCCATAGTGCAGCGAATACTAGGCTAAGGCAAGCAACAAAACAGCCCACAGAACCGACTCTGATTTCCCAGCGACTTCTATGCTTTCGCAGAGGTTTTCAGCTTGGCACGAACCGCACTTCGCTGCTGCTTCCTCAGAAAGACTTTGGGTGTTCATTCTGTTGCCGCAGGGAAGAAGAGCCGCGGGAGAGCTGGTGCCTCTTGGGACTTGCTTTCCCGGTCTCCAAGTTCACAGCCGGAGTTCACCTTGCTTTGGGGAACTCAGCAGACACAGTCACAACCCTGCAGCAGCGTGTGTGTCTTAGCATGGCACTCTATGCCTATTACCATCTCCTGGGGTAGGTAAGGCTTTGCCTTTTGCTCCGGTGCTCAGGCAGTCTCGGGGTCTAGGCCAGTGCCTTCACCACAGGAGAGAGGAGGCGACAAGATCACTGTACATGGCCCGTGCACTGGGATGCGGAATTGTGGGGGACTGTCTCCACTCTTTCCCCGGCACACCCCCTGCCACCCACATCGCTGCCACATCTTGGTGGAAGACGGCATCTGAATGCCCGTTTCTCCATGGGGTTGTTTCTGCGAGTTCCGGGTATGGCACCTGGTGGCAAGCCCAAGTCTGCCCTTGGGACAGGTGGCCAAGGAGATGCTGTCCCCTCTGGCCAGAGGCACAGACAGGCCTGCCTTCTGCCCAGACTCCTTCCTCAGAGTGGAGCACGCGCCTCTGCCCTAGTAGTCCCCTCATGTCTCCTTAGCAGACAGGCTTCCATCTCTCCGCACAGGGAGCAGGTGACACTTGTCTTGCCATCCGCCTGCTCTTCCTGCCACGGCAGGCTATGCTGCAGCCAGATCATTTCTCGAGCACAAGGCCAACGGCTCCTCTTCTCCGGGGACGGCGTGCTGCGCCTTCCCCACACTTGGCTTCTCTCTCAGGCAGAGGGGATGCTAGGGCAAAGGGAATTTCGCTCCATGCGGGTTCTTCCACCGAGCTGCGGAGACTAGCTCAGGCAAGCAGGAGCAGCAGCCCCAAACCCAACTCTGATTTCGCAAGGAACGCTGTGTTTCCCAGGGGAGATGCCCAGGAAAAGAGGCTTTCGCTGTATGAGGGTTTCTCCCACCGCGAGACTGGGCTCATGCAAGCTGCAGCAGCCCGCAGAATATTTCTCAGTGAATGCTGTGCTTTTGCAGAGGCTTTGGATTGGAGAGGACAGCACTTCACTGCTGCTTCCTCAGCAAGGCTTCAGTTGCGTCAGGGAAGAAGAGCTGTGGGAGAGCTGGTGCCTCTTGGGCCTTGCTTTCCCGGGCTCCATGTTCGCGTCCTGGGTTCACCCTGCCTGGCCGAACTAAGCACACACAGCCACAACCCTGCAGTAGCGTGCGTAGCCTAGGATGGCACTCTAGGCACACTACCATCTCCCAGTGTAGGCATCGCTTGGCCTTTTACTCTGGTGCTCAGGCGGACTCGCGGACTAGGCCAGTGCTTTCCCCACAGGAAAGGAGAGGTGACAGGATCCCTGTACACCGCCCGTGCACTGAAGAGGTAGCTCTGGGGGACTGTCCCTACTCCTTCCCTTAAACCCCGTGCCTC
The DNA here is from genome assembly GCF_011764305.1 of Mustela putorius furo. Taxonomy (NCBI): domain Eukaryota; kingdom Metazoa; phylum Chordata; class Mammalia; order Carnivora; family Mustelidae; genus Mustela; species Mustela putorius. Next base: position 135,857 of record NW_025421345.1, read on the forward strand.
CTCCAAGCTTCCACATCCTGGAGGAAAAAGGCATCTGACTCCCCGTTATTTCAGGGAGCTGTTTCTGCGAGTACAGGGTAGGCGCCTGTTGGCTAGCGCATGTCTGCCCCAGGGATAGGTGGCCAAAAAGCTGCTGTCTCCTTGGGCCCAGAAGCTCAGAACAGGCTTTCATTCTGTCCAGACTCCTTCCTAAGAGAGGAGCACGCGCCCGGCCCACCTCATCCTCTCCTGTCTCTTAGCAGCCAGGCTTCCGTCTCTCTGCACAGGGAGCCAGTGACACTTGTATTGTCACCGGCTGCTGTGCCTGCCAGGGCCGACTCTCCTGCTTCGCAACTGTTTCCAGACCAGAAGGCCAAGGGCTCCTGCTTTTCTCCCTGGGGAGCGTGCTGCACCTTGCACAGACATGCTCCTGGGGAGCGCAGTGAAAGACGTGTCCCTTTCCTTAAGGCTCTTTCCACAGCCGCAAGCGCGCTTCTCTCTCAGGCAGAGGGGATGCCCAGGCATAGTGGATTTCGCTCCATGCGGGTTTATTACACCGTGCTGAGGAGACCAACTCAGGCAACAGGGGAATCCCTCAGACCCAACTCTGATTTCGCAAAGAATGCTGTGCTTTCCCAGAGTGGATTCCCGAAAAAAGGAGGTTTTCGCTCTATAAGGGTTCCACCCATCCTGCTACGAATAATAGGCTGAGGCAAGCAGCAACAGCAGCCCACAGAACCGACTCTGATTTCCCAGCGACTGCTATGCTTTCGCAGAGGTTTTCAGTTTGGCACGAACCTTCAGTTTGGAACTTCACTGCTGCTTCCTCAGCAAGGCTTTGGTCATTCTCTCTGTCGCGTCATGGAAGAAGAGCTGCGGGAGAGCTGGTGCCTCTTGGGCCTTCACGCTGCCAGACTAAACTAAGCAGACAGAGCCACAACCCAGCAGTAGCGTGCGTAGCCTAGGATGGCACTCTATGCACACTACCCTGTCCCGGTGTAGGCATCGCTTGGCCTTTTACTCTGGCGCTCAGGCGAACTCGCGGAAGAGGCCAGTACTTTCCCACAGGAAAGGAGAGGTGACAGGATCCCTGCACACCGCCCGTACACTGAATAGGGAGCTTTGGGGGACTGTCCCCACTCCTTCCCCTTAAACCCCGTGCCTCCTCCAAGCTTCCACATCCTGGAGGAAGACGGCATCTGACTCCCCGTTATTTCAGGGAGCTGTTTCTGCGAGTTCAGTGTAGGCGCCTCATGGCTAGAGCATGTCTGCCCTAGAGACAGGTGGCCAAGGAGCTGCTGTCTCCTTGGCGCACAGGCTCAGGTCAGGCATGCTTTCTGCCCAGACTCCTTCCTAAGAGTGGAGCACGCACCCTCCCATACTCATCTCCTCCTGTCTCCTTAGCAGCCAGGCTTCCGTCTCTGTGCACAGGGAGCGGGAGACACTTGTCTTGCCACCGGCCGCTGTGCCTGCCAGGGCCGGCTCTCCTGCTTCGCAACCGTTTCCAGACCAGAAGGCCAACGGCTCCTGCTCTTCTCCCTGGGCAGCATGCTGCACCTTCCACAGATGCTCCTGGGGAGTCCAGGGAAAGACGTGTCCCTTTCCTTAAGGCTCTTTCCACAGGCGCCACCGCGCTTCTCTCTCAGGCAGAGGGGATGCCCAGGCAAAGAGGATTTCGCTCCATGCGGGTTTATTACACCGTGCTGTGGAGACCAGCTCAGGCAAACAGGAGCATCCCTCAGACTGGACTCTGATTTCCCAAAGAATGCTGTTCTTTCCCAGAAGGGATGCCGGACAAAGAGGCTTTCGCTCTATGCGGGTTTCTCCCATCCGGCTGTGAATACTAGGCTAAGGCAAGCAGCAACAGCAGCCCACAGAACCGACTCTGATTTCCCAGCGACTGCCATGCTTTCGCAGAGGTTTTCAGCTTGGCATGAACCGCACTTCACTTCTGCTTCCTCAGCAAGAATTTGGGTTTTCGCTCTGTCGCGGCAGGGAAGAAAGGCGCGGGAGAACTGGTGCCTCTTGGGACTTGCTTTCCCGGGCTCCAAATTCTCGTCCGGGGTTCACCTTGCTAAGCCGAACTAAGCAGACACAGTCACAACCCTGCAGCTGCGTGCGTGTCCTAGCATGGCACTCTATGCCTATTACCATCTCCTGGGTTAGGTAAGGCTTTGCCTTTTGTCCAGTGCTCAGGCTGACTCGGAGTCTAGGCCAGTCCTTCACCACAGCGGAGAGGAGGCGACAGGATCACTGCACACGACCCGTGCACTGGGATGGGGAACTGTGGGGGACAGTCTCCACTCCTTCCCTGCCACACGCACTGCCACCCAATTCCCTGCCACATCGTGGTGGAAGATGGCATCTGACTGCCCGTTATTCCATGGGGCTGTTTCTGCGAGTTCCGGGTATGGCACGTGGTGGCAAGCCCAAGTCTGCCCTTGGGACAGGTGTCCAAGGTGATGCTGTCCCCTTGGGACCAGAGGCACAGGACAGGCCTGCCTTCTGCCCAGACTCCTGCCTTAGAGTGGAGCACACCCCATGCCCAAGTCATCCCCTCATGTCTCCTCAGCAGCCAGGCTTCCATCTCTCCGCACAGGGAGCTGGTGACACTTGTCTTGCCAGCGGCCTGCTGTTCGTGCTACGGCAGGCTATCCTGCTTCCCGAGCGTCTCCCGACCCCAAGGCCAACGGCTCCTTCTCTTCTCCGGGGGCGGCGTGCTGCGCCTTCCACACACGTGGCTTCTCTCTCAGGCAGAGGGGATGCTAGGGCAAAGACTATTTCGCTCCATGCGGGTATCTTCCACCGAGCTACGGAGACTAGCCCAGGCAAGCAGCAGCAGCATCCCCAAATCCAACTCTGATTTCCCAAGGAACGCTGTGCTTTTCCAGGGGAGATGCACATGCAAAGAAGCTTGCGCTGTATGCGGGTTTCTCCCAATGCGCGACTGGGCTCAGGCAAGCAGCAGCAGCCCGCAGAACATTTCTCAGCGAATGCTGTGATTTCGCAGAGGCTTTGGCTTGGAGCGAACAGCACTTCTCTGCTGCTTCCTCAGCAAGGCTTCTTTCGCGTCAGGGTGGTAGAGCTTCGGGAGAGCTGGTGTCTCTTGGGCCTTGCTTTCACGGGTGCCATGTTCACCTCTCCTTGGGCCCAGAGGCTCAGGAAAGGCATGCTTTCTGCCCAGACTCCTTCCTAAGAGAGGAGCACGCGCCCTGCGCACCTCATCCCCTCCTGTCTAAAAAAGTTTTCAAATTTATATCTAGATAGAGAGATAGATAGATAGATGATAGATATCCCAGAAGCTGCAATGCTAGGCTACGACCAGGCTTTAAAGGGCTTTGTATGCTCTACTGAATACTTTAAACCATTCATTATATCATAGCTCAGTGTTCAAATCTCCATTTGTTTCCTCAGTTTCCTAATATTTATCTTAAGGTGACCTGATCCAGAATTTGATCACCTTTGTCAAAATATTTCTATTTTAACAAAGTCCTTTTGAACACTCAGAGACTATAACTTAGAAAAATACTCTGATTGTTATCTCACTAGAGTGGAAAATATATAGTTACCCATTAACTAATGATATCCATGTCTACATTAGATCCATGACATTTTTAATTCTTGGGAGCTTTTGGCTAAATGAATTTTTTACGCTTCCTTTAAATGAAGCTTTAAGCCATCGCCACATGAATAAAATTAAAGAACTAAATGAAAACAAGCCAAGTATTTACAGAGTAATAGAATGTGAAGTGGAAAGAGTACAATTCTGAAATCATAAAGCCTAAATTAGTGTGATGCATCTTTATCAGCCATGTAAACATAAACCAGTTATCTAAATGTGTTAGCCTCAGTTTTTTCACCCATGAAATGGTGATGATAATACTTATTATGCAGAGTTTTTGTGTGGGTGTAATGAAGCATGGAGCATGAGAGTCTCTTATTCCATGCTAAAATGATAGCTATTTTTATACTTATAATAATTCTAATAATAGTAATTAAATTGTTCAAAATGATAATATTCATTTATATTGAGGCATTGTATTGACTATTCATAGACACATTTACCAAAATAAATTTCATTTTACTTTACCCCCTCTGAGGCTATATATTCCTTAATTCAATACGAATCTCATTATGAATAATAATTATAATAAATGTGCTGATTTTTCTTCTATTTATTTTTAGGGAAGTGTCCTTTACTGTTGAACATAAAGAAACTTAAGCAAGTCTGTCTTATTCAAAATTTGTATGCTGCTTTCTTATGAAACTAGATTATAGAGTTGTATGAAATAAATTCATGCAGTTAAGACATTTATGTTTGGAAAACTGGGTGGTCAGTTTAGTATTTCAAAAGAAGATTTTAAATTTAAACCTTAAAACTGAGCTCTTTCAGCCTTATTTATAGGCCATCCTTCATGCTTCATAAGTATTCCTTCATTGTAAACTAACTAATAGTGTTTGTCACAGTGTATATAACTAAAATGGATTTTGTATTTCATTATTTCAGAGTTAGTTGCAGTTTCTACTTCCTTACTTCCTTTTTTGAAAAATAGATTAATTCTACAAAAAGTTATTTCCAGCTTTATTGAAAAATAATTGACATATTATAATTTGTAAATTTAAGAAATGATTTCTTAAACACTGCAAACTTTTAACATTGTGTAAATTTTGTACCATTTGATAAATTGGCATACATCTGTATTGCAATATAATCAACATAAAAATGTTAATACATCTACTATCTCATATAGTTGCCACTGTTTTTTATGCATGTATTGTAAGGAATTTTTAAGATCTACTCTCTTAGCAACTTTAATGTATATAGTACAGTAGAGATGAACTTCAGAGGTCTTGTGGGATTTGTTCCAGACCGCCTCAATAAAGCGATTATCTCAATAAACTAAGTCAAATCATTATTATTTTTTTTTGGTTTCCCAGTGCAAATAAAAAATTATGATTCCCAGTGCATATAAAAAATAAACACTATACTGTACTGTTCAAAAGCATTATGTCTTTAAGGAAAAACAATGTATATACCTTAAGTAAACTAGTTCTGAGATTTCAGTGGGTCATAATTACTGATCACAGATCACCATAACAAATACAATAATAATGAAAAAACTTGAAATATTGCAAGAATTACCAACATGTGACAGAAAGACACAAAATGAACAAATGTTTAGAAAAATGGTGGCAGCAGACCTATTTTATACAAGATTGCTATAAACTTTCAACTTGTAAGAATGTGATATATGCAAAATTTAATAAAGGGAAGCACAATTTAAAAAAGTATGTATATATTATTAACTATGATCATCATGCTGTACATTAGATCTCCAGAACTTTTTCCTATTATAGTTGCAAGTTTGTACACTTTGACCACCTTATTCCACCCCAGGTTCACCTCTTGTCAACTCAACTCTAAGTTTCCATTAGTTTGCTTTTCCTTCAGATTCTGTATGTAAGGGATATCATAATACATAAATTAAAAAAATATATAAAATCTTTGAAATATTTCAATTAGTATAATACCTTCAAGATCCATCCATGCTGTTGTAAATGGCAGTATTTCTTAAGTTTTCATGGCTATGTAGTATTCCATAGTATATATTTACCATACTTTTTTATTCATTCATCCATTAATGGATACTGAAGTTATTTCCATCTCTTGCTTAGAGTTAATAATTTTATAATGAACATAAGAGTGCAGATATGTCTTCGAATAGTGACTTCGTTTCCTTTAGATATATACTTAGAGGTGGGATTACTGAATCATATGGTAATTTTACTTTTAATAATATGAATAATCTCCATACTGTTTTCCATACAAATTTATATCCCTATCAGTGCATAAGTTCCGCATTTTACCCAATATTTACCAAAATTTGTTAGTTTTAATTTTTTGGTAGTATATATTCTAATAGGTAATAATATCTTGCTGTGTTTTTCAGAGGTAAACAACAACAACATCAACATAATGACTTTGCCCTGAGTTTTTACGTTGAGCACTTTTTAATGCTCCTGTTGGTCATTTATATAACTTTTTTGAAAAAAAAAGTCTATTGAGATACGTTTGCTATTTTTTTAATTATATATTATTTTCTATTTGTATCTGTTGGTTATTAACCTCTTTTCAGATATAAGATTTGTAAGTATTTTCTTCCATTCTGTGGATTGTGTTTTCATTCTTTCTCTCTCTTTTGTTTTTTTGGCAATGCAGAAACTTTAGTTTAATATAATACCATTTATTTATTTTTGCTTCTTTTGCTTGTGTTTTTGGTCTGGTATCCAAAAATCTATTGGCAAGACCAATGTCAAGGAGAATTTTTCCTATGTTTTCCTTTAGGAAATTAGGTTTCATGTATCACATTTAAGTCTTTAATCTATTTCAAGTTAAGATTTTTGAGTAATATAAGGTTCCAGCTTCATGCTGGTTTATGTGACTATTCAGTTTTAAATATCATTTATTGAACAGACTATCTTTACCAATTATATATGTTGGCCCCTGTCAAATATTAGGTGACTGTATGAAAGGATTTATTTCTGGACTCTCAATTCTGTTCTACTTGTTTATGGGTCTGTTTTTATGCCAGTATACTTTATTGTTTTGAACATGAGGGCTTTATAGTATAGTTTCAAATCAAGAGTGTAATTTCGCTTCTTCATTCTTTCTCAGAACTGCTTTAATTATTTGTTGTCTTTTATGTTCTCATATAAATTTTAGGATTCTTTACTTACTTCTGTAAAAACACAATATTGGATTTTTTTAAAGATTATTTATTTATTTATTTCACAGAGAGAGATGACAAGCAGGCAGAGAGGCAGGCAGAGAGAGAAGAGGTAGCAGCTTCCTGCTGAGCAGAGAGCCTGATGCACGGCTCGATCCCAGGACCCTGGGATCATGACCTGAGCCGAAGGCAGCGGCTTAACCCACTGAGCCACCCAGGTGCCCCTAACATTGGATTTTTGATAGGAATTGAATTTACAGATGGTTTTCGGTAGTATGGACATTTTAACAATGTTAATTCTTACCATTCATAAATATGAGCTATCTTTCCATTTATGTCTCCTTCAATTTCTTTATCAATGTCATAGTTTATGGGGTACAGATCATTCATCGTCTTAGTTAAATCTTTTCCTAAGTATTTTATTAGTTTTGATGCTATTGTGAATTAGATTGTTCTCTTTATTTTTTCAGACAGTTCATCATTAGAGTGTTAAAATGCTCCTGTCTTGTGCTTACTTTGGCAGCACATATACTAAAATTGGAATGATGCAGAGATTAGCGTGATCACTGAGCAAGGATGACATGAAAAACTATTAAAAAACGAAACAAAAAACAAAATTCTTGTCTTTTATATATTTATCTTGTATTTGGCAGCTTTACTAAATTTTGTTTATTCAAAATTTTTATGAATTTTTTAGGATTCTTTTACATGTAAGTTCATGTTATCAAAAAAAAAGAAAATTTTACTTCTTCCTTTTTTTTTGGAGTCTTTTATTTCTTTGTGTTCCTTGTTTCTCTGGCTAGGACATCCAGTACTATGTCAAATGAGAGTAGTGAAAGTGGACACACTTGTCTTTTTTTCTGATCTTTAAGGGGAAAACTTTCAAACTTTTTTGATTGAATATGAGATTAGCTCTGGGCTTGCAATATGTGTATTTTCTTTAATGGATTTTTTAAATTATTTTTTTTAATTTTTTATAAACATATAATGTGTTTTTATCCCTCGGGGTACAGGTCTGTGAATCACCAGGTTTACACATTTCACAGCACTCACCATCACTCACCATAGCACCTGCCCTCCCCAATGTCCATACCCCCCACCATCCTCTCCCAACACACCTCCCCCCAGCAACCCTCAGTCTGTTTTGTGAGATTCAGTCTTTTATGGTTTTTCTCCCTCCCAATCCCATCTTCTTTTATTTTTTCTTTTCGTACGCCCGAAACCGCCTATGTTGCATCTCCACTTCATCATATCAGGGAGATCATATGATAGTTGTCTTTCTCAGATTGATTTATTTCGCCAAGCATAATACCCTCTAGTTCCATCCACGTCATCACAAATAGCAGGATTTCATTTCTTTTGATGGCTGCATAGTATCCCATTGTACATATATACCACATCTTATTTATTGATTCATCTGTTGAAGGACATTTAGGTTCTTTCCATAGTTTACCTATTGTGGACATTGCTGCTATAAACATTTGGGTGCATGTGCCCCTTCAGAATGCCACGTTTGTATCTTGAGGGTATATACCCAGTACTACAATCACTGGATCATAGGCTAGTTCTATTTTCAGCTTTTTGAGGCACCTCCACGCTGTTTTCCAGAGTGGTTGCACCAACTTGCATTCCCACGTACAGTGTAGGAGGGCTGCCCTTTCTCCACATCCTCGCCAGCATCTGTCATTGACTGACTTGTTCATTTTAGCCATTCTGAAAGGTGTGAGGTGGTATCTCATTCTGGTTTTGATTTGTATTTCCCTGATGCCGAGTGATGTGGAGCATTTTTTCATGTGTCTGTTGGTCATTTGGATGTATTCTTTGCAGAAATGTCTGTTCATGTCCTCTGCCCATTTCTTCATTGGATTATTTGTTCTTAGGGTGTTGAGTTTGATAAGCTCTTTATAGATTTTGGATAGATACTGGCCCTTTATCTGGTATGTCATTTGCAAATATCCTCTCCCAGATAACTTCTGACAGTCATCTTTTGGCTTTGTTAACTGTTTCCTTTGCTGTGCAAAAGGTTTTTGATGAAATCAAAATAGTTGATTTCATGAAATCCCAATAGTTCATTCTTGCCCTTGCTTCCCTTGCCTTTGGCGATGTTCCTAGGAAGAAGTTGCTGCTGCTGAGGTCAAAGAGGTTGCTACCTGTTCTCTCCTCAAGGATTTTGATGGATTCCTTTCTCACATTATGCTCCTTCATCCATTTCCAGTCTATTTTCATGTATGGTGTAAGGAAATGGTCCAACTTCATTTTTCTGCATGTGGCTGTTCAATTTTCCCAACACCATTTGTTGAAGAGGCTGTCTCTTTTCCATAGGACATTCCTTCCTGCTTTGTTGAAGATTAGTTGACCATAGAGTTGAGGGTGTATTTCTGGGCTCTCTATTCTGTTCCATTGATCTATGTCTGTTTTGGAGACAGTTCCCTTCTATCTTGATGATGACGACTTTGTAATTGAGCTTGAAGTCTGGAATTGTGATGCCAACAACTTTGGCTTTCTTTTTCAATATTCCTCTGGCTATTCGAGGTATTTTCTGGTTCCATATATATTTTAGGATAATTTGTCCCATTTCTTTGAAAAAAATGGATGGGATTTTGATAGGGATTGCATTAAATGTGTAGATTGCTTTAGGTAGCATAGACATTTTCACAATATTTGTTCTTCCAATACAGGAGCATGGAACATTTTTCCATTTCTTTGTGTCTTCTTCAATTTCTTTCATGAGTACTTTAGAGTTTTCTGAGTATAGATTCTTTGTCTCTTTGGTTAGGTTTATTCCTAGGTATCTTAGGGTTTTGGGTGCAATTGTAAATGGGATTCACTCCTTAATTTCTATTTCTTCAGTCTTGTTGGTATAAAAGAACTGCAACCAATTTCTGTGCATTGATTTTATATTCTGACACTTTACAGAATTTCTATACAAGTTATAGCAGATTTGGAGTGGAGTCCTTTAAGCTTTCCACATACAGTGTCATATCGTCTGCAAACAGGGATAGTTTGACTTCTCTTTTGCCAATTTGGCAAAGTTTGGATGCCCTTAATTTCTTTTTGTTGTCTGATTGCTGAGGCTAGGACTTCTAGTACGATGTTGAATAGCAGTGGTGATAACGGACATCCCTGCCGTGTTCCTGACCTCAGCGGAAAAGTATTCAGTTTTTCTCCATTGAGAATGATATTTGCAGTGGGTTTTTCATAGATGGCTTTGATAATAGTAATAATATGTGCCCTCTATCCCTACACTTTGCAGAGTTTTAATCAGGTAGGGACACTGCACTTTGCCAAATGCTTTTTCAGCATCTATGGAGAGTATCATATGGTTCTTGTTCTTTCTTTTATTAATGTGTTGTATCACATTGATTGATTTGCAGATGTTGAACCAACCTTGTAGCCCTGGAATAAATCCCACTTGGTCGTGGTGAATAATCCTTTTAATGTACTGTTGAATCTTATTGGCTAGTATTTTGGTGAGAATTTTCGCATCTGTGTTCATCAAGGACATTGGTTTGTAGTTCTCTTCTTTGATGGGATCCTTGTCTGGTTTTGGGATCAAGATGATGCTGGCCTCAGAAAAAAAAAGAGTTTGGAAGTTTTCCTTCCATTTCTATTTTTTTGGAACAGTATCGTGAGAATAGGAATTAATTCTTCTGTAAATGTTTGGTAGAATTCCCCTGGGAAGCATCTGGCCCGGGGCTTTTGTTTGTTTGGAGATTTTTGATGACTGTTTCAATCTCTGTACTGGTTATGGGTCTCTTCAGGTTTCCTATTTCTTCCTGGTTCAGTTGTGGTAGTTTATATGTCTCTAGGAATGTATCCATTTCTTCCAGATTGTTGAATTTGTTGGCGTAGAGTTGCTCATAGTATGTTCCTATAATTGTTTGTATTTCTTTGGTGTTTGTTGGTTGTGATTTCTCCTCGTTCATTCATGAATTTATTTATTTGGGTTCTTTCTCTTTTCTCTTTGATAAGTCTGGAAAGGTGTTTATCAATCTTATAAATTCTTTCAAAGAACCAGCTCCTAGTTTTTCGTTGATTTGTTCTATTGTTTTTTTTGTTGTTGTTCGGTTTTTTTGTGGTTTTTTGTGTGTTTGTTTATTTGTTCCTATTTCATTGATTTCTGCTCTGATCTTTATTATTCCTCTTCTGCTGGGTTTAGGCTTTCTTGTTCTTTCTCCATCTCCTTTAGGTGTAGGGTTATGTTGTGTATTTGAGATCTGAGAGAGAAGCGTGGTTGCACACGTCTGTCACTGCGCTCCCCAGGAGCATGTCTGGGGAAGGCGCAGCAGCACGCCACCCCAGGAGAAGAGAAGGAGCTGTTGGCCTTGTGGTCGGGAAAGGTCGGGAAGCAGAATAGCCTGCCGTGGCAGGAACAGCAGGCCAGTGGCAAGACAAGTGTCACCCGCTCCCTGTGCGGAAGGACAAAGCCTGGTTCCTAAGGAGACATGAGGGGATGACTAGGGCAGGGATGCATGCTCCACTCTGAGGAAGGAGTCTGGGCAGAAGGCAGGCCTGTCCTGTGCCTCTGGTCCCAAGAGGACAGCATCTCCTTGACCACCTGTCCGTAGGGCCGACTTGGGCTAGCTACCAGGCGCCATACCCGGAACTCGCAGAAATAGCTCCCTCGAGAAACGGGCAGTCAGATGCCATCTTTCTCCAAGATGTGACAGCGTTTTCGGTGGCAGGGGGTTTGCCGGGGAAGGAGTGGGGACAATCCCCCAAAGTTCCCCATTCCAGTGAACGGGCGGTGTTCAGGGATCCTGTCGCCTCTCCTCTCCTGTGGGGAAGGCACTGGACTTGTCCGTGAGTCCGCCTGAGGGCCAGTGCAAAAGGCCAAGCGTTGCCTACACCGGGAGAATGTAGTGTGCATTGAGTGCCATCCTAGGCCACGCACGTTGCTGCAGGGTTGTGACTGTGTCTGCTTAGTTCGGCCTGGCAGGGTGAACCCAGAGCGCCAACATGGAGCCCGGGAAAGCAAGGCCCAAGAGGGACCAGCTCTCCCGCAGCTCTTCTTCCCTGATGCGACAGAGCGAACACCCAAAGCCTTGCTGAGGAAGCAGCAGCAGCGAAGTGCCGTTCGCGCCAAGCTGAAAACCTCTGCGAAAGCATAGCAGTTGCTGGGAAATCAGAGTCGGTTCTGTGGGCTGCTGTTGCTGCTTGCTTTAGCCTAGTATTCGCAGCACGGCGGGAGAAACGCTCATACAGCGAAAGGCTCTTTGCCGGGGCATCTCCTCTGGGAAAGCACAGCATTCTTTGGGAAATCAGAGTCGGGTCTGTGGGATGCTGCTGCTGCTTGCCTGAGCAAGACTCCCACAGCACGGTGTAATAAACCTGCATGGAGTGAAATCCTCTTTGCCTGGGCATCCCCACTGCCTGAGAGAGAACCGTGGTTGCGCCTGTGGAAAGAGCCTTAAGGAAAGGGACATGTCTGTCACTGGGCTCCTCAGGAGCCTGTATGGGGAAAGTGCAGCAAGCTGCCCCAGGAGAAGAGAAGGAGCCATTGGCCTTGTGGTCGGGAAACGGTCGCGAAGCTGGAGAGCCGGCCCTGGCAGGAACAGTGGGCCAGTGGCAAGACAAGTGTCACCCACTCCCTGTGCAGAGAGACGAAGCCTGGCTGCTAAGGAGACATGAGGGGACGATTGGGCCGGGGAACGTGCTCCAATCTGAGGAAGGAGTCTGGGCAGAAGGAAGGCCTTTCCTGTGCCTCTGGTCCCAAGTGGAAAGCATCTCCTTGGCCACCTGTCCAGAGGGCAGACGTGGGCTTGCCACCAAGCTCCCGGCCCTGAACTCGCAGAAACACCTCCTGGAGGAACGGGCAATCAGATGCCGTCTTCCTCCAGGATGTGGCAGCATTGGCGGAGGCAGGGGGGGTGTCCCGGGGAAACAGGGACAGTTACCCATTACTCCCCATCCCAGGACACGGGCGGTGTGCAGTGATCCTCTCGCGTCTCCTCAAGGATGGGGAAGGCACTGGCCTAGTCCCCTGTCCACCTGAATGCCAGAGCAAAAGGGCCGGCCGTGCCTTATGCTGAGAGATGGCATTGTGAGCAGAGTGCCATCCTAGGCCACGCACGCTGCTGCTGCAGGGTCGAGGCTGTGTCTGCTTATTTCAGCTTGGCAGGATGAACCCAGGATGTGAACTTGGAGCCCGGGATAGCAAGGCCCCAAGAGGCACCAGCTCTCCCGCAGCACTTCTTCCCTGACGCGACTGAAGCCTTGCTGAAGAGGCAGCGGCGAAGTGCTGTTCGCTTCAAGCCAAAGCCTCTGCGAAAGCACAGCATTTGCTGAGAAATCAGAGTCGGTTCTGCGGGCTCTTCTGCTGCTTGCCTGTGCCCAGTCTCGCGGTGGGAGAAACCCGCATACAGCGAAAGCCTCTTTGCCCGGGCATCTCCTCTGGGAAAGCACGGCATTCGTTGGGAAATCAGAATGGGATGTGTGTGATGCTGCAGCTGAATGCCTGAGCTAGTCTCCGCAGCATGGTGGAAGATACCCGCATGGAGAGAAATCCTCTTTGCCTTAGCACCCCTTTGCCTAATAAAGAAATATGGTTGCACGTCTGAAAGGCCCTTAAGGAAAGGGACACGTCTGTCACCGAGCTCCACAGGAGCACGTCTGGGGAAGGCGCAGGACGCCGCCCCCAGAGAAGAGAAGGAGCCGTTGGCCTTGTGGTCGGGAAACGGTCGGGAAGCAGGAGAGAGACTGCCCTTGCAGGGAACAGCAGGCCGGTCGCAAGACAAATGTCACCCACTCCCTGTGCGGAGAGACGAAGCCGGGCTGCTAAGGAGACATGAAAGGGACGACTAGGGAAGGGACGCGTGCTCCACTCTGAGGAAGGAGTCTGGGAAGAAGGCAGGCCTGTCCTTTGCGTCTGTGTCCAAGGGCACAGCATCTCCTTGGACAACTGTCCGTAGGGCAGACTTGGGCTTGCTACCAGGCACCATACCCTGAACTCGAGAAACAGCTCACACGAGAAACGGGCAGTCAGATGCCATCTTCCTCCAGGATGTGACAGCGTTGTCGGTGGCAGGGGGGTGTGTGCCGGAAAGGAGTGGCAACAATCCCCGAAAGCTCCCCATTCCATTAACGGGCAGCAGTGTTCAGGGATCCTGTCGCCTCTCCTCTCCTGTGAGGAAGGCACTGACCTAGTCCGCGAGTCCACCTGAAGTCCAGTGCCAAAGGCCAAGCGTTGCCAACACCGGGAGATGGTAGTGTGCATAGAGTGCCATCCTAGGCCACGCACGTTGCTGCAGGGTTGTGGCTGTGTCTTAGTTCGCCTGGCAGGGTGAACCCAGGGCGCAAACATGGAGCCCGGGAAAGCAAGGCCCAAGAGGCACCAGCTCTCCCGCAGCTTCTTCTTCCCTGACGCGACTGAAGCCTTGCTGAGGAAACAGGGGCGAAGTGCTGTTCGCTCCAAGCCAAAGCCTCTGCGAAAGCAAGGCATTCGCTGAGAAATGTTCTGCAGGCTGCAGCTGCTTGCCTGAGCCCTGTCTCATGGTGGGAGAAACCCGCGTACAGCGAAAGCCTCTTTGCCTTGTCATCTGCCCTGGGAAAGCACAGCATTCGTTGGGAAATCAGAGTTAGGTTTGGGGATGCTGCTGCTGCTGCTTGCCTGAGCTAGTCTCTGCAGCACGGTGGAAGATAACCGCATGGAGCGAAATACTCTTTGCCCTTGCACCCCTCTGCCTGAGGGAGAAGCGTGGTTGCACACGTCTGTCACCGCGCTCCCCAGGAGCAAGTGTGGGGAAGGCGCAGCACGCTGCCCCGGAGGAGAGAAGGAGCCCTTGGCCTTGCGGTCGGGAAACGCTCGGGAAGCAGGATAGCCTGCCGTGGCACGAACAGCAGGCCGGTGGCAAGACAAGTGTCCCCCGCTCCCTGTGCAGAGAGATGGAAGCCTGGCTGCTAAGGAGACATGAGGGGACGACTAGGGCAGGGGCGTGTGCTCCACTCTGAGGAAGGAGTCTGGGCAGAAGGCAGGCCTGTCCTGTGCCTCTGGTCCCAAGGGGACAGCATCTCCTTGGCCACCTGTCCCAAGGGCAGACTTGGGCTTGCCACCAGGTGCCATACCCGCAACTCGCAGAAACAACCCCATGGAGAAACGGGCAGTCAGATGCCGTCTTCCACCAAGATGTGGCAGCGATGTGGGTGGCAGGGAGTGTGCCAAGGAAGGAGTGGAGACTGTCCCCCACAGTTCCCCATCCCAGTGCACGGGCCGTGTGCAGTGATCCTGTCGCCTCCTCTCTCCTGTGGTGAAGGCACTGGCCTAGACCCCATGTCTGCCTGAGCGCCGGAACAAAAGTCAAAGCCTTACCTACCCCAGGAGATGGTAATAGGCATAGAGTGCCATGCTAGGACACGCATGCTGCTGCAGGGTTGTGACTGTCTGCTTAGTTCGGCTTAGCAAGGTGAACCCCAGGCGCGAACTTGGAGCCCAGGAAAGCAAGGCCCAAGAGGCACCAGCTTTCAGGCAGCTCTTCTTCCCTGATACGAACGAAGCCTTGCTGAGGAAGCAGTGGTGAAGTGCGGTTCGCTCCAAGCCCAAAGCCTCTGTCAAAGCACAACATTTGCTGAGAAATCAGAGTCGGTACTGTGGGCTGCTACTGCTGGTTGCCTGAGCCCAGTCTCACGGTGGGAGATACCCGCATACAGCTTAAGGCTCTTTGCCCGGGCATCTCCTCTGGGAAAGCGCAGCATTCATTGGGAAATCAGAGTTGGGTTTGGGCACGCTGCTGCTGCTTGCCTGAGCTAGTCCCCACAGCACAGTGGAAGATACCCGCATGGAGCGAAATTCTCTTTGCCCTAGCATCCCCTCTGCCTGAGAGAGAAACGTGTTTGCACATCTGAAAGAGCCTTAAGGAAAGGGACATGTCTGTCCCCGCCCTCCCATGGAGCACGTCTGGGGAAGGCGCAGCACGCTGCCCCCGGAGAAGAGGAGCCCTTGGCTTTGGGGTCTGAAAACGCTCGGGAAGCAGGATAGCCTGCCGTGGCACGTACAGCAGGCTGGTGGCAAGACAAGTGTCACCCGTTCCCTGTGCGGAGAGATGGAAGCCTGGCTGCTAAGGAGATATGAGGGGACGACTAGGGTTGAGGCGCGTGCTCCCCTCTGAGGAAGGAGTCTGGGCAGAAGGCAGGCCTGTCCTGTGCCTCTGGTCCCAAGGGCACAGCATCTCCTTGGACAACAGTCCATAGGGCAGACTTGGGCTTGCTACCAGGCACCATACCTTGAATTCGCAGAAACAGCTCCCTCGAGAAAAGGGCTGTCAGATGCCATCTTCCTCCAAGATGTGACATCATTGTCGGTGGCAGGGGGTGTGCCGGGGAAGGAGTGGCGACAATCCCCCAAAGCTCCCCAATCTAGTGCACGGGCAGTGTTCAGGGATCCTCTCTCCTCTCCTCTCCTGTGGGGAAAGCACTGGCCTTGTCCCCGAGTCCGCCTGAGGGCCAGTGCAAAAGGCCAAGCGTTGCCTACACTGGGAGATGGTAGTGTGCAAGAATTGCCATCCTAGGCCACGCACGTTGCTGCAGGTTTGTGGCTGTGTCTGCTTACTTCGGCCTGGTTGGGTGAATCCAGGGCATGAACATGGAACCCTGGAAAGCAAGGCCCAAGGGGCACCAGCTCTCCCACGGCTTCTCTTCCCTGAGGCGACAGAGCGGACGCCCAAAGCCTTGCTGAGGAAGCAGCAGCGAATTGCGGTTTGCACCAAGCTGAAAATCTCTGCTAAAGTTTAGCAGTCGCTGGGAAAGCAGAGTTGGTTCTGTGAGCTGCTGTTGCTGCTTGCCTTAGCCTAGTATTCGCAGCATGGCGGGAGAAACCCTCATAGAGCGAAAGCTTCTTTGCCCGGGCATCCCCTCTGGGAAAGCACAGCATTCTTTGGGAAATCAGAGTCGGGTCTGTGGGATGCTGCTGCTGCTTGCCTTAGCTAGTCTCCACAGCTCATTGTAATAAACCCGCATTGAGCAAAATCCTCTTTGCCCGTGCATCCCCCTCTGCCTGAGAGAGCACCTGTAGAAACAGCCTTAACGAAAGGGACACGTCTGTTACCTCACGCCGCCCTGGGAGAAGGGAAGGAGCCGTTGGCTTTGCTGTCGGGAAACGGTGGTGAAGCAGGAGAGCCTGCCATGGCAGGAACAGCCGGCAGGTGGCAAGACAAGTGTCACCTGCTCCCTGTGCGGATAAAATGAAGCCTGGCGGCTCAGGAGACACGAGCGGCTAAGGAGACATGAGGGCGCTCGTGATCCTCTCTGAGGAAGCAGTCTGGGCAGAAGGCAGGCCTGTCCTGTGCCTCTGGTCCCAAGGGGCCAGCATCTCCTTGGACACCTGTCCCTAGGGCTGACTTGGGTTTGCCACCAGGCGCAATACCCGGAACTCACAGAAACAGCTCCCTGGAGAAACAGGCAGTCAGAGGCCTTCCTCCAAGATGTGGCAACGTTCGCGGAGGCACGGGGTTTCCGGGGAAGGAGTGGGGGACAGTCCCCCACAGCTCCCCATCCCAGTGCATGGGCGGTGATCAGTGATCCTGTCGCCTCTTCTTTCCTGTGGAGAAGGCACTGGCCTAGTCCCCGAGTCTGCCTGCGTGCCAGGGCAAAAGGCCAAGTCACCGGAGATGGTAGTGTGCATAGAGTGCAATCCTAGGCCTCACATGCTGCTGCAGGGTTGTGGCTTTGCTTAGTTTGGCCTGGCAGTGTGAACCCAGGGCGGGAACATGGAGCCCAGGAAAACAAGGCCCAAGAGGCACCATCTCTCCCGCGGCTCTTCTTCTCTTAAGCGACAGAGCTAATGCCCAAAGCTTTGCTGAGGAAGCAGAGGCAAAGTGCAGTTCGCGCCAAGCCCAAAACCTCTGCAAAAGCAGCGTAGGCGCTGGGAAATCAGAGTCGGTTCTGTGGGCTGCTTTTGCGGCTTGACTCAACCTAGTATTCACAGCACGGTGGGAGAAACCCGCATAGAGCAAAAGCCTCTTTGTACGTGCATCCCCTCTGGGAAAGCACAGCATTCTTTGGGAAATCTGTGTCAGTTCTGTGGGATGCTGATGCCGCTTGTCTGAACATAGTCTTCGAAGCATGGTGGGAGAAACCCGTATGGAGCGAAATCCTCTTAGCCCGGTCATCCCCTCTGCCTGAGAGAGAAGCGTGGTTGCGCCTGTGGAAACAGCCTTAAGGAAAGGGACACGTCTGTCACTGTGCTCCTTAGGAGCATGTCTGGGAAAGGCACAGCAACGCCGCCCTGGGAGAAGAGAATGAGCCATTGGCCTTGTTGGGAAACGGCCGTGAACCAGGAGAGCCTGCCATGGCAGGAACAGTGGGCGGGTGGTAAGACAAGTGTCACCACAGTCTATGATGACACTTTTGAGTCAAGGTTCATCTACTCTACAGATGAGACTGTAAAATTTTTAAAGGCAACATGTTTAAAGGCAACATCATGAAAGAAGGTTTGGTGGATTGCTTTGATTTTCTATTCATGGTATCAGATGAGTTTAAGGGAGCATAATCCAATAAAAAATTTAAAATTAATTTTAAAAAATAAGAAAAAAACATTTTAATGTCTTTGCCTTTGTGATTCCTGCAAATGAAACTACAAGAAAGGACTGAGAACATTTTCTTTTTTTCGATTTGTTTTTCTTCAATTTGGACCTCCTCCTTAGGTCTCTGATCAAAGAATGCTTACACAGACTCTGTAGTGTAGAAAGGACAAAATATCATATTACAAAATATTCCATTCCTATCCTTTTGTATACCCAGAACAATAAGTTAATATATGTGCTGCCAAAGGAGCACACCAGAGCTATAAGTTAAGTGAAGATTGTACTGGGGGAAGATGAAACAATTATTCCATAAAATGAGTGGGTTTTGAATGGGACATGAAGGGCGGACTTGTGAGTTAAAAAAAAATATATATATAATGACTTAATGAAGGTTTAATTAAAGCATAACAACTATGCTGTATTCCTAAAATATATTAAAATGATGATATGGAAATACCTTGCCTAGTACTTAATATCTCACAGAGTAACATCAAAGCACCTATTAATCCTTTCTACTAACAGCTGTTCCTCTTTGTTTCACTTTACATAACATGTGATGGATTGACATTTGTAGAAATAAGGAGGAAACATGGAAGAAAGTGAACAATTAGAAAGGATCAAAATACAGTAATAAACCAGGTAAATAACCAGTGAATATTATTATAGTAAATATATGCACATTTATAAACTGAGAATTTTCAGGAGTGACAGCCAATGTAGAAAATCGAGATGGTGTTATAGAAAATTCCATAAAACCCTTTGCATTAGTTTAACAGCCTGGTATAATATTTAGAAACGTGTAATTTCTTTGAGCAGTTAAGCATAGAAAAACATGGCTGAAATAATGATAAACACTTAACATTTACTTAAATTTTTGTTTACTTTTATCCTTTAATGCCCATCTTGTGTTCATAATGTCCTAAGTATTTGTGGTTGTTAGATCAAAGTAAATTTGAAAATTTCCATGGGGAGGGGAAATGGTATCTGCCCTTCCCTTACTGCTCAATGCATTTTCATTAACACCCACCTCACAGTCCATAGGCAGCTATCTGTGTTCCCATCTTTAAGAAATTTTATCCTACAAGTCTTTCCTCATGACACTGTTGCATATTACATAAATCAAACAGACATTCAACCTCCTGGAATGGAATCAGAAACCCACAAAGCTGACTGCTGTCAGGACTCATAAGGAAGGCAATTAATAAATTTATTATTTAGGAGAGGAGTTGTTTGCTTTCCAAAAATCCATGCAAAGTTGGAATGTTATCCGGAGTGTATATCAAACTGACAAAGCTAAAAGTGTCTTTTTATCTCAGGTTCACCCATTTGACAATCATTATATTTTCTCCTTTATCTCTGGTTTGGTCAGCTATGCTAGTGTCAGAACACTTAATTCATTCAGTCAATCAACAAAGACCTATTTAGTACTAATTTTTGTGGGTGGGATGAATAAGACAAATATCTGCATATGATCTAGAGTTTAAAATTCATATTTGAATTACTTACATACCACCACATACATGAATTACATACTTACCACCACAAATGTAAACAACACTTATAAAATTGATAATGCTAAGGAGAAGACCTTAATATTAAAAGCAATAAAATTGATATGTCTATTAGTAGAAATAAAAAATAGTCATATATTAACTAAAGTAAAATTTAGGGCTCCCTGGGTGACTCAATCAGTTAAGCAGCTGCATTTGGCTCAGGTCATGATCCCAGGGTCCTGGGATTAAGACCTGCATCGGGCTCACTGCTGGGTAATAAGCCTGCCTCTCGATTTTCCTCTGCCTGCCACTCTGCCAACTTGAGCTCTCTCTCTCTCTCTGTCAAATAAACAAATAAAATCTTTAAAAAAAAAAAAAAGATAAATATAAAGTAACACTTACTGGAGATTTGGGAATGGTGATGTCATCAAGATGGCAAAATGGATGCATGGATGGCTCCTTATTTATTGCGAAAGGTAAATGTATAGTCAAAACCAGATTCTCTAATATTGTAATGGTGATATATAAATCATTTAGTAGTCTAGTTTAAAAGTTAAAAAAACAAGCCTATTAAAAATAACTATAACTGCAATCATTTGTTATTGAAAGTACAATATAAAAATGATCTAAAATGTAAAAACATCAATAGGAGAAGTATAAATTTTCTGTAAACTATTGAAGTTCAGTTGTTTTCAAAATAAAATGGAATGTTATAACTAACGTATTTTATATAAGCTTAATGGTAGATATAAAAAAATATGTAGTAGATTCACAAAAGATTTTGATAAAGAAGTTAAAACATACTGCCACAAAAAGTCATCAGATTACAAACAAAGAGAACAAGACAGGAAATAAAGAGCAGAGCATCTACAAAAGAGAAACAAAACAGATAAACACTGGGGAAAGAAAAAAAATTTTAAAAAGGGAGGGGAAGGCAAACCATAATACACTTAACTATAAGTAACAAACTGTTTCTGGAGGGGAGATGGGCAGGGGAATGGGCTAAGCCAGTAATAATTATTAGGAGGTCACTTGTGATGAGCATTGATGAGCATATGTAAATGGTGAATTACTAAATTCTACTCCTGAAACTAATATTACACTATATATTAACTAAAATTTAAATAAATCATGAAATATAAAAAGAATGAAAGGCAATAGTTAAGTCCTTACCTATCCATAATTACTTTAACTGTAAGTGAATGGAATCATCAGTTGGAAGACATAGAAAGGCTAGAATAGATTAAAAAAACAAACAAAAAACACAAGATCCAACAATATGTTGCATATAAAAGAATCACTTTAGCTTTAAGGACACACATGGGCAGAGAGTAAAGGGATGGAGAAAGATATTCCAAGCTAATGATAACAAAATAAAACAAGGGTGGCAATAACTATAACAGACAAAATAGGGTTTATATAACCTAAAAATCACCACAGGAGTCAAAGAAGGTCATTATACAATAAGAAAAGTGCCATCAATTCATCAATACAGTAATTGTAAATATCACGTACTTAATATTGAGCCACATAAATATATAAAACAAATACAAAACAAAAAGGAGAAATAAATAGCAATACAATAATATCTGGGGACAATAATACCCTACTCTTACCTATGGATAGATCATCCAGACAGAAAATCAATAAGAAAATAGTGAATTTAGACACTATGCCTGGACAACTGGGTGGCTCAGTCAGTTAAGCCTTTGCCTTTGGCTCAGGTCGTGATCCCAGGGTCCTGAGATAGAGTCCCACATTGGGCTCCCTGCTCAGGAGGGGGTCTTCTCACTCTGCCTCTGCGCTTGCCCCTTGCTCATTCTCTCTGCCCTGCTCTCTCTCTCTCAAACAAACAAAACAAACAAACAAACAAGAACTATGTCAAATGAACCTAACATATTTACAGGATATTCCATCCAATAGTATCATAATAAATATTCTTCTCAAACACATGTGGAAAATTTTCTAGGATAGATCACAAAACAAGAGTCCCCCCAAAATCAATAATATAGAAAGCATATCAAGTATATTTCCAGCCAAAATAATATGAAACTAGAAATCAATACAGAAGGAAATTTGGAAAATTTACAAATACACAGACATACACATTTTTAAACAAACAAAAAATCAAAAAAAGAAGACAATGTGGGAATAAAAATACATCTTGAGGAAAATAAAAAAAAATACCAAAAAATTATGAGAAGCAGCAAAGCAGTTATAAAAGGAAATTTTATAGCTATAAATGTATATAAAAAAAGATTTCAAATAAAGAACTTAATATAAAAGTTCAAAAAATACAAAAAGAACAAAGTAAACTTAAAAGTAGCAAAAGGAAGGAAAAAAATAAAAATTAGGGCAGAAATAAATGAAATATAGAATTAAAAAACTAGAAAGTTTTTTTTAAATGGTAAATAAAATTAAACTTGGTAATGGTAAATAAAAAATAAAAAGACAGCTATCCAGAATAGATCACATCCTTGGTCCTAAATCAGGACTCAACCGGTATCAAAAGATTGGGATCATTCCCTGCATATTTTCAGACCACAATGCTCTAAAGCTAGAACTCAACCACAAAAGGAAGTTTGAAAAGAACCCAAATACATGGAGACTAAAGAGCATCCTTCTAAAGAATAAATTGGTCAACCGGGAGATTAAAAAAGAATTGAAAAAAATCATGGAAACAAATGATAATGAAAATATCAAAATCTGTGGGACACAACAAAGGCAGTCCTGAGAGGAAAATATATAGCGGTACAAGCCTTTCTCAAGAAACACGAAAGGTCTCAGGTACACAACCTAACCCTACACCTAAAAGAGCTGGAGAAAGAACAAGAAAGAAACCCTAAGCCCAGCAGGAGAAGAGAAATCATAAAGATCAGAGCAGAAATCAATGAAATAGAAACCAAAAAAACAATAGAACAAATCAACGAAAGTAGGAGCTGGTTCTTTGAAAGAATTAATAAAATTTATAAACCCCTGGCCCGACTTATCAAAAAGAAAAGAGAAAGGACCCAAATAAATAAAACCATGAATGAAAGAGGAGAGATCACAACTAACACCAAAGAAATACAAACTATTATAAGAACATACTATGAGCAACTCTATGCCAATAAATTTGACAATCTGGAAGAAATGGATGCATTCCTAGAAACATATAAACTACCACAACTGAACCAGGAAGAAATAGAAAACCTGAACAGACCCATAACCAGTAAGGAGATTGAAACAGTCATTAAAAATCTCCAAACAAACAAAAGCCCAGGGACAGACGGCTTCCCGGGGGAATTCTACCAAACATTTAAAGAAGAACTAATTCCTATTCTCCTGAAACTGTTCCAAAAAATAGAAATGGAAGGAAAACTTCCAAACTCATTTTATGAGGCCAGCATCACCTTGATCCCAAAACCAGACAAGGATCCCACCAAAAAAGAGAGCTATAGACCAATATCCTTGCTGAACACAGATGCAAAAATACTCAACAAAATACTAGCCAATAGGATTCAACAGTACATTAAAAGGATTATTCACCACGACCAAGTGGGATTTATTCCAGGGCTGCAAGGTTGGTTCAACATCCGCAAATCAGTCAATGTGATACAACACATCAATAAAATAAAGAACAAGAACCATATGATACTCTCAATAGATGCTGAAAAAGCATTTGACAAAGTACAGCATCCCTTCCTGATCAAAACTCTTCAAAGTGTAGGGATAGAGGGCACATACCTCAATATCATCAAAGCCATCTATGAAAAACCACCACAAATATCATTCTCAATGGAGAAAAACTGAAAGCTTTTCCGCTAAGGTCAGAAACACGGCAGGGATGTCCATTATCACCATTGCTATTCAACATAGTACTAGAGGTCCTAGCCTCAGCAATCAGACAACAGAAGGAAATTAAAGGCATCCAAATTGGCAAAGAAGAAGTCAAATTATCACTTTTCGCAGATGATATGATACTATATGTGGAAAACCCAAAAGACTCCACTCCAAAACTGCTAGAACTTATACAGGAATTCAGTAAAGAGTCAGGATATAAAATCAATGCACAGAAATCCGTTGCATTTCTCTACACCAACAGCAAGACAGAAGAAAGAGAAATTAAGGAGTCAATCCCATTTACAATTGCACCCAAAACCTAGGAATAAACCTAACCAAAGAGACACAGAATCTATACTCAGAAAACTATAAAGTACTCATGAAAGAAATTGAGGAAGACACAAAAAAATGGAAAAATGTTCCATGCTCCTGGATTGGAAGAATAAATATTGTGAAAATGTCTATGCTATCTAAAGCAATCTACACATTTAATGCAATTCCTATCAAAGTACCATCCATCTTTTTCAAAGAAATGGAACAAATAATTCTAAAATTTATATGGAACCAGAAAAGACCTCGAATAGCCAAAGGGATATTGAAAAAGAAAGCCAACGTTGGTGGCATCACAATTCCGGACTTCAAGCCCTATTACAAAGCTGTCATCATCAAGACAGCATGGTACTGGCACATAAACAGACACATAGATCAATGGAACAGAATAGAGAGCCCAGAAATAGACCCTCAACTCTACTTTTCGACAAAGCAGGAAAGAATGTCCAATGGAAAAAAGACAGCCTCTTCAATAAATGGTGCTGGGAAAATTGGACAGCCACATGCAGAAAAATGAAATTGGACCATTTCTTTACACCACACACAAAAATAGACTCAAAATGGGTGAACGACCTCAGTGTGTAAAAGGAATCCATCAAAATCCTTGAGGAGAACACAGGCAGCAGCCTCTTCGACCTCAGCCGCAGCAACATCTTCCTAGGAACAACGCCAAAGGCAAGGGAAGCAAGGGCAAAAATGAACTATTGGGATTTCATCAAGATCAAAGATCATCAAGATCCTTTTGCACAGCAAAGGAAACAGTTCACAAAATCAAAAGACAACTGACAGAATGGGAGAAGATATTTGCAAACAACATATCAGATAAAGGACTAGTGTCCAAAATCTATAAAGAACTTAGCAAACTCAACACCCAAAGAACAAATAATCCAATCAAGAAATGGGCAGAGGACATGAACAGACATTTCTGCAAAGAAGACATCCAGATGGTCAACAGACACATGAAAAAGTGCTCCATATCACTCGGCATCAGGGAAATACAAATCAAAACCACAATGCGATATCACCTCACACCAGTCAGAATGGCTAAAATCAACAAGTCAGGAAATGACAGATGCTGGCGAGGATGCAGAGAAAGGGGAACCCTCCTCCACTGTTGTTGGGAATGCAAGCTGGTGCAACCTCTCTGGAAAACAGCATGGAGGTTCCTCAAAATGTTGAAAATAGAACTGCCCTATGACCCAGCAATTGCACTACTGGGTATTTACCCTAAAGATACTAACGTAGTGATCCAAAGGGGCACGTGCACCCAAATGTTTATAGCAGCAATGTCCACAATAGCCAAACTATGGAAAGAACCTAGATGTCCATCAACAGATGAATGGATCAAGAAGATGTGGTATATATACACAATGGAATACTATGCAGCCATCAAAAGAAATGAAATCCTGCCATTCGCGACAACATGGATGGAACTAGAGCGTATCATGCTTAGTGAAATAAGTCAAGCAGAGAAAGACAACTATCATATGATCTCCCTGATATGAGGAAGTGGTGATGCAACATGGGGGTTTAAGTGGGTAGGAGAAGAGTAAATGAAACAGGATGGGATTGGGAGGGAGACAAACCATAAGTGACTCTTAATCTCACAAAACAAACTGAGGGTTTCTGGGGGAGGGGGTTTGAGAGAAGGGGGTGGTATTATGGACATTGGGGAGGGTATGTGCTTTGGTGAGTGCTGTGAAGTGTGTAAACCTGGTGATTCACAGACCTGTACCCCTGGGGATAAAAATATATGTTTATAAAAAATTAAAAATTAAAAAAAAAGACAGCTAGACTAACTCAGAAAAAAGAGAGAAGACTCAATAAAATCAGAAATGAAAAAGGAGACATTATAACAGATACCACAGAAATATAAAGGATAAAAGACAGTTAAATGCCAGCAAATCAAAAGCCTAGAGGAAATGGACAAATTCCTAGGCACATACAACCAATCAAGACTGAATCATAAGGACATAAAAATGTGAACAGACCAATAAGGGGTAAGGAGATTGAATCCGTAATAAAAACCTTCTAACAAATAAAAGTCCAGAATCAGATGATTTCCACAGTGAATTCTACCAAACATTTTAAGGCAAAATAATACAAATATTTTTTAAACCCTTCCCAAAGAGGTGAAGAGTTTGAAATACTCCGAGGCACATTTTACAAGCCAGCATTATCTTGATATCAAAACCAGACAGGAGCACTACAAAAGCAAAACAAAACAAAACAAAAACAAACAAACAAACAAAAAAAACAAAGCAGCAACAAAAAGAACTACTGGATAATATTCCTGATAAATAAAAATGTGAAAATTCTCTACAAAATGCTACAAAACTGAATTCACCAGCACATATCAGTAAATGTGATGCATTATATTAATAGAATGATCAATAAAAACTCATATGATCAACTCAATATATGCAGAAAAGGCATTTGACAAAATTCAACACCCTTTCATAATAAAAATACTCACCAAACTGGGTACAGAAAGAATACACATCAACATAATAAAAACCACATATTCCGTGGAAGGATTCAAGATGGCGGAGAAGTAGCAGGCTGAGACGACATCAGGTAGCAGGAGATCAGCTAGATAGCTTATCTAACCATTGCAAACACCTACAAATCCAATGGGAGATCAGAGAGATTGAGAGCAACAATTCTAGAAACAGAAAATTGATCACTTTCTGAAAGGTAGAGCCGGCAGAAAAGTGAACCCGAAGAACAGGAAGGTAGACCGCAGGGGGGGGTGCAGCTCCCGGCAAGCGGTGGAGCAATGGAGCAACGGAGCACAAAATCAGGACTTTTTAGAAGTTTGATCCACTGAAGGATATCACCCCAGAGGCTAAACCAGAGTGAAGCCCAAGTGGGCTCAGCATAGTCCCAGGTCCCTCAGGGTCACAGAAGGACTAGGGGTATCTGAGTGTCACAGAACTCACAGGTATTAGAGTGGGGAAGCCGGCTACAGAGACAAAGCTGAGGAGTGAGCTCTCAACCCAGGGTTACTTTGAACCAGGCATAGGCAGGATGAGCTTGGAGCACGGTGACAAGGCAAAGAGGCTTTCGCTCTATACGGGTTTCTCCCACCGTGAGACAGGGCTCAGGCAAGCAGTAGCAGCCCGCAGAACATTTCTCAGCGAATGCTGTGCATTCGCAGAAGCTTTGGCTTGGAGCGAACATCACTTAGCCACTGCTTCCTCAGCAAGGTTTCAGTCGCGTCAGGGAAGAAGAGCTGCGGGAGAGCTGCTGCCTCTTGGGCCTTTTTTCCCGGGCTCCATGTTCACGTCCTTGATTCACCCTGTCAGGCCGAACTAAGCAGACACAGCCACAACCCTGCAGTAGCGTGCGGAGCCTAGGATGGCACCCTATACACACTACCATCTCCCGGGGTAGGCATGTTTGGCCTTTTACTCTGGCGCTCAGGCGGACTCGCAGACTAGCCCAGTGCTTTCCTCACAGGAAAGGAGAGGTGACAGGATCACTGCACACCGCCCGTACACTGAATAGGGAACTTTGGGGGACTGTCCCCACCCCTTCCCCTTAAACCCCGTGCCTCCTCCAAGCTTCCACATCCTGGAGGAAGACGGCGTCTGACTCCCCGTTATTTCAGGGAGCTGTTTCTGCGAGTTCAGCGTAGGCGCCTGGTGGCTAGCGCATGTCTGCCCCAGGGACAGGTGGCCAAAGAGCTGCTGTCTCCTTGGGCCCAGAGGCTCCGGACAGGCATGCTTTCTGCCCAGACTCCTTCCTAAGAGTGGAGCACGCGCCCTGCCCTACTCATCCCCTCCTCTCTCCGTAGCAGCTAGGCTTCCATCTCTCTGCACAGGGAGCGGGTGACACTTGTATTGCCACCGGCCGCTGTGACTGCCAGGGCCGGCTCTCCTGCTTCGCAACCGTTTCCAGACCAGAAGGCCAACGGCTCCTGCTCTTCTCCCTGGGGAGCGTGCTGCACCTTCCACAGACATGCTCCTGGGGACCGCAGTGAAAGACGTGTCCCTTTCCTTAAGGCTCTTTCCACAGCCGCAAGCGCGCTTCTCTCTCTGGCAGAGGGGTGCTAGGGCAAAGAGGATTTCGCGCCATGCGGGTATCTTCCACCATGCTGTGGAGACTAGCTCAGGCATTCAGCTGCAGCATCACACACATCCGATTCTGATTTCCCAACGAATGCTGTGCCTTTCCAGAGGAGATGCCCGGGCAAAGATGCTTTCGCTGTATGCGGGTATCTCCCACCTCGAGACTGGGCTCAGGCAAACAGCAGAAGAGCCCGCAGAACCGACTCTGATTTCCCAGCGACTGCTATGCTTTCCCAGAGGTTTTCAGCTTGGCGCGAACCGCAATTCGCTGCTGCTTCCTCAGCAAGGCTTTGGTCGTTCGCTCTGTCGCGGGAGTGAAGAAAAGCCGCGGGAGAGCTGGTGCCTCTTGGGCCTTGCTTTCTCGGGCTCCAAGTTCGCGCCCGGGGTTCACCTTGCTAAGCCGAACTAAGCAGACACAGTCACAACCCTGAAGCAGCGTGCGTGGCCTAGCATGACACTCTATGCCTATTACCATCTCTTCGGGGGGTAGTTAATGCTTTGCTTTTTGTTCCGGCGCTCAGGCAGACTCGGGGTTCTGGCCAGTGCCTTCACCACAGGAGAGAGGAGGCGACAGGATCACTGCACACGGCCCGTGCACTGGGATGGGGAACTGTGGGGGACAGTCTCCACTCCTTCCTTGGCACACTCCCTGCCACCCACATCGCTGCCACATCTTGGTGGAAGACGGCATCTGACTGCCCGTTTCTCCATGGGGTTGTTTCTGCGAGTTGCGGGTATGGCACCTGGTGGCAAGCCCAAGTCTGCCCTTGGGACAGGTGGCCAAGGAGATGCTGTCCCCTTGGGACCAGAGGCACAGGACAGGCCTGCCTTCTGCCCAGACTCCTTCCTCAGAGTGGAGCACACGCCCCTGCCCTAGTCGTCCCCTCATGTCTCCTTAGCAGCCAGGCTTCCATCTCTCTGCACAGGGAGCGGGGGACACTTGTCTTGCCACCGGCCTGCTGTTCGTGCCACGGCAGGCTATCCTGCTTCCCGAGCGTTTCCCGACCGCAAGGCCAAGGGCTCCTTCTCTCCTCCGGGGCAGCGTGCTGCGCCTTCCCCACACTTGCTCCTGGGGAGCGCGGTGACAGACGTGTGCAACCACGCTTCTCCCTCAGGCAGAGGGGTGCAAGGGCAAAGAGTATTTCGCTCCATGCGGTTATCTTCCACCGTGCTGCAGAGACTAGCTCAGGCAAGCAGCAGCAGCATCCCCAAACCTAACTCTGATTTCCCAACGAATGCTGTGCTTTCCCAGGGCAGATGACAAGGCAAAGAGGCTTTCGCTGTACGCGGGTTTCTCCCACCATGAGACAGGGCTCAGGCAAGCAGCTGCAGCCTGCAGAACATTTCTCAGCGAATGCCTTGCTTTCGCAGAGGCTTTGGCTTGGAGCGAACAGCACTTCGCCCCTGTTTCCTCAGCAAGGCTTCAGTCGCGTCAGGGAAGAAGAGCTGCGGGAGAGCTGGTGCCTCTTGGGCCTTGCTTTCCCGGGCTCCATGTTTGCGCCCTGGGTTCACCCTGCCAGGCGAACTAAGACACAGCCACAACCCTGCAGCAACGTGCGTGGCCTAGGATGGCACTCTATGCACACTACCATCTCCCGGTGTTGGCAACGCTTGGCCTTTGGCACTGGACTTCAGGTGGACTCGCGGACTAGGTCAGTGCCTTCCTCACAGGAGAGGAGAGGCGACAGGATCCCTGAACACTGCCCGTTAATGGAATGGGGAGCTTTCGGGGATTGTTGCCACTCCTTTCCGGCACACCCCCTGCCACCGACAACGCTGTCACATCCTGGAGGAAGATGGCATCTGACTGCCCGTTTCTCGTGTGAGCTGTTTCTCGAGTTCAGGGTATGGTGCCTGGTAGCAAGCCCAAGTCTGCCCTACGGACAGTTGTCCAAGGAGATGCTGTGCCCTTGGACACAGACGCAAAGGACAGGCCTGCCTTCTTCCCAGACTCCTTCCTCAGAGTGGAGCACGCGTCCCTTCCCTAGTCGTCCCTTCATGTCTCCTTAGCAGCCCGGCTTCGTCTCTCCGCACAGGGAGTGGGTGACATTTGTCTTGCGACCGGCCTGCTGTTCCTGCAAGGGCAGTCTCTCCTGCTTCCCGACCGTTTCCCGACCACAAGGCCAACGGCTCCTTCTCTTCTCTGGGGGCGGCGTCCTGCGCCTTCCCCAGACGTGCTCCTGTGGAGCTCGGTGACAGACGTGTCCCTTTCCTTAAGGGCCTTTCAGACGTGCAACCATATTTCTTTATTAGGCAAAGGGGTGCTAAGGCAAAGAGGATTTCTCTCCATGCGGGTATCTTCCACCATGCTGCGGAGACTAGCTCAGGCATTCAGCTGCAGCATCACACACATCCCATTCTGATTTCCCAACGAATGCCGTGCTTTCCCAGAGGAGATGCCCGGGCAAAGAGGCTTTCGCTGTATGCGGGTTTCTCCCACCGCGAGACTGGGCACAGGCAAGCAGCAGAAGAGCCCGCAGAACCGACTCTGATTTCTCAGCAAATGCTGTGCTTTCGCAGAGGCTTTGGCTTGAAGCGAACAGCACTTCGCCGCTGCCTCTTCAGCAAGGCTTCAGTCGCGTCAGGGAAGAAGTGCTGCGGGAGAGCTGGTGCCTCTTGGGGCCTTGCTATCCCGGGCTCCAAGTTCACATCCTGGGTTCATCCTGCCAAGCTGAAATAAGCAGACACAGCCTCGACCCTGCAGCAGCGTGCGTGGCCTAGGATGGCACTCTGCTCACAATGCCATCTCTCAGCATAAGGCACGGCCGGCCCTTTTGCTCTGGCATTCAGGTGGACAGGGGACTAGGCCAGTGCCTTCCCCATCCTTGAGGAGACGCGAGAGGATCACTGCACACCGCCCGTGTCCTGGGATGGGGAGTAATGGGTAACTGTCCCTGTTTCCCCGGGACACCCCCTGCCTCCGCCAATGCTGCCACATCCTGGAGGAAGACGGCATCTGATTGCCCGTTCCTCCAGGAGGTGTTTCTGCGAGTTCAGGGCCGGGAGCTTGGTGGCAAGCCCACGTCTGCCCTCTGGACAGGTGGCCAAGGAGATGCTTTCCACTTGGGACCAGAGGCACAGGAAAGGCCTTCCTTCTGCCCAGACTCCTTCCTCAGATTGGAGCACGTTCCCCGGCCCAATCGTCCCCTCATGTCTCCTTAGCAGCCAGGCTTCGTCTCTCTGCACAGGGAGTGGGTGACACTTGTCTTGCCACTGGCCCACTGTTCCTGCCAGGGCCGGCTCTCCAGCTTCGCGACCGTTTCCCGACCACAAGGCCAATGGCTCCTTCTCTTCTCCTGGGGCAGCTTGCTGCACTTTCCCCATACAGGCTCCTGAGGAGCCCAGTGACAGACATGTCCCTTTCCTTAAGGCTCTTTCCACAGGCGCAACCACGGTTCTCTCTCAGGCAGTGGGGATGCCCAGGCAAAGAGGATTTCACTCCATGCAGGTTTATTACACCGTGCTGTGGAGTCTTGCTCAGGCAAGCAGCAGCAGCATCCCACAGACCCGACTCTGATTTCCCAAAGAATGCTGTGCTTTCCCAGAGGAGATGCCCCGGCAAAGAGCCTTTCGCTGTATGAGCGTTTCTCCCGCCGTGCTGCGAATACTAGGCTAAAGCAAGCAGCAACAGCAGCCCACAGAACCGACTCTGATTTCCCAGCAACTGCTATGCTTTCGCAGAGGTTTTCAGCTTGGCGCGAACGGCACTTCGCTGCTGCTTCCTCAGCAAGGCTTTGGGTGTTCGCTCTGTCGCATCAGGGAAGAAGAGCTGCGGGAGAGCTGGTCCCTCTTGGGCCTTGCTTTCCCGGGCTCCATGTTGGCGCTCTGGGTTCACCCTGCCAGGCCGAACTAAGCAGACACAGTCACAACCCTGCAGCAACGTGCGTGGCCTAGGATGGCACTCAATGCACACTACATTCTCCCGGTGTAGGCAACGCTTGGCCTTTTGCACTGGCCCTCAGGCGGACTCACGGACAAGTCCAGTGCCTTCCCCACAGGAGAGGAGAGGCGACAGGATCCCTGAACACCGCCCGTTCACTGGAATGGGGAACTTTGGGGGATTGTCCCCACTCCTTCCCCGGCAAACCCCCTGCCACCGAAAACGCTGTCACATCTTGGAGAAAGATGGCATCTGACTGCCCGTTTCTCGAGGGAGCTATTTCTGCGAGTTCCGGGTATGGCGCCTGGTAGCTAGCCCAAGTCGGCCCTACGGACAGGTGGTCAAGGAGATGCTGTCCTCTTGGGACCAGAGGCACAGGACAGGCCTGCCTTCTGCCCAGACTCCTTCCTCAGAGTGGAGCATGCATCCCTGCCCTAGTCATCCCCTCATGTCTCCTTAGGAACCAGGCTTTGTCCTTCCGCACAGGGAGCGGGTGACACTTGTCTTGCCACTGGCCTGCTGTTCCTGCCACGGCAGGCTATTCTGCTTCCCGACCTTTCCCGACCACAAGGCCAACAGCTCCTTCTCTTCTCCTGGGGTGGCGTGCTGCGCCTTCCCCAGACATGCTCCTGGGGAGCGCAGTGACAGACGTGTGCAACCACGCTTCTCTCTCAGATCTCAAATACACAACATAACCTTACACCTAAAGGAGATGGAGAAAGAACAAGAAAGCCTAAACCCAGCAGAAGAGGAATAATAAAGATCAGAGCAGAAATCAATGAAATAGGAACAAATAAACAAACACACAAAAACCACAAAAACCGAACAACAACAAAAAAAAACAATAGAACAAATCAACGAAACTAGGAGCTGGTTCTTTGAAAGAATTTATAAGATTGATAAACACCTTTCCAGACTTATCAAAGAGAAAAGAGAAAGAACCCAAATAAATAAATTCATGAATGAACGAGGAGAAATCACAACCAACAAACACCAAAGAAATACAAACAATTATAGGAACATACTATGAGCAACTCTACGCCAACAAATTCAACAATCTGGAAGAAATGGATACATTCCTAGAGACATATAAACTACCACAACTGAACCAGGAAGAAATAGGAAACCTGAAGAGACCCATAACCAGTACAGAGATTGAAACAGTCATCAAAAATGTCCAAACAAACAAAAGCCCCGGGCCAGATGCTTCCCAGGGGAATTCTACCAAACATTTACAGAAGAATTAATTCCTATTCTCACGATACTGTTCCAAAAAAATAGAAATGGAAGGAAAACTTCCAAACTCTTTTTTTTTTCTGAGGCCAGCATCATCTTGATCCCAAAACCAGACAAGGATCCCATCAAAGAAGAGAACTACAAACCAATGTCCTTGATGAACACAGATGCGAAAATTCTCACCAAAATACTAGCCAATAAGATTCAACAGTACATTAAAAGGATTATTCACCACGACCAAGTGGGATTTATTCCAGGGCTACAAGGGTTGGTTCAACATCTGCAAATCAATCAATGTGATACAACACATTAATAAAAGAAAGAACAAGAACCATATGATACTCTCCATAGATGCTGAAAAAGCATTTGGCAAAGTGCAGTGTCCCTACCTGATTAAAACTCTGCAAAGTGTAGGGATAGAGGGCACATATTATTACTATTATCAAAGCCATCTATGAAAAACCCACTGCAAATATCATTCTCAATGGAGAAAAACTGAATACTTTTCCGCTGAGGTCAGGAACACGGCAGGGATGTCCGTTATCACCACTGCTATTCAACATCGTACTAGAAGTCCTAGCCTCAGCAATCAGACAACAAAGAGAAATTAAGGGCATCCAAACTTTGCCAAATTGGCAAAAGAGAAGTCAAACTATCCCTGTTTGCAGACGATATGACACTGTATGTGGAAAGCTTAAAGGACTCCACTCCAAATCTGCTATAACTTGTATAGAAATTCTGTAAAGTGTCAGAATATAAAATCAATGCACAGAAATTGGTTGCAGTTCTTTTATACCAACAAGACTGAAGAAATAGAAATTAAGGAGTGAATCCCATTTACAATTGCACCCAAAACCCTAAGATACCTAGGAATAAACCTAACCAAAGAGACAAAGAATCTATACTCAGAAAACTCTAAAGTACTCATGAAAGAAATTGAAGAAGACACAAAGAAATGGAAAAATGTTCCATGCTCCTGGATTGGAAGAACAAATATTGTGAAAATGTCTATGCTACCTAAAGCAATCTACACATTTAATGCAATCCCTATCAAAATCCCATCCATTTTTTTTCAAAGAAATGGGACAAATTATCCTAAAATATATATGGAACCAGAAAATACCTCGAATAGCCAGAGGAATATTGAAAAAGAAAGCCAAAGTTGTTGGCATCACAATTCCAGACTTCAAGCTCAATTACAAAGTCGTCATCATCAAGATAGAAGGGAACTGTCCCCAAAACAGACATAGATCAATGGAACAGAATAGAGAGCCCAGAAATACACCCTCAACTCTATGGTCAACTAATCTTCAACAAAGCAGGAAGGAATGTCCTATGGAAAAGAGACAGCCTCTTCAACAAATGGTGTTGGGAAAATTGAACAGCCACATGCAGAAAAATGAAGTTGGACCATTTCCTTACACCATACATGAAAATAGACTGGAAATGGATGAAGGAGCATAATGTGAGAAAGGAATCCATCAAAATCCTTGAGGAGAGAACAGGTAGCAACCTCTTTGACCTCAGCAGCAGCAACTTCTTCCTAGGAACATCGCCAAAGGCAAGGGAAGCAAGGGCAAGAATGAACTATTGGGATTTCATGAAATCAACTATTTTGATTTCATCAAAAACCTTTTGCACAGCAAAGGAAACAGTTAACAAAGCCAAAAGATGACTGTCAGAAGTTATCTGGGAGAGGATATTTGCAAATGACATACCAGATAAAGGGCCAGTATCTATCCAAAATCTATAAAGAGCTTATCAAACTCAACACCCTAAGAACAAATAATCCAATGAAGAAATGGGCAGAGGACATGAACAGACATTTCTGCAAAGAATACATCCAAATGACCAACAGACACATGAAAAAATGCTCCACATCACTCGGCATCAGGGAAATACAAATCAAAACCAGAATGAGATACCACCTCACACCTTTCAGAATGGCTAAAATGAACAAGTCAGTCAATGACAGATGCTGGCGAGGATGTGGAGAAAGGGCAGCCCTCCTACACTGTACGTGGGAATGCAAGTTGGTGCAACCACTCTGGAAAACAGCGTGGAGGTGCCTCAAAAAGCTGAAAATAGAACTAGCCTATGATCCAGTGATTGTAGTACTGGGTATATACCCTCAAGATACAAACGTGGCATTCTGAAGGGGCACATGCACCCAAATGTTTATAGCAGCAATGTCCACAATAGGTAAACTATGGAAAGAACCTAAATGTCCTTCAACAGATGAATCAATAAATAAGATGTGGTATATATGTACAATGGGATACTATGCAGCCATCAAAAGAAATGAAATCCTGCTATTTGTGATGACGTGGATGGAACTAGAGGGTATTATGCTTGGCGAAATAAATCAATCTGAGAAAGACAACTATCATATGATCTCCCTGATATGATGAAGTGGAGATGCAACATAGGCGGTTTCGGGCGTACGAAAAGAAAAATAAAGAAGATGGGATTGGGAGGGAGAAAAACCATAAAAGACTGAATCTCACAAAACAGACTGAGGGTTGCTGGGGGGAGGTGTGTTGGGAGAGGATGGTGGGGGTATGGACATTGGGGAGGGCAGGTGCTATGGTGAGTGATGGTGAGTGCTGTGAAATGTGTAAACCTGGTGATTCACAGACCTGTACCCCGAGGGATAAAAACACATTATATGTTTATAAAAAATTAAAAAAAATAATTTAAAAAATCCATTAAAGAAAATACACATATTGCAAGCCCAGAGCTAATCTCATATTCAATCAAAAAAGTTTGAAAGTTTTCCCCTTAAAGATCAGAAAAAAGACAAGTGTGTCCACTTTCACTACTCTCATTTGACATAGTACTGGATGTCCTAGCCAGAGAAACAAGGAACACAAAGAAAT
This sequence comes from Mustela putorius furo, assembly GCF_011764305.1. NCBI lineage: Eukaryota > Metazoa > Chordata > Mammalia > Carnivora > Mustelidae > Mustela > Mustela putorius. The sequence goes on from NW_025421345.1 coordinate 171,793, forward strand.
AAAAGACTCCAAAAAAAAGGAAGAAGTAAAATTTTCTTTTTTTGGATAACATGAACTTACATGTAAAAGAATCCTAAAAAATTCATAAATATTTTGAATAAACAAATTTAGTAAAGCTGCCAAATACAAGATAAATATATAAAAGACAAGAATTTTGTTTTGTTTCGTTTTTTAATAGTTTTTCATGTCATCCTTGCTCAGTGATCACGCTAATCTCTGCATCATTCCAATTTTAGTATATGTGCTGCCAAAGTAAGCACAAGACAGGAGCATTTTAACACTCTAATGATGAACTGTCTGAAAAAATAAAGAGAACAATCTAATTCACACTAGCATCAAAACTAATAAAATACTTAGGAAAAGATTTAACTAAGACGATGAATGATCTGTACCCCATAAACTATGACATTGATAAAGAAATTGAAGGAGACATAAATGGAAAGATAGCTCATATTTATGAATGGTAAGAATTAACATTGTTAAAATGTCCATACTACCGAAAACCATCTGTAAATTCAATTCCTATCAAAAATCCAATGTTAGGGGCACCTGGGTGGCTCAGTGGGTTAAGCTGCTGCCTTCGGCTCAGGTCATGATCCCAGGGTCCTGGGATCGAGCCGCGCATCAGCCTCTCTGCTCAGGAGGAAGCTGCTACCTCTTCTCTCTCTGCCTGCCTCTCTGCCTGCTTGTCATCTCTCTCTCTCAAATAAATAAATAAATAATCTTTTAAAAAATCCAATATTGTGTTTTTACAGAAGTAATTAAAGAATCCTAAAATTTATATGAGACAAACAAATAATCAAAGCAGTTCTGAGAAAGAATGAAGAAGCGAAATTACACTTCTTGATTTGAAACTATACTACAAAACCCCCATGCTCAAAACAGTAAAGTATACTGGCATAAAAACAGACCAATAAACAAGTAGAACAGAATTGAGAGTCCAGAAATAAATCCTTTCATACAGTCACCTAATATTTGACAGGGGCCAACATATGTAATGGGTAAAGATAGTCTGTTTCAGTAAATGATATTTAAAACTGAATAGTCACATAAAGCAGCACGAAACTGGAACCTTATATCACTCATAAATCTTAACTTGAAATAGATTAAAGACTTAAATGTGATGCATGAAACTAAATTTCCTAAAGGAAAACATAGGAAAAATTCTCCTTGACATTGGTCTTGCCAATAGTTTTTTGGATACCAGACCAAAAACACAAGCAAAAAAAGCAAAAATAAATAAATGGTATTACATTAAACTAAAGTTTCTGCATTGCCAAAAAAAAAGGGAATGAAAACACAATCCACAGAATGGAAGAAAATACTTACAAATCTTATATCTGAAAAGAGGTTAATAACCAACAGATACAAAAAGAAAAAAATATATAATTAAAAAAATAGCAAAAGGATCTCAATAGACTTTTTATTCAAAAAAGTTATATAAATGACCAACAGGAGCATTAAAAAGTGCTCAACGTAAAAAACTCAGGGCAAAGTCATTATGTGTTGTTTTTGTTTACCTCTGAAAAACACAGCAAGATATTACTACCTATTAGAATATATACTACCAAAAAATTAAAACTAACAAATTTTGGTAAATATTGGGGAAAATGGGGAACTTATGCACTGTGATAGGGATATAAATTTGTATGGAAAACAGTATGGAGAATATTCATATTATTAAAAGTAAAATTACCATATGATTCAGTAATCCCACCTCTAGGTATATATCTAAAGGAAACGAAGTCACTATTCGAAGACATATCTGCACTCTTATGTTCATTATAAAATTATTAACTCTAAGCAAGAGATGGAAATAACTTCAGTATCCATTAATGGATGAATGAATAAAATAAGTATGGTAAATATATACTATGGAATACTACTTAACCATGAAAAATTAAGAAATACTGCCATTTACAATACCATGGATGGATCTTGAAGGTATTATACTAAGTGAAATATTTCAAAGATTTTATATATTTTTTAATTTATGTATTACGATAACCCTTACATACAGAATCTGAAGAAAAAGCAAACTAATGGAAACTTAGAGTTGAGTTGACAAGGGGTGAACCTGGGGTGGAATAAGGTGGTCAAAGTGTACAAACTTGCAACTATAATAGGAAAAAGTTCTGGAGATCTAATGTACAGCATGATGATCATAGTTAATAATATATACATACTTTTTTAAATTGTGCTTCCCTTTATTAAATTTTGCATATATCACATTCTTACAAGTTGAAAGTTTATAGCAATCTTGTATAAAATAGGTCTGCTGCCACCATTTTTCTAACAACATTTGTTCATTTTGTGTCTCTCTGTCACATGTTGGTAATTCTTGCAATATTTCAAGTTTTTTCATTATCATTGTATTTGTTATGGTGATCTGTGATCAGTAATTATGACCCACTGAAAACTCAGAACTAGTTTACTTTAAGTATATGAATTGTTTTTCTTTAAAGACATAATGCTTTTGAACAGTACAGTATAGTGTTTATTTTTTATATGCACTGGGAAACATAATTTTTTATTTGCACTGGGAAACCAAAAAAAATAATAATGATTTGACTTAGTTTATTGAGATAATCACTTTATTGAGGCGGTCTGGAACAAAACCCACAAGACCTCTGAAGTTTATCTCTACTGTACGATATACATTAAAGTTGCTAAGAGAGTAGATCTTAAAATTCCTTACAATACATGCATAAAAAACAGAGGCAACTATATGAGATAGTAGATGCATTAACATTTTTATGTAGATTATATTGCAATACAGATGTATATCAATTTATCAAATGGTACAAAATTTACACAATGTTAAAAGTTTGCAGTGTTATAAAGAAATCATTTCTTAAATTTACAAATTATAATATGTCAATTATTTTTCAATAAAGCTGGAAATAACTTTTTGTAGAATTAATCTATTTTTCAAAAAAGGAAGTAAGTAAATAGAAACTGCAACTAATTCTGAAATAATAGAATACAAAATCCATTTTAGTTATATACACTGTGACAAACACTATTAGTTAGTTTACAATGAAGGAATACTTATGAAGCATGAAGGATGGCCTATAAATAAGGCTGAAAGAGCTCAGTTTTAAGGTTTAAATTTAAAATCTTCTTTTGAAATACTAAACTGACCACCCAGTTTTCCAAACATAAATGTCTTAACTGCATGAATTTATTTCATACAACTCTATAATCTAGTTTCATAAGAAAGCAGCATGCAAATTTTGAATAAGACAGACTTGCTTAAGTTTCTTTATGTTCAACAGTAAAGGATACTTCCCTAAAAAGAAGAAAAATCAGCATACTTATTATGATAATTATTATTCATAATGAGATTCATATTGAATTAGGGAATATATAGCCTCAGAGGGGGTAAAGTAAAATGAAATTTATTTTGGTAAATGTGTCTATGAATAGTCAATACAATGCCTCAATATAAATGAAAATTATCATTTTGAACAATTTAATTACTATTATTAGAATTATTATAATTATAAAAATAGCTATCATTTTAGCATGGAATATGAGACTCTCATGCTCCATGCTTCATTACATCCACACAACAACTCTGCATAATAAGTATTATCATCACCATTTCAGGGGTGAAAAAACTGAGGCTAACACATTTAGATAACTGGTTTATGATTACATGGCTGATAAAGATGCATCACACTAATTTAGGCTTTATGATTTCAGAATTGTACTCTTTCCACTTCACATTCTATTACTCTGTAAATACTTGGCTTGTTTTCATTTAGTTCTTTAATTTTATTCATGTGGTGATGGCTTAAAGCTTCATTTAAAGGAAGCTTAAAAAAATTCATTTAACCAAAAGCTCCCAAGAATTAAAAATGTCATGGAGCTAATGTAGACATGGATATCATTAGTTAATGGGTAACCATATATTTTCCACTCTAGTGAGATAAAAATCAGAGTATTTTTCTAAGTTTTAGTCTCTGAGTATTAAAAAGGACTTTGTTAAAATAGAAATATTTAGACAAAGGTGATCAAAAGTCTGGATCAGGTCACCTTAAGATAAATATTAGAAAACTGAGGAAACAAATGGAGATTCGAACACTGAGCTATGATATAATGAATGGTTTAAAGTATTTAGTAGAGCATAGAAAAGCCCTTTAAAGCCTGGTCTTAGCCTAGCATTGCAGCTTCTGGGATATCTGTCTATCTATCATCTATCTATTTAGATATAAATTTGAAAATTTTTTAACTTAAAGATTTTGAGAAATAGAACATAATCGGCACCATAGAAGATCTGTTTATGATAACAACCTAGCCCCTTCTCCCAGTTTGTTAATATTCTCTCTTATTTAATGTAACATTGTGCAAATATACCACTGCTGATCTGCCGTTATGAGTGAAATAACTATAATCATCTGTTTTCATATCCTGGTGAAAATATTCATTTAGTTCAATGTTGTATTTCTAGGAATGGACCAAATTTTTTTTTAATTTTTAAGTTTTCTAAATATTGTCCAACTTACCTGAAATGTTTTATTATGGGCACTGTCATTCTTTCACATTCTTGCAAGACATTTTTACTGTTTCCCAATATGGTAAGTGTGTAATAGTATGCCATTCTAGGTTTTAATTTATTTTTAATTTAATTTAATTTAATTCCAGATTCATAATAAAGATAAACAGTTTTTACATATGAGTGGCCATTTGGATTACCCTTTCTGTAAAGTACATGCTCCAATCTTTTGATATCTTAACATTGTGTCATACTGATTTCTTTAATAGTAGATTTTCTGAATGAACTTTTAGCTGTGTAGGTCTTCTCTATTTTATTTTGAACTTGCTTTCATTTCAAAAACTTTATATTTATTTTCATAATCTGCTTTTATTTTGCTTTGTCTATTATCTATCTATCTATCTATCTATTTATTTATTTGCAAGCAAGAGAGAGCGAGCGAGTGAGAGTGCAGGGAGGGATAGAAAAAGAAGGGAAAAGAATCTTAAGCAGGCTCCAGGCTCAGCACAGAGCCCAACTCTGGGCTCTATTTCACAACCCTGACATCATGACCTGAGCCAAAATGAAAGAAATGAAATAAAATTAAGGTGTTAAAAAAAAAGGAAAAAGAATTGGAGGTTTAATTAAGTGAGCCACCCAGGCACCCCTGTGGTATCTTAAATTGGCTGTCATATCTTTAAAGTTCTAGAGTATCCATTTGGTTCATTTATAAAATCTTTCTCAATATCATTTTTTAGTTTCAGTTTTTTGTTCAATTTGCTTCCCCTCTCATTTCTTTGAGCAGAGTAATCAAGACATTTTATAATATTTATTGATCATTTTAATATCATACTTAATCCCATTTTGTCTATCAAATATTGTTAATGGTTTTTCTTTGTGTGCTTTGTTACATTTTGCTATGTTCAAGACATTATATTTGAAACTCTTATTGAGTAGGGATAATTAAGAGCTATAAAAATGGTATGGTCCTCCTTGGCAGTATTTTCTCTTATATCTGAGACTCTACAAGACAATCATACTCCAAATTCAGTGGTTGACTTTCTCAGTTTACACAGAAGGCAAGGTAGGCTATAGTCTTATTTCTGCTTCTCCTTGTGCTTTGGGGATCTCAACTTAAATTTGGGTTGTACCAAAGTCCTCAAATTTGATTGCTGCTGGATTTTGAATTTTGTTTCTCTAGTATCAAGTGTCTATTAAAAACACAGCTCAGTGTGTTTTAGCAGTTTCTAATGCTCTCATAGCTAAAATGGCTTCAGGGCATATATCTCTAGACTCTCATTGTGTTTCATATTTTGGCCCAGTAATCCCTCACTTATTTTTATAATCATTCTGATATTTTTAACTTTAAAAGCTATTTTGTCTGGATTTTTAAGTTGTCTTAGTAGGAGTTTTTAGATCACCATTACTAGAAGCAACAACAAATATACATGAAAATATCTGCAGTAGTTTATCACATCTTTATGGCTTTGAACTTCCATAAGCCGAGGCATCCTTCTCTAATCACTTAGGCAAACTCCAATTTACCCTTTAAAACAACACAAGAATTGCTTCATTTAAGAACATGTTCAGGGATGACTCTTCCCCACTGTTCTTACCAACACTCCCACACACTCTTTGCTACCCACACCTTGTTTATGAACTTTCATTAGGTATATCAGCATCACCAGAATTTTGCTCTATTGTATTTTTGTCCTTTAGAGCTTTAATTAAATATTAATTCCATAGAAAGTCTGTCCCTTTTCTTTCAAACCTGGGTTAGTTATTTCTTTTCATTCTTTGTCAGAAGTTACTTTATTAGAGAAACTTACAACTGTATTGTGACTTTGGAGCCTTTACAGTTTTTTGACTGGAAAAATCACCCATCTCTGAGATTTTTACGCAGCTTCCTAGCTGATATTATTCCGAAATCTGTTCAAAACAGACTTTTTCAGGGAGGCCCTTTCGGACCACTCAGTTACAAAACCTCTTCTCAATCACTGCTCTTTTTAAAATGTGCTTATTTAGTTCAAATATGCATCACTATTAAAGGAAAACCCAGTACAATTTTTTTCTTTTTAAAGTTGGCTTTCCTATTATCTATCTCTCCCATTAAAATGATTCCTCTGGGCTGGGGTTTTGTTGTGCTCATCTTAGGCCAGGCACTCAATAAATTGTCTCTGAATGATTGAATTGTTTGACTCCCTTGCTAGATTCTCAACTTCATGAGGCCAAGGATTGTTCTATTCAGTCCTTTATCCTCAATGTCTGTTATATTGCAGTCACTTACGTGACTAATGGGAAAAATCACAGAAAGAAAGAGTTAAAACTACAGAAAAACCCCATAGGTTCAATAACACAAAGCTTTCTAAAATTATTTATCCCAGGAATTGAATACTGGCTGCACTTTTGATTTTTTTTTAAATGGTATTGAATTTAATTTAAATGGAAATACTTGAATGGTAGAATAATAGAAAAAAATTATAAAAGCAACTTGCTCCTTAAAGTAAGAATTATATAGGGCATCTCTTCTAGAAGCAGAATTTTCAAATGTCAAACATCTGAAAGCATAGAAGGAGAAGTGAGAGTGTGAATTGTACTTCAATGCTCTTTTCTTTATATTCAGCAAACAGCTTCATTCACACCTTTCCAATTTTTTCAACTCTTTTGACAAACCCTTCAGAGGAGTTACTGCTGATGACAACCATCACAGCCTAACAGGAGAAATTTTATGAAGAAAAATAATAGCGTGTTTATCCCAAATTGTTAAGGATATGGTGAAGCTCTGTCGGATTCAAAGGAGGAATGTGCAATTCCATGCTATATATAATAATAACTTATTTTAATAGTGGCTTTGCAATTTTTCAGATATATCCATTTACTGAAACCACTATCAAATAAACAAAAACAAACAAATTAACAGGGGTTCGAGACAGGAATTATCTAATCTAAAAATAGCACATGTTCACAGAATACACAACACATATCCCAAGTACTACTATAGGTTTCAAGTAATAGTCAAAACAATAGTAAACATGATTCAGACCCTACCAGTCAAATCATAAATGGGATCTTAACTGTAAATCCTTATCTTTAGATCAAAGCGGGTAATTGGGTGCTGAAGATACATTATAGAACTAATATGTTATAGAACTCCTCTGAAATGAGTCATTTATTCCATCACTTTTCCTGCACAGCTGCTGACCCATGTTTTGGTTCCTGGAAATAGCTGCTACCCTGTCATACTTCTTAAAAGCACATATATTGATAACTCTACTCATTCCTCCATTCCTCTGTGACTGTCACTGTGTTAAAATGTGGAGTCAGCTCACTCACTTGTGGTGGTAATAAAGTAGATGAGTTTGCAAAGTATTTTGTTATTTCTAAAAATGCAAAAACCAAATTACATTGAAATCCTAAGGGGTGTTTCAGGGAGAGCTGTAGGATGTGGTTTCTTGTGTAATCCACAGAGATTAGCTCCAACACATATTTAAACTCTCCTCTAGGAGCAACCTTAGTGGTAAAGCAAGAATATAAACAGATGTATACACACCCTGGCACAAAATTATCACTTATGTTTGGCTTCCTAGTCTCCTCGTGTTACTTATTTATCTTAACTTCTCTCTGAAATCAGGGTACACAGAATCTCAATCAGTTGATATTTTTCTGCTGAATTACCCAATAGACTTTTTTAAATTATTTCACTCATAATCCCAAATCTGCTTTGCCTCCTCAGCTCAGTACACTGTAATTTGATTTCAAAATGAGGACAGTTGTCAGTAATGCCACACTCATTAATCTATTTTACAATTCCATGTACTTAGAACTATGAAAATATGTTAATAACATCCATTCCAATAAGCCACCCTAAATTTATTATCATGAAACAAGACCTCAAGAAATAGAATTCAAAATCATCCATGTTTTTGCAATTTATTGCAATAAAGCCTTTATCAATAGACTTCCCTGTGCACTTGGTGGTCAAATTGCTGGTGAAAACCAGCCAAATCTATTACAAGCTTTCTCATGGCTTCTAGGTAACCCAAGTGAGCCTTTATTGATAAAGGGAAGGGATAAAGCAGGGAAGGGATAAACAGTGATGTAAGAATTGGCTAGACAAAAGTAATGACTCTCATTACAGAGTGAGTATTTTAAAGCAAAAGAGCCTGTTGGGAATATTGTTTTATAAAATAGTGGTTTTTTTAATGAACTTTTTAAAATTCAATTAGTTAACATATAGTGTACCATTAGTTTCAAATGTAGATTTCAGTTATTCATCCATAGCATATAATAGCTAATGCTCAGTACTTACTGTTATAGCTTCTTGAAAGAATTTTAACCCACTGAGCCACCCAGGCACCCTTGAAAGCAGAAATTTAGATCATATTTTCTGATTACTTCCATGAAGTACAACACTTTCCTGCTAGCAACCTTCAAAACATACTGTTTGTTAGAGGAATTTCTTTAATAATAAATAAATAGGAATTTATTTAAATTTATTTAAATATTGAACACTGTTTCATTGTTCATAAATAAGGTGATGATATTATAGCCATTAGTTGGTAGCACTGATATATCACTTTCTTTTTACTTCTCAGTGCATTCTCTTTACACAAAATAGATATATATTTTAAAAGAATCTGAATCTGTGGCAAACTTTTAAAAAACCCTATACAGTAAAGTTTATCATTTTAAGTAATCTCAATTATCTTCCTCAATTGTGATAGTATATCCTTCTATCTAGGCCAGATATTGTATGAGGGATTTGAAGAGACATACTTTTCTAAATTTCACTTTTCTCATCTGCAAAATGCTGATCATGATCCTACAATAAAATACACTTACAATTTTTTGATGAAAATTTATTTATTTATTTTAAGATTTTATTTATTTATCAGAGAGAGTGGGCGAGAGAGCAAGCACAGGCAGACAGAATGGCAGGCAGAGGCAGAGGGAGAAGCAGGCTCTCGGCCGAGCAAGGAGCCCGATGTGGGACTTGATCCCAGGACGCCGGGATCATGACCTGAGCCAAAGGCAGCTGCTTAACCAACTGAGCCACCCAGGCGTCCCTTTTGATAAAAATTTAATCTGTATAAACAATATATTTGGTGTAATGCGTGGTTCATGGTAAACATCTTATTTAATTATAAGCAACAACAGTATTAGAAATTAAGTAAATGTGTCTATAATATTTAAAGTTTTAACACATAATTCCAGTGCTTTGTCTTATTTTCTCAAATCCCTTTACCACTTTCACTGACAGAGTCAAATGTACTTTTTCTACTAGTAGCCAGCTCTTTGTCTTTTGTCAGAAAGATGCCCTTGTGAATTATTTATAATAGAGATATTAGCAATAATAATAATAATAATAATAATAAATAGCAATGAAATGTTAAAAAAAGTATTCTTAACTAATTAGGGTTCTTAGACATCAATTAGAGGAATCACCTCTGGCAAGCAAATTAATCTGCAAGACATTCCCAGAATTAACAAGTCAGTCAGATACAGGGTTGTCTGTAGACTGAAAGGTGAAGCAAAAGGACTAGGTTTGGAAAATAGGTAAGGACAGTGAAAAAAATGATCAAATTTTTAGGCAAAATAAATTCTTAGGTGTCCTTTCAATGGAGTCCTGGGCATTATGTAGCAGAAACTCTGGAGATTATCTCAATCCATTGGAGTCACCCCGTTTATTAGCTTGCTATTGACAAAGTTATTTACAAACTGTAGAGCAAGAGGTTATAATGTAGAAAACTGATGGTAATGCACAAGATTCTTGTTAACAATAATGCAAGTTAGTGACATTTCATTAGAAAACATAAATTCTATAACCCAAATTATGGGCCCAGAGCACTTCTGCTGCACAACTCTGCTTATATCCCAAATAACCATGTGAACTAGTTTTAATATCTGCTTCTTATTAATTTTTGAATAAAAATTCTTGACACAAGTATTTCATAATTGTGTGATAATCATGCATTTAATTTCTTGGAGAACAAAACACACTTTAGCGTAACTATGTTCGTTCACAGAACCAGCCTTGATAACACAGTTCTGTATGTTAGAAATGATGTAATAAATGTAGAATATTGGGCACTCATTTGGTATTCTTTGACATGTTTTGCACTATCTAAAAAGAGATCAGTGAACTTGGACTGGAGTTAGTAGACATGGAAGAAAATAAAATATTACAGAGAAGAATACTCTGTGGTCTACAACCTAAACGGGCTGGGATTCCCATCATTTGGATCCCTGTAGCTTTACAGAAGTCAATTAAATTTTTGTATCTCCGATTAAAGTTGATTCCCCAGTACTTTTTCAAACATCTCTTGTAAAGTATTGTTTCCCAGAAAAAAAGGGATTTTGCACATGTATCTGCCTTTGTCTCTGGTCATGATCTCAGTCAGGATCCTGGGATCGAGCTCCATATCGGGCTTCAAATGTAGTCTCTCTCTGCAGCTACCTCCCCCTGCCCCACTCATGCTCTCTCTCTCAAATAAATAAATACAATCTTTAATTTTTTAATTAAAAATAAGATAGATAAAATAAAATAAAAAGTCTGGTCTTACTGCCCCATTTAGCCCCCTTTTTTTTTTGAGTTGTATTTAAAGCAGCATGAGAGAACATGAGGCTCTCAAACTTAAAAAAAAAAAAAAAGGGAAAAATTGAGTTTTCTTAGGATTTAAGATCTTGTCTGCTAGACAAAAGCATTGGCTTTTTTAACATGTGAAAATTAACAAAAGAGAATAAGATAGAATTCTAATAATTTTTGTAGAAATTAAAAATTTCCTCCAACCCAATTACATACAGACCCATTAAGTAAATTCATTCCAATGTCCCAAACCAACCTTTTCTAATACTAATGCATCTGTGTAAACAGAGTCAACCCAAGGAATAAATAAATATTATTATTTTTTTCCTGTCTCTTCCACAGTCACATCTGGGTATATTGGTAGCAAGCCAATTATCTATCTTATCTTAAAAGACATGATATCATAAGGAAGGGTATTCTGTCCATTTGGAACAACTGAAAATCATTGTAATTTTATCTTGGTGCAGTAACTTGAGATGGCACAGTGTGGGTTATGAATATATTTTATTTTATTTTTTTACTGGGAAGAAGAGATTATAGAGATATTGGTTATCCAAGAGAGACTGACAGGTGTTGATAGTTGCCAGGTTAATATCCATCTACTTTTTCCTTTAATATCAGAAAGCACTGAGGGATTGACAACAAGGAAACTTAAAACAACATCAAATATTTTATTGTCTCTTTTCTAGTTATATTGTAACCATATGAGAAAGTATCAGTCATACAAGATATCATTCTCTTTACCTCTATCTTTCTGCCAGAAATGTGGGCTTAATAGTGAGAACTCCAACAGCAATTTTTGCAACTGTGAATAAAAAGCCATGAAAACCTCTAAGATAGTTCACTTGACTTTCTTAGGACGCTGAACCAACACCAGAAAACACTCTCTGTAGTCTTCTTGTTAAATGAAAAAATATGGTTAAACCACTTTTGAAAGTCTACTACATACAGCAAAATGAAAATCTTAATTGAAATATGTCCTCTCAGCTGTGCTTAAGCAACTGAGTCCTGAGCTTTTCAGGTTTCAGTCTGAAAGAGTACACCTCTGGTGCTCTGAAAGGGAAGAGAAAGGACACCCTGTTCTCCATATAAATTAAAGAAGAGAAATCTGTGCATTTAAGTGGGCCATATAAAATTTATCAAGCAATTACCTCCTAACTCCTTCCTATCCAAATTACCTGATATGCTCTCCCTACTCCTTTATTCCACGTTACTGCCTTTTCAAGGATTCTGTCTCACATCACAACATGTCTTCTGTTATTTCCTTCTTGCAAGCTAGTTTTGTGTTCTCCATCTAAAAAAATCAACAATCATTGTGTATTTCAATTCCCATTTTCCTCAAATGCATTGATTCTTCTTATCTATTACTCTTTTCTCATACTCACTGTCTTTGTCTTTATGGGGTTTGTACTTTGCTTTTCCCCATCCTTTACTGCCATTATATAATCAAATCTAATAACTTCTTAGAGAAAGTTAAAAATTCCTGCATAGCCACATGTGAACACAAAGTCACTGATTTTTAGCAAACCTATAAGATAGTCAGACATCCATTCAATTACTTTTTTTTTAAGATTTTATTTATTTGACAGAGAGAGATGACAAGCAGGCAGAGAGGCAGGCAGAGAGAGAGGAGGAAGCAGGCTCCCTTCTGAGCAGAGAGCCCGATTTGGGGCTCGGTCCCAGGACCCTGGAATCATGAACTGAGCCGAAGACAGTGGCTTAACCCACTGAGCCACCCAGGCGTCGCTCCATTCAATTTCTTAACTGAGTCTCAAATGCATCCTGAGTTCTAACCTAAACATAAGTTCTACGTCTTACACGTTGTTATATGACCAAATTCTTTCAGTTCAGTATTTTGTAACATTTAAATATTAAACAATTGATGCTTTGTCTGTGTATTTCTATGAAAATAATTTGAATACTGTAGATTTATTGTTATATTTATAGATTTATAATCAAAGTTTCATCAGTTGAAGTTTTTGGAAATTTCAGATATAATGATTAACCTAAAATGATACTGCCTCAAATCCCTCTGATATCAAGGCCCAACACCTGATTAAAGCCAAACCTGTGGTGGATAGTTCCATGGGAAATTGCAGTTACTTAACACTGATAGCATCTCATGTTCTCTCTCTCATTTTAGAATGTCTCCAACACAACCCAAAAGTATAGGAGAGTTAATGTCCTCTGAGGACAGCTCTCAGTGAAGTGGAAATAAGAACCATAGATAAAATTGTCAGTTTTCAGGTCTTCATGAGGACAACTTAAAGAAGTTTCTCAGGACCTTTAAGTAAAAGCAAGCCTTCATTTTCTATCCACAACAATTATATCAACAATGTACCTCTTTGACAAAGTTGCTTCTTCACTGTCTCACTTTCCCATTCTTTTCTACCTTGGATAATCTCCCAGATAAACTAACAGTACTCAAATCCTTTGTCCTACTCTTTGCTCTCAGGATAAATGGAGCCAAAAGACTTAGATTAATATCAAGTTCTGAATGGGATCTTAGAGCTATTTCTGTCCAGATTTTCATAAACATAGGGACCTTTGAATTATCAGGCTATAAATAAGTTCTAAATGGAGGGGGCAAAAGCAAAAAGTAGAAATTTTTATGTTTGATTTTTAATCATGATTATTGACTTTATTGATTGTTAGAAATACTAACATTATAAAAGTGTGGATCTTTGTAAAACAATGTCATAATGTAAGAAATAAGTTGCATAGACCTTTGGAAAATATTAAACCAAGTGCTCAGGTGCCATCTAATTTCTTGTTTAATCCAGAACTTTGGTGTGCATTATCTTGAGGAATAGGATTTTGAAGTCCAGACAGACTAACAGAAAACTGATCCAAATGTGTGTTTATATTTCTGCTTTTGTTGTAAAAATCAAAGTGTGATTGCTGGCTTAAAATGGTAAAACTAATAATGTTCATGGACTCTATTATAAATTTTCTAATTGTACGGGAAGAATCCAATAAACATAGAATTAATTGATTTGCAAATCCTCAAAGAGCTACAGGATCAGGTAGTGATATGTTCTGATTCAACAGCATCATAATGCAGCATTTTATATGTGTGGCTAATGGATATTTTCATGAATGTTTGCTAGCTAGTCAGCCAATACAGAGAAATATTAGGTAGGGTAATTACTCACAGTTGTGTTTAATAAAATGAGAGAAAATTATCAAATGACACTAATAATAATAATCATATAGTAGGCTAAATAATTCAATGATAATTACAAGTATTAATCTAGCTTTCTTCCCTGATTATGACTCTTCTCTCCTTTATCATAATGGGAGTAGCAGATTGTCTGCGATGAATTGTGAAAACTCAGCAGTGACTTTGGCAGTGAAGGCCTCCCATCAATTTTGATAGGTTAAAATGATTCTGGATGGTCTTGAGCAAATGTGTCCATTTTTTTTTCTGTGTGTGTCATAAAAGAAAGAAGCAATAGTAAATCCTTGCTGTTATTCCATGGAGCCAATAAAATCATACTGCCAACAAGAGGCTGTTGACACCGTAAGTGTGGTTAACTGTCTTAATAAAATTCCAATATTTCACATAACCTCTTTTTTTTTTAAAGAAAAAAAACAAAACAAAACAAAACAAAACAACTATACTGCTTACATTTATGGCCCTGCTGTTGTGTAACTATTTTTGAACATGTCTACTGTAAGTGTATATATATATATATATATATATATATATATATTCTGTGCAATAAACTCATTTAGAGATAAATTTGGATTGCAAATTATTTTGGGGGAGGCATGGTATTTGTGGCTAGTCTTACAAGTAAAAAGGACTAAAAGAAAGAAGAAAAACATTTTTTATTACAGCATATTTACATCTGTCCAAAGTACTTATTTACTATAATACTGACTAATGTATAATACTGGACACAAAGAAAGAAGTTAAATGAGTAATAATTCAGTCGAAGTATAGGTGGCCATTTAAAACTTACCACTGAATCTTTCTGGTATGAAATGTGATATCTGGTAATCTGGTCCAGTTCATTACATCAGGTCATTTGTATGGTCTTATTACCATTTGGATAGCATAGCTCATTTTATAACCCAGACATTTTACAATGGAACTATGATGCATGTATTTTCAAAAGTATAGACATACATGAAGTTATGAGGTCAAAAAAAGATGAATGTCCGTAGTAACATATAGACTCAACAAATAAAAGTGTCCAAGGCTCTGAGTGAGATTTATGAATATTGTGTAAGTTTAGACCAACATGTGGTTTTGATATAAATAATCTGACCTTAAATTAGAATTACAGTCGTTGAGTACAGTGTTGAAAATGGCAGATAGATTTTAGCTATCTTTGCTCACTAGGGAAAATGGAAAAATGTTTAGTTTGGTCAGATTTTCACTTAACTTCTGAAAAACCTTACGTTTGAGAGAACCCTTCTGAAATAAGAATCCTTAAAGACATAACCCCTTTGGCACAAGTTTTCAAGAAACTTGTTTGATGTTGTAGACAATCATATGGCACACGTACTGTTCTAGATGTTTCATGCCATAATATGTAAGCCATACCAAGGCTACATATACATATAGAGATGTTCCTCAGCTTACAACGGGGCTATGTACAGAGAAACACATAAAAAATTGAAAATGCATTTAATACCCCTAAACTATCAAATATCATAGCTTACCTTAAGCTTATTTAAACATACTCAGAACACTTACATTTGCCTGCATTTGGGCAAAATCATCTTAAGCAAAGCCTATTTTATAACAAAGTATCAAATATCACATGCAATTTATTAAATATTACACTAAAAAAAAGAAGAATGGTTATATATAGAATGGTTGTAAGAATATCAGGTGTTCACCCCTGTAATCTTCTAGCTGACTGGGAGCTGTGGCTCACTAACCCTGCCCAGCATCACAAGACGGCACCATACCACATGTCACTGGCCCTTTTTATAAAGACCCAAATTCAAAATTCAAAGTACAGTTTCTACTGAATCACTTTCACTTTCACATCATTGCCAAATATATCGAAGTTGAATCGTTGTAAATCAGGAGCCATCTTATTTGAAAGTTAAATCACAGTCACCCGTATACACACAAAAAAAGGCCTTCATGTAGGGCCATCTATGTATCTCTAAACAACATAGCATGACATATCAACAGCAAAAAATGGATGTGAAGGGGACAATTGCTTTGCGTCAGTACTCTGAGCAGTAACATACATGGCCTTACTCACCTAGCAGAACTCCAGAGCTAGCTGAGGGCAAGGAATTTTGCAAATGTTTGCTGAACAGCTTAAGCACTATTATTTTTAACTTAGTGTGCATATCTGTTTTCTCAAGATATGTTAATTTATTTTATTGACTTATTACAAACCAAATAATTTCCTCTTATTTAAGTGGCAGGTAAATAGAATTCTTTTTAATTTAAATCAAATGGCTTTTTAGGGAAAATATACTAAAAATTCTGAAACTTGTATTGCTTATGAATCTTTTATTGGAATCCTTATCAAGTTGTATTTTTCAAGTTTTTCCTAAATAATCTTCAATGAATTGAAAATATTTTTTGGATTTTATTCAAGGCTGTTAACACACAATTTCACTTTGTTAAATATAGTGCTAAACGTTCAACCAAAACGTTGTGTCTTTTTTTTTTCCACTACCACATCCTCCATCTACTGACTGGATTTTCTCCCCAACTAGCACATATATACCATTGTCTATCTTTAGGATAAGTAAGGGTCATCTTTTGTCTTTATTCTATTCCTCGTATGCTTCTGAACTTGTTGAATTTTAATATAGTCACACCATAAGCATCACATATTTGATTCCCCTTTCAATAGTAAACAGTGCACAACCAGAGCATATCTTCAAAGCTATCAATAGACTTACTCTGATATATTATTTTTGTATTTTTGTAAATTAAAATAATTAAATTATAGAACAAGAGTTTCAGGTGGTAGGTGTTGTAAGTTTTACCCAAACTGACTTTTGTCAAACTCGTTTTTGTCATCATATATGTCAAGTACTTTTCTCAGGTTTATTTTTAGAATATCCTTTTATAATGAATATTTACACTGATATCTAGTATAAAAATCTTGCAATTTATTTTAGAAACATTAAGATATTGAAAATCAATC
Source organism: Mustela putorius furo (assembly GCF_011764305.1). Classification (NCBI taxonomy): domain Eukaryota; kingdom Metazoa; phylum Chordata; class Mammalia; order Carnivora; family Mustelidae; genus Mustela; species Mustela putorius. The sequence goes on from NW_025421345.1 coordinate 188,993, forward strand.
TATTTCTTTGATTCATTGAAGACATTTTTGGCTTGTTTCCAGTACTTTCTTACTGGTTAAAAAATGAATTTGAAGTAGTCTGAATTTCATTATTATATGGCACTTTCCCTTTGATGAATACAAAGACGATATTCTATATTAGCTATCTGAGAAGAATTTATTTTTTTAATTTTATTTATTTGTGAGTGAGAGAGAGCACAAGCAGGGGGAGCAGCAGGGTGAGGGAGAAGCAAACTCCCGGCTAAGCAGGGAATCTGTTGCAGAACTGAGTCCCAGGACCCTAAGATCATGACCTGAGGTAAAGGCTCAGGCGTTTAACTGACTGAGCCATCCAGGTGTCCCAATCTGAGAAGAGTTCTGTATGTTATTCCTATTAATATGCAGTTTAAAGTCTAGGTGATTAACTTAATATTTTAGTGGCTATTACATAGATAGCACTATGTTCCAGGCAGAGAGTAAGAAAGAAATATTAAATCAACCATATTCTATGCATTCTAAATGAAAATAATTAATCAATCATAATAAATCCTTCTATTTATGGAATATCAACTTATAAGCTTTCCTCCATATGAACAATGCCAAATACCAGAATAAAGGGTCATCTAATACAAATAAAGGATAGAATTAAAGAATTCTGGTAAGCCATTTAATTTTGAAAAATGGTGCTATATTGTTGCTGAGTTCTGGTTTTCAGTTACATAATATATGATAAGTGTAGAAGTAACATGAGTGTTACGTGAGATGAGAAATGGTATATAATTAAGATATTTTTAAAAGTACAGATAAATACAAATTTGTAAACATAGCATTATGGAGGAATAAAATTTAAATGATTGCTACACACTCTAAAGTGAATAAATCTTGGAAAGTTAATAGAGAAGTAAAACAAGGGCAGTGCAAAAAGTATGGTACATTTTTATGAAGTTCAAACAAATTCTGTGAAACCGTAGATGGACTTAAAGATACTATTATGTATCAAATATTGTAAAAATTAAGCAAGGAAATAGCAAACATAAAATAACCAAAGCATACAAACTTGGGTAGATACAATAGGTGTGATCATGTTCTACTTTATAAAGAGATGAGTTAATAGATAAATAAAAGTAACTAGACTTTTTAGAAGTTAATAAAACTTTGCCTGTTATTTCTTAGCAATATAAAATATATGGTTTTCTAACAAAAACGTTTATCTTAAAAATATTTAAAAATAAATTTCAGGCTACTCATAAGGTTCTATTTACTTTTCCACTGAAGGAAAAGCTGGTTGTTGTAGTTGTAGTTGTTTGTTTGTTTTAGTCTCCTCCTAGTTTTTATTATTATAATGTGGAATGAGGAATGTTAGATTGAAAAGTGAATTATTTTATAGACAAAAATCATTACCTGATTCACCTCCTGGTACAGCAGATGGAACTCCTGAAAACATGCCCTTTTGCCTTACAGAAGAGTAACAGTTATGCTTACTTCTGAAACATACTTGGTGGTGGCCCTAAATAGTGACACTATAGTAAACATTTTGAATATTTGCAATTAATTTTTATAGTCATAGGGCTCCAAAAGGCACTGCTGGTATCTTAGCAGGTATTTCAATAAAGCTAAAAGTTGCCTGACTGTTTAAAAATATTAACAAGGCACAAAACATGGCAGAAGTATTGTCCTCAGATATTATTTTTTTCCATATGCTCCTGATTCCAGACATGACAAGTTATTTTTTTTAATTTTTTTAATAAAAGATTTTGTTTATTTATTTGATAGAGATCACAAGTAGGCAGAGTCAGGAAGAGAGAGAGGAGGAAGCAGGCTCCCTGCTGAACTGAGAGCCCATTGTGGGACTTGATCCCAGGATCCTGGGATCATGATCTAAGCTGAAGGCAGATGCTTTAACCCACTGAGCCACCCAGGCACCCCCATGACAAGTTATTTTTGATAGATATATATACAATGTATTTTCCAGTTAGAAGAAAAATGGTTCTGCTATTTTAACCTTTTTTTTTAATTACATAATTTTTTAATTAAAATTTTATTTTTTAATGTTTTACTATTCAATATACTTCTTAGAATATAAAACCTATTCCATTTTGTAAGAAGTTTACCACTTAAAAAGTGGTAATTTTCTCATTGTATCTTCCCCTCACATTGCTTTATTTTGAATAAAATATTCACAATAAACATAACTGATGCTTTCCTTCTGATGGTCCCTCTGTTGGTCATATTGTATATGAGCCATGACAATTAGTTTTACAAAATTTATTCATGTTTGTTGATATGTTTTATCATAACTAAGTTTCCCTCCCTTAGCTAGATTCCCCAGCTTTCAGACAGGTGGACACTTCAATAAACCATATCTAAGGGATGTATCAAGTACTTCTTAGACATTCTCTCAGATCCTTGAGGTCTGATTTTGCCTAGGTATTTGCAATAGGTTCTGCCAGAGGCACCACTGTGACAACTGATGTCCATGGTCTATCTCCTGCTAAGCTCAAGAGGTCACTGGTTTCCAAGTTTATCTATACAATTAATACATACCAGCAAGTTCTTTTTTTTAATATTTACAAACTTATTTTAAAGTTTATATGGAGAGGCAAAGACTCACAATAGTCAACTAGTGTTGAAGGAGAACAAAGTCTGAGGACTGACTTCAAAGTTTACCATAACGATGGGGCACCTGGGTGGCTCAGTGGGTTAAGCCTCTGCCTTAGGCTCAGGTCATGATCCCAGGGGTCTGGGATCGAGTCCCACATTGGGCTCTCTGCTCAGCAGGGAGCCTGCTTCTCCTCATCTCTCTCTCTCTGTCTGTCTCTCGGCCTATTTGTGATCTCTCTCTGTCAAATAAATAAATAAAATCTTTAAAAAGTTTACTATAATGATAATTGTAAGCAAGATATTGTAATTCCACAGAAAGACTAGATTAAAGGAACAGAATATATATTATCCATTATATTTTATATTAAATATAAAAACAAAAGCAATACAAGAGAGCAAAATACAATCTTTTAAACAAATGGCTCTGGAGTAATGGTGAAGCAAAAGGTAAAAATATAAAATAAAATAAAAATAAAATAAAATAATAAAATAAAATAAATCCAGGCAGATATCATACACTCTTCACAAAAATTAACTCAGATTGGATTATAAACCTAAACATGAAACATGTAGAAGGTAATATAGAAGAAAATTTAAATGACCTCGGTTTTGGCAATAACTTTAGCTACAAAAGCACAAGCACTGAATTTAAAAATGTCTACTCTGTGAAACACAATGCCAAGAGAATGAAAAGGCAAAGCACAGACTATGAGAAAAAATTTTCAAAATACACATCTGGCAAAGGACTCTTAATCAAAAATACACAAAGACCCCTTAAAACTCAACAATGGGGGAAAAAAACCTGATTAAAAATGAGCCAAAGACCTTAGCTGATACCTCACAAAAGAAAATATTACAGATAGCAAATAAGCATATAAAAAGATGCCTCACATCATATGTCATCAGGAGAATGCAAATTAAAACAAAAAAGAGACACCAGTACATACCCAGAATCCATAACACTGACAATAGAACACTAAAAGTTGGTGAGGATGTGGAGCAACAGGAATGTTCTTCTATATCTATTGAGAATAAAGAATGGAAAACAACTTGGCAGTTTCTTACAAACCTAAACATATTCTTGCCAGATGATTCAGCAGTAGCAGTTCTTGGTATTTATCCAAAGAAGATGAAAACTATACCCACAAAGATGTCTATAGTAGTTTTATTCATAACTGACAAAAGCTTGGAAGCAACCAAGATATCCTTCCATAGGTGAAAGGTCAAATAAAGTGTAGTACATGCAAACAATGGAATATTATTTAATGCTAGAGAAATGAATTACCAAGCCATGAAAAAATATGGATATAAATATTTAATAAATATTTGATTTTAGGCTTCTACAGTCTGTCAGTAGTATTAGTATATTTTAACAGTGAATGCTCAGCATTCATGAATTTACCTAATAAAATATTTTGGGTTCAATATTTTAAATACTTCAACCTCTATGATTATATTCCTAATAATTTTGAATTGAGGTAAATAAATCTTAATTTTTGTAACTTGTTTCTTATTACAAAAGAACTCAATGAGATTTTAGAAAATAAAAATTTACAAAAAAAAAGTTTAGTTTACAATTGCCAAATAATTTAAAACTTTATCTTATATTCAAATACATATATTTTTCTAAATTGATTTATATGCTACTAAAACCGAAAACTTTTATTTATACTAGATTTCATATCATGCAATCAATGCCAGAAAGCCAACTGGCAATTATTTGTCTTAAATAGAGTTAAGATGGGTATTATTACAATGAAAGATGGAAACATAGATAGTATAACAATTGAGTGTTACATAACTTTTCTGTTTTATATCAAGTTACTAATCTACAAAAGGCTTTTATTGGTGACAGACTTGGGAATTTAACAAAACTTTTAAACTAGCGTGTGTGACTCATTCCTAGAAAACAACACAATCAAAAACACTTTATTTAGATAAAATCATGACTATTTCTCCATTTGAATAAAAAAGGTAGCAACCCCAATAAGTTTATTGAACAGGAAAAGTTGCAATGCTATAATGCTCCTAAGGAATTAAATGATCCAGTCATGAATTACAAAAAAAGGATATAAATTACCAAAGTGTTTGTATAATTGGAATGTACAACTGCCCATTATCGTTCAATAGTGTAGGCTTGTACAAGAACTCCATAAAAGAACTCCACTTCCTAACTGTGGAAAATATGTTCCCTTTCCCCCTATGTACAACTATTAAGCCATTCATTTAGCTTTTAAAATATCCACTTAATACAGGTTTTTTACGCATTTGAACAGGCAGCAGGGCTCCTATTCTTATTGCTTACATATGAAGGATAGACTTCTAGCCTAAGAGGTAAAGCCCATAAAGGAGCCCAATAATAACAACAAAGTACATTTTAGTGAGCCCTTACAATCTGCCAGCTACCTTTCTGAGAATACTTCAATTAATAAAACATATAAAATACCTGACCACAAAGAGCTTACATTCTTTTGAAATAGAATAGTAAAATAAACCAATAATAGAGGGGTACCTCGGCCTTTGGCTTGGGTCATGATCTCAGGGTCCTGGGATGTAACTCCCCAGCAGACTTTCTAGGCAGTGGGGTGTTTTCTTCTTCCTCTGCGCCCCCTCCCAATTCTCTCTCTCTCTGTCTCCAATCACAAAATAAACCAGTAATAGAATAATGATTGATGGTTGATGGTGATAAGTGTTACAAAGAAATACAGGAAAGGTAAAAGCCATTGGAGAATGCTGGGATGAAAGTTAATTTTATTTTGTGTTGGGAGGTTATATCTCATTTATGAGATGTTCTTTGCGCAAAGACCCAGGAAGTGAAGGAGGGTGTTATACAAATATTAAAGAAAAAGATTGCTCTAGGCAGAGCAAGTAAGTATATAGACTTCGTGTGAACAGCTGGTCTGTTAATTTTGAGGAAAAGCAAGGAGGCCAATGAGGAGTTCATAGTGGTGGAGAGAGGAAGAAAGTATTGATGTATGACCTTCTAGTACATTGAAACGCCTTCAGTTTTTATTTACTATGAAATGGGAAGATACCAAAAGATTTTCAACAGCAGAATAAAATCATCTGACTTGATTTTTAGGTTAAGTTGCAGTACCAAAATAAATTTGCAGGGAGAAAGGAGTGCAGTATGTGTGGAAGTGGGGTTATCAATCAAGTCAATAATTCAGGAACATATGATGGTGATTTTAGAATCATTGCTCACCAATAGAAGTGGTGAGGTATGGTTTTTATTTTGTGTATATTCATGGTGAATATTCTAGTGAACAAGATGGGGTATGTACAGGACAAACAATATCAACATTTATTTTACCTGCACAAACAGAAGGGTGGAGTCTTCATTCTCTGATATGGAGAGAACTCTGAGTTCAAATGTTCTTTCTGATTAAATGGCATAATGATGATGAGGATTTAGTCAGACAGTGAAAGAGAACAGTAAGCATAGTGTTAAGCGGTAACACTTAACATAGTGTTAAGCGGTAGATTTGAACATCAAAAAACATTGTGTTGGATCATCTGTTTATGTGAGTAAATAAATAAATAAAGCTTCCTGGGGTTCTGATAGAGGTAAAGAAGACTACTATATGATCCAAAGGGGCACGTGCACCGAATGTTTATAGCAGCAATGTCCACAATAGCCAAACTATGGAAAGAACGTAGATGTCCATCAACAAATGAATGGTATATATATATACAATGGAATACTATGCAGCCATCAAAAGAAATGAAATCTTGCCATTTGCAATGACATGGATGGAACTAGAGGGTATTATGCTTAGTAAAATAAGTCAATCAGAGAAAAACACTATCATATGATCTCCCTGATATGAGGAAATGGAGGTGCAATGTGGGGGGGTTTGGAGGAAAGGAAAAGAGCAAATGAAACAAGATGGGATCGGGAGGGAGACAAATCATAAGAGACTCTTAATCTCACAAAACAAACTGAGAGTTGCCGGGGAGGTGGGGAGGGTAGGGAGAGGGTGGTGGGGTTATGAACATTGGGGAGGGTATGTGCTGTGGTGAGTGTTGTGAAGTGTGTAAACCTGGCGATTCACAGACCTGTACCCCTGGGGCTAATAATACATTATATGTTAATTTAAAAAAAGTAGAAGAAGAAGACTACTATAAATCCAATGGTTTTCAGTGAAGAGTGTGTAATCAGGCATATTTTATTAAAGTAACCAAGTAAAATGATGGTCGAAAATTGGAATAACAGAAAACATAAAAATCAGAGATTTTAAAAAGAGATATGGGACAGTGTAGAAAATATAGTCAATGATATTATAACAGTGTTATATGGTGACAGATGGTGGCTATATTTGTAGTGATCATAGAATAATGTATGGAGATATTGAAAACCTGAAACCAATGTAACACTGAATATCAACTATACTCAAATAAAAGAATAGTAAAAATAAAACATTTTAATTTAAAAAGATAAAAAGAGGGACAAGAATTTGAAAAGTGAATTTCAAAAAGAGTAAAGATGAGGCTAAGACATACTCTGAACCTTGAGGAAAACACCATTTTGAAAATTCTTCCCATTTTGAGAAAACTCAAATGAATCAATACCATAAAAGAACCCATTTTAACTGAGAGATGTAATGAATTCTCAAGAAATAATGTTATGACAGGATAATTCTTCCCTATGAAACAGCATACAGAAACCAGGGGAAACACTTGGAAGCAAAATAAACTATACTGAAAATAAGAATTAGGAAAAAGATAAATGATGAAAGATAAGAAAATTAGACCTGCGACAGAGACCTAGTGAAGAGAATTTTTAGCTTGTGGTTTAATGTTTTTGAGGATAATCTAGATTTCATAACTGCCTTGAGACAGGCTGGTTGTAGGCAGTTTAGGCAGACCCCTAAGACAGGCCTACTTTGGGCAGGTGGTGTTGGAGGAGGCCATTGGGCTGGACAAAGACAAATCCAACCATTTGACTAAAGTGTCTGTGAAGATGTTGAAGTCAGATGCAACAGAGAAAGGCCTGTCAAACCTAATCTCAGAAATGGAGATGATGAAGATGATTGGAAAGCACAAAGACACCATCAACCTGCTGGGTCCTGCACACAGGACGGTCCTTCGTACACTCTCATGGAATATGCCTCCAAAGACAACATACAGGAGTACCTGCAGGCCCAGAGGCCTCCTGACCTGGAGTACTGTTACAATATCAGCCACAATGCAGCAGAGCAACTCTCCTCCAAGGACCTGGTATCCTGTGCCTATCAGGTAGCCTGAGGCATGGAGTACCTTGCCTCCAAGAAGTGCATACACCAAGACCTGGCCACCAGGGAAGTGCTGGTGACAAAGGACAACATGATGATCTCAGACTTCAGCCTTGCCAGAGATATAACCACATCAATTACTATAAAAAGACAACCAACGGTGGACTGCCTGTGAAGTGTACGGTCCATAAGTCCATGTTTTATTTTTTATATATAGGATATATTTGTATTTTTAATATTCTAGTATTGCTGTCACGAAAAAATAAATCTTCAGAATGGTGGGGAGGACAAAGATTGAAAAAATAAAGAAAACCAATTATGGTTATAGAACTTTAAAATGTATCAGAGCTATAGAGTCACAGAGAATTTCTAAAAGCTGAATAACTTGGGGAAGACTTCATGAAGACAGTACCTTATAAGTTGTACTTACATGAAGGAAAGTATTTTAATTGACAAGGAAGTAGTTTGCCAAACAATTCTTCTATTTTTTCCAGGAGTAACAGAAAATGTATGATACTTGGACTTCATGAAATTATATATATAACTGAGAACATTTGTTTATATTATATATAAAATATACTATATTTTACTTTAAATATTTATATTAGATACACATTTCATTTTATTGTATAAGTATCTATTACATGTCATTTATTCTAGTACATATTGTGTTGCATTTTTATTATTCAATTGGCATTATACTAGCAAATTATGGTAAAAAATAAAGCTGCCACTTGATTTCCTGAATACATAAAATAAGCCAAATAAAACATAACACTTCAATGCTATCCAAAAAACTTATCTTTGAATTCTTGCTATTCTATTTTTTTCTATTCCTCTGTTCTTCTTGTCTGGGAGCTGGTAATTTAGGTGCTGCACTCAGAAGCTAGGGATATTGGGAGAGAAACAGACATTTCTGTTATCACAATCACAACTCTGGGTGACAACAAAATTGATTTGACCATTATCCCTTCCTCCACACCCAAAAATCATTGCAATAAATGACAGCTCTCTATCAAGTAGCAGCTTAATTTAGTGTAATTTCATTAATTTATCATTTTATTTTATTATTTTTATGAAGTTTTTTCTTTTACTTTTAGTATAGCTTATAGACAGTGTTCTATTAGTTTCAGGTGTACAATATAGTGATTCAACAATTCTATATCTCATTAGTCAATCTCATCATGATAAATGTACTCAATCTCTTTCACCTGTTACACCCATCCTCCCACCGACCTTCCCTCCTATATGCTCTATTTTAAATGAGTAACTTCAGTTAAAGGTTTTTTGTTTTGTTTTGTTTTTCCCTCACAGGAACATTTTTTACTTCAAGCATGCTTCAGAGCACATGGTTCTAAAAAAGATATGTAAAACGTTCCATCTAAGAAAAATAGGATACACATTTTCTTCAAGCATGCACAGAAGAATCCCCTAGCTAAATTACATAAAAAGAGGTATAACTGGGACACCTGGGTGGCTGAGTTGGTTAAGCATCGGCCTTAGGCTCAGGTCATGATCCCAGAGTCCTGGAATTGAATCCCACTTTGGGCTCCTTGCTCAGTAGGGGACTAGCTCCCTCTTTCTGCTGTCTCTCTCTCTCTCTCTCTCTCTCTGACAAATTAAATAAAATCTTAAATAAAAAGAGGAACATAACACATACTACAAATGTAAGAAAATTGAAATCATACCAAGTATATTTTATAGCTGCAATGGTACAAAACTACAGATCAACTAGTGACAGAATTGAAATATGCACCAACGTAACTTGGTAACAGAAAAAAGCAATATATAAAAAGGAAATCAGGAGGATGGGGAGGTAAGTAACAAAGGCAAAGGAGATGGTGAGAGAAATGCTACACTGACAAGAAACAAAGGACAATGCACATATTTTTATATTATTGGTACCTAAAGAGCAAGGCTGAGAGCCAGAAGCTGGGAAGCAAGAGCAGACCAAAATGGCATTTTTAATGGTTATAAAAACAGGAAGAGTTTATAGCTAGTAGTTATTGATGGAACAAATATGACTCATATATTACTGTATTATTAGATCCACATCAAATAGATTTCAGAAAGAGATTCAAATATCCTTAAATGATGAACCACTATTGTTTATGAAAATTTCCCCAATGGCAGGCCATACAAAGTAAATTCCATAGTAGATAAAGAAAACATACTGCTTAGAATATTCTCATAGTCTCTTAATTTTTAAAGTACTTATTAATATTTCAGGTAATGTAAGAACAGAATAATGAGAGAGTACTAATATTTGTAAAACTAAAAAGTCTTCCTTTTCTTTTCCAGTCAGTTTTACATCTCAATCATAGCGTTTTTAATTGAGACTTGACATTTTTCTGCTCTTGTTAGGACTGTTATTAAGATAACAAGGTAAATGGGCACCTGGGTGGCTCAGTGGGTTAAAGCCTCTGCTGTCGGCTCAAGTCCTGCATCGGGCTCTCTGCTCAGCATGGAGCCTGCTTCCTCCTCTCTCTCTGCCTGCCTCTCTGCCTACTTGTGATCTGTCAAATACATAACTAAGATCTTTAAAAAAATTTAAAAATACACTTAAGATAACAAGGTAAAAAATGCTTCAATAATTTTCTATATTTAAAGTATCTTCTCCTAAACCCCTATGGTTCATTTTGTTTTCAATTTTATATCCATAATTTAAAACCGATTTCTAAAATAAAAATTCTGTATGTTTGCACTTGGGCTTCAAGTTTGTTTGCCTTTTGTTGAGTTTTTAAAATATACGTATGGTTTCAGAATATAGGGTGCCAGCAAGCAGTTACTATATCTACATATAACTGTATATTTCCAGCTGTTTTATAAAGCTTATCTTTATTTTTCAATATGCATGCAAATGAATTCTTTATTCCAGTGAAATTCACATGCTTTTACAGAGACACTACAAACTCTAAAATGAAAAGAGTTTCTTGCTGTGGAGTAGAGACATAAAAATATGTTAACTGGGAGTTATTGTAAAGCTATTTTTTTCTAAGCAATATATTCTTGGTATAATTACCTTTGCTACATCAACCAGACAAACTTGGAATTTCAATCTTTATGAGAAAAATAAAATAAAACATTAATCTGTGTAAACTGGAAATGATAATAAAGCCAATTTTACCCTTATAAAAATATACTACAATCTAATTTTCTCTAGTAGGAAGACCTGACTAGTATGAAGACACTGAAGATGAATATTATTAAACTGAAACCAGACATGGAAGTTTTGGAAAAAAAGTTATTGTATTTAATTATTTAGAAATATAATCAATATTAAAGATAATCTGCTGCCAAAGATGAAAATGTTGAGTTAGAGCTGTTATTATTTTACTTCCAATAAAATATCTTTGAAGCTGAAAATCAGATGGGAAAGAGAAAAGACAAACTAAGACTCTGACAAAAGAATGGATCCATAACTTTTATAATGTGAATATCAAAAGTGGTTTGAACAGGAAATTGGGACTTCCACTTTCAGCTGCATGATGGACTTGCAATCCAGAATCCATGTCACTTACAGATCATATGCTGGATATCAGCTCCTAGAATTCTCTGCACAATAGCCAAGAGGCTGTCTTCAGTGCCTTTTGTAAGTCTCTTTCCTGATACCACTCTCATAAGGCAGAGTAGCCATTGGTATATGTGCTCCTAGGCTTGAGACATGGCCAAAGGCAGCAGGATGGCAGGTAGGGCCAGAGCTTACTGATCTTAATACATACGTGCTGCACTGTTTTGTTGTACCAATGATGGTGTCAGAGTCCTTGTTTGCATGGAACATAACTGTAAAGTTGGAAAAGAAAAGTGGACTCCAAAGCAGAGACTTACACTTGAGCTCTTATACCAGCCACACAAATGGAAGAGATAACATGATCTCAGGATTTATTTCACTTCCCAAAATAAGTATCTCCCTGAGTAATTTATAATCCGAAACCTATATACACTGTTACAAATTTGTACTATGTGAGTGGTCTGAAAATGGCCAAATTGAATGATAACCTTTAAGTGGATTGGAAATGACTATAGAAAACAAAAGTTACCCCTGAAAAAATTCAACCACCTCCATTCAAAAGGTGAGCATCTCTTTCTTCTCCCAAATCAGAAAAATTTTATGTCAGTTTCTAAAAATGAAATTAAACTTAAAAAATATTGTTTTAATGTTCTATTCCATATATACCATACTCACTGTGACCCTCTAAATAAGAGTGAATTAGGGACCTCCATCCAGTTGCTTGTTGTATGGCCTGCAAGTTAAGAATTTTTTTAATGTTTTTAAATGTTTTCAGATAATCAAAGGAAGAATAAAATTTTGTAACTTGAGGATTATAAAATATTCAAATTTTAGTTTCTATATTGTTTTATTATTACGGAATTCCTCTCATTTGATAATTCATTATCTTTGGCTGCTCTGTGCTCCACCTCAAGAGTTCTGAGAACCAATCTGTCTACCCCTCACCTAGCCTGGACACTAAGAATGCAAAAGATACCTTATTGTCTACAGTAATTAATATGTGTTGATATTCCACAATCTTTATTAGCATACTTTTGATTTTATAGGGCCCTTACACCCAGGCAAATAGTTCTATTATTCATTACATGATCTGAAAGTCCCATCAACTCTTCAATGAAAAGCATCAAACAACAGGTTGGACCCTAAGATTCTTTGAGTTATTCACTTCAGAACTCTACCTTCCTGTCTTTCCCAATCCTGGATTGTTGTATCATCATTACCAATCTTAATCCAATCAAGGTCTCACATTGAAAAATTTACCACAAACAGAATTTCCAATTCTCAACAAATTTACCTCCCTCCAACTGAGATGTTGCTAAAGCTTCACAGAAGTGTTCCCTCTCCTAGTGATAAGTAGTAAACTCAGCTTTGCCCTGTCAACACAATGTATTGGTAATATTTAGGGAGACAGTTTCAACAATTTACTAGATGCCATCTATATGATATCTATATGGACTTGGCATTAAGGACCATATAGTCCTCAAAGTCTAAAATATGTACTAGCATTCCTTTTACAGAAGAAAATTTGTCAACCTCTGTATTATATGAATCATATTTGTCCCATTAGAATAAAAATTCCCTACTGAATATCTTTGCAAAGGTGCATTATTGTTTTATTTATGTCAGACTACAAGAGTTTATTTCCTTGTGGATTCCAAAACAATTTCTGGGAAGGTGCTGTAGGGTATGGGGCCGATCATGAATTATGTTCACATATCCTCCAAATCTGATATTTTTAGGTACTGAGTAAGACACCTGCTTCTATCTGGTAGATGTCCCCCTCATTTTTTTCTATATGAAGAACTTTTAATCAGTGGAAAAGATCATATTTCTTTAAAAAAATCTAAGTGTATGATACAATTTCCTACAAAATTTGGTGCAATCTTAGCAAGATTTGAAGCAATACACCTATCAAAAATAAGTGGAGAGGGTTACAGCACAAGGATGGAGTTTGCAAATTATCAAGGTCCTTGGTGTCTTACCTTCATCTCCTTCTGTGGGAATATGTGAAGAAGACTCCCAATGAGAACAAGCAGGCTATTTCTTCAGACATTCAGAGATAGCTATAGCAAGGGAGTCGGTCACCATCACTTGCATTTGGTAGAGACTCAAAGACTGTCAAGGGAATGGAAAACCTTATGGTAAGCAAATGGTGAGGCTTCAGGTATGCTCTGCTTGGAGATTGAACTGTTTCCATTTCTTCAGTTCTCAACATCTCAAGAGTGATCACAGACTATACCTGAGAGCTTGTTACTGAGATATTCTTAGCTTTCCCACTTTTTCAAAAAAAATGCATTTTTCCTTTTTTCTTCATATTTTATTTACATTTTTGGACTAGACTGATTTTTTCCATTTTATTTTATTTTATTTTATTTTATTTTATTTTATTTCTCTTCAGTGTTCCAGAATTCACTATTAATGCACCACACCCACTACTCCATGCAATGCATGCCCTCCATAATATCCACCACCAGGCTCACCCAACCTCCCACCACCCCCCCCTCCAAATCCCTCAGTTCATTTCTCAGAGTCCACAGTCTCTCGTGATTTGTCTCCCCCTCTGTTTTCCCCCAACTCACTTCTCCTCTTCTTCTCCCAATGTCCTCCATATTATTCCTTATATGCCACAAGTATGTTTCACAAGTAGGTGAAACCATATGCTAAAATGGACTCTCTCTACTTGACTTATTTCACTCAGCATAATCTCTTCCAGTCCTGTCCATGTTGATACAAAACTTGGATAATCATCCTTTCTGATGGAGGCACAATACTCCACTGTATATATGGACCATATCTTCTTTATCCATTTGTCTGTTGAAGGGCATCTTGGCTCTTTCCATAGTTTGGCAACTGTGGCCACCACTGCTATTAACATTGGGGTACAGTTGGTCCTTCTGTTCACTACGTCTATTTCTTTGGGGTAAATAACCAGCAGTGCAATTTCAAGGTCATAGAGTAGCTCTATTTTTAATTTCTTAAGGGATCTCCACACTATTTTCCAAAGTGGCTACACCACCTTGCATTCCCACCAACAGTGTAACAGGGTTCCCCTTTCTCCACATCCTCTCCAGCACTTGTTTACTGTCTTGTTAATTTTGGCCATTCTAACTGGTGCAAGATGGTATCTCAATGTGGTATTGATTTGAATTTCCCTGATGCCTAATGATTTTTTCATGTGTCTGTTAGTCATTTGTATTAGATTGATTTTTTTTTATTGGAGCTTCTCCATGTAAGGATTAAGAGGTCAGAAACCAGTCTATACTTAGTTTTTTGATCTCTAAATGGTAAAATATGATGTTATACTATATTTTATTTGGTATTCTAGAGATGGTTCAGAAGTAAGTGTTTGCTCATGGCTCCTAAATCATTATGTCCTGTGAACCATCTAAGAGAAAACTTGAGAGGAAAAACAACAACAACAACAACAACAACAACAAAACAGCAAAACCCTCTTCAACTGTGTGAAAGATGAGGGTTAAAAGGAGACAAAATCCTTAATTGTCTCACTTAAATAAACTCAAATAAGGATGAAAATGGTAGTTTCTTGAGATAGGAAAATGAATATCTGGGGAAATACTTCTCAGATGCCTTGGAAGAGACCCCAGAAAGTTAAAAATCAAACCCTAAGTTGCAGACCCTGATCCTTCCACTAGATCACATAGGGAAATTGTAACATTGAGAAACAAACGAAGGAGAGAAAAACTGTCCACCAGATCATTGACACCACCAACATAACACAGTAAACTTGAGATTATCTTCCATTTATAAAAGGAACTTTGTACCAATGCTTGGTAAGACTTTAAGTTCCTTTCTTGTAAAATGCAAGGAAATTATATATACGATTGCCTTAATGTGAAATTACATGCTCAAAACTATCCCTGATTTCCTCGGGGACTTTTAAAGAACATTGCATAAATAATGGTCATTTGTTGTTATCTATTTTTATTAAGTAGGAAAATAGTCCTTCACAGGGAAAGTCCATTTACTGATATTAACCCCTTATTGGCTATCTACTGTACTGAAAACAAATTAGAATAACTCCTTTCCCTCAGATTAATTTATATAAAGAAGTACCATTTGGGGAAAAAATTAATTAATTAATTAATTGATTGATTAATGTCTTGCAAGAGGCATTAAAGAGATGTTAAATTTAAATATATGGATGGACCTAGAGGACATTACACTAAGTGAAATAAGTTAGACTGAGAAAGATAAATATCAAATAATCTATTTCATAAGTTAGATCTAAAAATAAAGGTGAATAAGTAAAAAAATAAAATAAAAATAAATAGCATCAGACCCATAAATACAGAGAACTCATAGATACAGAAACTGATGGTTGCTAGAGAGGAGTGGAGAGGGGGAATGAGGGGATGGGCAAAATGGATGAGGGGGAGAGGAAGAGATAGGGCCACTCGTTACAGAATAAATGTATCAAGGACATAAAGGCACAGCATAAGGAATATAGTCAATGATATTGTAATAATGATGTATTGGGATAGATGGTAGCTATACTTGTGGTGAACAGAGCATAATGTTCGAACTTGTCAAATCACCAAGTTCTACACCTAATATAACACTGTATGCCAACTATATTCACATAAAACAAGAAAGAGAGAAAGAGGGTAAAAAAATAATTCATGGGTAAAAATAAATAAATAAGTTTAAATATAAGTAATGATAAAATGCTCTATTTTAACTTATAAAGGTACACTCACTTTTGAGTTTGTTGCAGAAAAGCCTGATGTTAAAAAAATCAGAGTATTTAAAACATATTGTAGTATATTGGGTTTAAAATTATACCCAGAGATTTCAGGATATAAGTAATGTCTGTTGGGGAAAAAAAAATATCATTCAAATAAACAAGATAAATATAACACAAGAAAAGTGATGAATTTTAGTTGAGTATTATCACTAGATGTGGTTTGTTGATATCTAGTTAAAAATTACAGGCGGGCATTTAATGCCTGAATATAAAATTGGAATTTATGCAAATTTGACTATGTGAAACAATTATTTTAGCTTTTTTATCAGCATTTTAAGTTAGTTGGAAAAATGAGGGGTGCCCAGGTGGCTCAGTGAGTTGAACATCTAACTCTTGTTTTCAGCACAGGTCTTGATCTCAAGGTCATGAGTTCAAGACTTTCATTGAGCTCCACACTGGGTGTAGAACATTTAAGAAAAAAAAAGTTGGAAACATGAAATTTGGAGATAAGAAGTAACTATTGACCAGTTGATAAAGTTGACCTAGGGTCAATTTGAGAAGTCAAATAATAACAACTGAAAAAAATGGAGAGTTGTATTTACAACTCTCCATTGGAATCCAATGTTGGAATTTTTACATATGGCATAGTTTATAGTCTAAAAATGACTTTATTTAAAACAAAGTTAAAATATTATTATATTTGATTTAATATCTTTAAGCCTTATATTTTTCACTTGTAAAAAAGGAATAAGAACATGACATATTTTATAAGATTATGAACCTGTAAAATTTATTAATGAAGTTATTTGTCCACAATGAATTTACAATAAATGTTAGCTACTACTGTATCATAAACTGTAGCAACCAAATTTTCTTTAATCTTGAACAACATAATTTAAATTCTATATGTTATTTCCCATGATATTAAATCTGATATCAAAAGTAATTTAAACTCATCATAGAGCACATGAGTTCTCCAAAAATACTCCAAATATATTTTAAGAAACAAACATTTAAATAGTATTCAGAAAAGAATACTGTTACATTTTGGTGTTTATCTTCTACTTTTTACAAAGTATTTTTATGCAAAGACTTTTTTTTAACAATATGGAATATTTTCTTCCCCAGTGTTCTTCTTCAGTGTTCTCATCAAAAATACACCAAAATAGATTTTTAATAGCTATAGAGTATTCTTAGTATTTTTATGCAAAGACTTTTTTTTAACAATATGGAATATTTTCTTCCCCAGTGTTCTTCTTCAGTGTTCTCATCAAAAATACACCAAAATAGATTTTTAATAGCTATAGAGTATTCTGCTATTACCAATCTTTATTTGCCTGGTGGTCAGTTATTAAACTTTAAGATTACTTGTTTTGTCAATATTATAAATAATGATTCAGAGTATATTCTACATATAAATATGCACATACCAAAGACTGTTTGCTTAGGATAAATTTATAATAAAGGAAGTGCTGTCCCAAATGATATAACTAATTTATAAAGATTTGAATATATGTTGTCATATTTCATTTTCAAATTTTGAATCAATTTATACCTCAAACATGCTATAAAGACTTTTTTCCCTGCACTCATGTGAACACTGAAAATTATTCCTGAACATTTGATAGACAAAGGCCTTTTCAATTTAACATAATGAAACTCAAAGGTGCACTTTACATAGTTTATTACAGCAGTTATCAAAAACTGAATAAAATAGACTCTGAAAAGTGTTTGATTCATAATAATCATTCAACAAATATATGTTGAGTGAATTCCACAGCTTCAAAGACATAAAACATAAGTTTTTACAACTTCTAATAATTTTTAGTACTTTGAAAATGATTTGCTGAACAGATTAATATAACTAAACTCTACTGACATTAATCTTATTGGATTTCAAATTTAGTATTATCAATATCAAATAAATGTTTATGAAATAATTAAGAAAATCTTTCATTTTGTGATATGTTGGTTATTTTTATAAGAACATTTATCAATGTTATATTATTTGATATTTCATTTTGATTTCTATCTTTATAATTGATGTAATAGAGTTTCAAGAATATTCATTGATATTTAGGAACAAAGCATACTTAAAAATGTTGTTTCTACTTTCACTTCTACAAAATATAATGACTTCCCAGAGACTCTTTTAAGTTTTTAAGAAAGTCTGTGTTTATATTCTGAAATCCTTTGAGTTTTATTTGCAGAATAACAAAATACTAAGAAAACATACAACAGTTTTCTTTACTTAATATATTTTATTGCTATAACTACCAAAGAAGGAAACCCTAAAGTCATATAAGTCATATAAAGTCATATAAGAAGAAGGTTAGACTTATTAATATGCTAGAATATAAATAAAATATTTCAATATAGACTCAATCCTATCTATTTCATAGCATATACAGAAAACTTTTTGAGTATATTATGTAAAGGCTGTTCATATATTCCCTGCAGTAAGTTTTATTACTTATCATTTTAAAATTGCTCAGAGGTTTTCTTCACAGAGCATATGGCAAAGGACAAGGCAAAAAGAGAAACTTTCCAAATTAATTCCATGAGGCAAGAATTACCCTGCTACTAAAACCAGACAGACTACTAAAAAAAAAGAACTGCAGACCAATATCCCTGATGAACATGGATGCAAAAATTCTCAATAAGGGGCACCTGGTGCAGAGTCAGTTAAGCCTCCAACTCTTGATTTAGGCTCACGTCATGATCACATGGTCCTGAGATCAAGCCCTGCATTGGACTTTGAACTGGACTGGTTGCCTACTTAGGATTCTTTTTCCCTCTCCTTCTGCTCCCCAACCCCCTCAAAAAAGGGAAAAAAAACACCTCAATAAAATGCTAGCAAATTAAATCCAACAGCATAGTAAAAGAATCATTCACCACAATGAAGTGGGATTTATTCCTGGGCTATAAGAGTTGTTCAATATTCACATATCAATCAACATGATATACCATAGTAAGAAAAGGTAAGAATCATATGATGCTTTCCATAAAATCAGAAAAAGCATTTGACAAAGTATAACATCCAATACATGATAATAAAAAACCTCAACAGAGTAGGGTTAGAGGGAACATACCTCAATATCATAAAGGCCATATATGAGAAATCCAGAGCTAACATCCTCAGTTTGGAAAAATTGAGAGCTTGTCCTTTATGGTTAAGACCTAAGACATGATGTCTACTCTCACCTCTGTTACTTAACATAGTACTAGAGGTCCTAGCCACAACAATCATATAACAAAAATAAATAAAATCATCCAAATCAGCAAGGAAAAAGTTCAACTTTCACTATATGCAGATGACATAATACTCTATATAGAAAACCCAAAAGGCTCCACCAAAAAATTGTTAGAACTGATACAAAAATTCTGAAAAAGTTGCAGGATATAAAATCAACATACAGAAATCTCTTGCATTTCTACATATCAATAATGAAGCCACAGAAAGAGAAAACAAGGAATCCATCCCCTTTACAATTGCACCCAAAACCATAAGATACCTAGGAATAAATCTAACTAAACAGGTTAAATATTTGTATTCTGAAAACTATAAAATAAAGATGAAAGAAATTGAGGATGACACAAAGAGATGAAAACCATTCCATGCTCGCAGATTGGAAGAACAAGTATTGTTAAAATGGATAAAGAAGATGTGGTATATATACACAATGGAATACTATGCAGCCATCAAAAGAAATGAAATCTTGCCATTTGCAACAACATGGATGGAACTAGAGGGTATCATGCTTAGCGAAATAAGTCAAGCAGAGAAAGACAACTATCATATGATCTCCCTGATACGAGGAAGTGAAGATGCAACATGGGTGGTTAAGGAGGTAGGAGAAGAATAAATGAAACAAGATGGGATTGGGAGGGAGACAAACCACAAGTGACTCTTAATCTAACAAAACAAAGTGAGTCTTGCTGGGGGGAGGGGAGTTGAAAGAAGAGAGGTGGAGTTATGGACATTGGGGAGGGTATGTGCTATGATGAGTGTTGTGAAGTGTGTAAACCTGGTGATTCACAAACCTGTACACCTGGGGATAAAAATATATTATATGTTTATAAAAAATAAAAAATTTAAAAAAATAAAATCTTTTAAAAAGATTTTGAAAAATGCTATACTACCCAAAGCAATCTACACATTTAAAGCAATTCTTAAGAAAATATCAGCAGCATTTTTCACACACCTAGAACAAACAATCTCAAAATATGTATGAAAAAGAAAAACAAAGTTGGAGACATTAAAATTCTGTACTTCAAGTTGTATTACAAAGCTATAATGATCAAGACGGTATGATACTTGGCACCAAAACAGACACATGGATCAATGGAACAGAATAGAAAAGCCAGAAATGGACCTTCAACTATATGGTCAACTAATCTCCAACAAAGTGGAAAAAGTATCCAACGGAAAAAAAGACAGTCTCTTCAATAAATGATGTTCGAAAAACTGGACAGCAACATGCAAAAGAATTAAACTGGACCACTCACTTGCACCAGACACAAAAACAAATTCAAAATGGATTAAAGACCTAAATTTGACATAGGAGACCATTAAAATGCTGGAGGAGAACATAGGGAATAACCTCTTTGACATCAGCCATAGCAACTTCTTATTAGATATGCCTCCCGAGGCAAGGGAAACAAAAGCAAAGTGAACTATTGGGACTTTATCAAAGTAAAAAGCTTCTGCAGAGCAATGGGAAAAAAAAAAATCATCAAAACTAAAAGACAACCTACAGAATGAAAGAAGATATGTGCAAATGACATATCTGATAAAGGGTTAATACCCCAAATCTATAAAGAACTTAGAAAACTCAACACCCCACCCAAGAAAAAAACAATCAAGTTAAGAAATGGGCAGAAGACATGAATAGACATTTTTTCCAAAGAAGACATACAGATGATTGATGGATACATGAGAAGATGTTCAACCTCCCTCATATTAGGAAAATACAGATCAAAACTACAATTAGATACCAACTCACAGCTGTCAGAATGGCTGAAATTATCAACACAGGAAACAATAGATGCTGGCAAGGATGTGAAGAAAGGGGAACCCTCTTACAATGCTGGTAGGAGTGCAAACCACTCTGGAAAACAGCATGGAGTTTCCTCAAAAAGTTAAAAAAAGAGCTATCCTATGACTCAGCCATTGCACTACTAGGTATTTACCCAAAGGATTCAAAGATACTGATTTGAGGGATACATGAATTCCAGTGTGTATAGTAGCATTATTAACAATAGCCAAATTATAGAAGAACCTGAATGCCCATCAGCTGATTAGTAGATAAAGATGTGGTGCACACACATGCACGCACACACATGCCACAGACTGGAATATTCCTCTGCCATCAAAAAGAATGAAGTCTTGCCATTTGCAATGATGTGGGTAAAGAGAGTATTATGTTAAGCAAATAAGTCAGTGAGAGAAAGACATGTACTATATGATTTTACTCATATGTGGAATTTAAGAAACAAAACAAATGAACATAGGGCAGAAAAGAGAGATGCAAACCATAAAACATATTCTTAACTATAGAGAACAAAGTGAGGTTACTGTAGGGGAGGTGGATGAGGGGATGGGTTAAACAGGTGATGGTATTAGGAGGGCAATTGTGATGAATACCAGGTGTTGTACGTAACTGATCAATCACTAAATTTTACACCTGAAACTAATATTGCACTGTATTTTATGTAGCTGGAATTTTTTAAATTTAATTTTATTTTTCAGTGTTCCAGGATTCATTGTTTTAGCTGGAATTTAAATGAAAACTGGGTGGGGGGGAAGACAACAGAAGGAGAGAATAGAGTTGTCCATATATAATATACATATGAGTTTTTTTTTGAGAACATATATATGTATATGTGTATGAGTTGGTTGGAATATGCAATCCCTTAACAACTTGGTTTCAGCTGTAAGTATAAATTTAAGATGAAAAACTCAAAAGATAGTTCTACTTGTTGTAGAAGTAGAAATAGGAAATAGTGGATTTGAGGTGATAAGGGAACAAGATAGACTAATATGTACCACTGGAGTTTTCCAGAGACAGTGCCTGACACAAAAATACTAAATAAAGTGACTTATTTTGGAGATGAATAAAACATGAATAGAGACTGAAAAATAGGGGGTGGACAGCAAGTTAATTATTTATTTTCAAGGTAGCTACCATTGAATATATCTAGAGCTTAATCCAACAGAGAATATTAATTTGAGATCTTGTATAGAACATTCATCTGAGGTTTGTTCCAAGAGAACTGAGTTACTTATTCACATAGTCCTATCATTAGTTGATGGCTGTTCTAAAGGCGTTAATGATTGAGCACTCCCAGTATAATATTATACAAGGTAATTTGTAATTCTGCAAAGCCTGTAACAATAACAACAACAAAAAGGGCTTCATTGCTTCGTTGCTTCATTGCTTCATTCTTTGTTTTCACTTAAAAACTTTTTTCAAAAGCTTCTATAAAAACATCTGAACCCCTTCAGGACTTTTAGGAATATTGATAATACGCAAGCTGACTTTTAGGTAATAAAATGATTACTATATAACTCTTTCTCTGGAGAAGTAGAAATGGATAGCTCTAAACTCCAGGGGAAGGGTAGGAATAGCACACCAACAAAATGAAAAGTTAATACAAGTCTACACTGAAAACAAAAATTAAAAGAGATACCACTCATGAGCTACTTTCCTAATTTTTTTTAAGAATACTAGAACTGGATTTAAGACACAAATTGGGGGGGGGGGAGACATATGGAAACTAATTGAAAGATCACCCACTGAATTAGTTCTGTAATATAAGATACTAGCACAATAGAGTAATAACCCAATTCACATCCCCTGCCTCTGCCATGGTGACTTGACTAGTTTTCCAGTGCCTTATTTATTGATATGATTTAGTCGGTTAAATATTGCCAGAAATGTAAGGATTGACAACAATGGGAAGTCAGAAATTGGAGGCTGAACATGAAAGAAGGGTAAAGGTTATACTACCCAGGAAGAATACGACGATAAATTCACAAAAGCAAAACTATCCTGTTGTCCTAAAGAAGAATTTCTGGAAGAAATATCTTCAAGGGAAAACAAGAACAAAACACCAGTAAGTGAACAAAACAAAGCAATAAAAAATGTTGGGATATAATTTTCTATGGGTCTTTCATGGGTTTTGTTAACAAAGCACTGATGTTTTATCCCGGACTATCTCCTTGGAAATGTTTTCTTTACACATAGCCTTGAAAGACAATAACTCCTTCCAGAACAAAGGGCAGACATGCTTACTGTCTATTATATAAAATACAGGCTCTCTAAACCTTAGATATCCAAAGGCGTAACACACTCCATTGTGTGTGGAAGTGTCATCCTTGTAACATCTTGTGGAAATAGGAGCTCAGTAATAAGGTAAAAAATACTTACTTACCCCTTAGCTATTTCTGTTGCTGTGATTAATAAAACAGTTCTTCGTGTCTGATGCCAGAGGTCTGTGGTTTATCCCAACAGCCATGCAACAGACTGGCTAACTTATAAGCTTGCAGGTAGAGTAAAATTTCATATCCTTCACCATTCTGAAAACCTTCTTGATTTCACTTTGTGTTTGAGTGCATCAAGACTTTTTCACTTTTATTGAGAAATTTAGGGATGAATTAGTGAAGGATACAAAGAAACCTAAGCAAAGGCATACAAAAATCAGGAATTGTTTTCAACTTCAAAAGAAAAAAATTTGCAAACTTTTATTTTATTTTATTTTACTCTTATGCAATGTTATAATTGTTAAAATTTGTTAAAATTACAATTTTATTTTACTTTTATACAATGTTACTGTACTAATTGATCAGCTCTGTGTGATATTTATGCTTTTTTTAATTAAAATACTGTGTAAGTGGTTAGAATTGTGTCTCTAAATAGTTATGTTGAAGTCCTAACTTCCAGGACTTGAAAATCAGGCATTGTTTGAAAATAAGGTCTTTGCAAACATAATGAATTTAAGAAGAGATTAGACTGCATTAGGGTAAATCTAAATGCAACGTTGGTATTCTTAGATGGAGAGAGGAATCTCCACACAGACACAGAAGACACAGGAGAACAGAGACAGAGATTGGAAGAATACATCTACAAACCAAAGGAAGGTAGGATCATTATCACCTGCCAGAAGCTAAGAGGCAACGAAGGCAACTAAGAGGTAACGTTTTAGACCGAATATGACCCTGTTGACACCTTGATTTTTAAATTTCTCCCAAACTGTGAAAGAATAAATTCCTGGTATTTCAAACTTTCCAGCTTGCAGCAATTTGTTACAGCAGCCTTAAGAAACCAAGACAGACATTAAGAGCAAAGTCTATTTATATTTTTCTGAATTTTGAAGAAATGATCAAATACAGCATGATTATGACATGGAAAGAAAATAGGTTTCCCAGATATGGCAAAATCCTTCCTTGTTCAGACTATATCACCAGCTAGTATGTATATACACATGAGAGACTTTGGAGGACAAAGAAGGCTACAGAGAGGCCCTGTTAGGAAATGAAGCTAACATAGATTCTCCTTTGAAAACTCTATTAAAAATATACACATTTTCTCCTATGCTGATCATATCTGTAATTATTATATTCTTCTAAGTTAGTTTTATTCCTAGCATGGGATGACAATGGGAGCTCAAATGTGTTCTAACATTCCATGAGCTCAGAACTTTTCACACAGAGAAAAACCCAGAGGAAGTAAAAGGTTCTTATCAGAGTCCAATTGATTGAAAAATGGACTGAAGAAGAATGCTTCTGACTTTTAAAAGCAAACACGGGTAACACAAAACAGACATCCACTAGTCAGTCATGGCGATGGTAGGGAGAGGTAGAGGATGAACCACAAAAATAATTGATCTTTTAATTAGCAGACAGCTTCAAGTGCCGTCATGATGATATGTATGAGGTTGCTAATCTATAAGAGTGATAGTTTGAGAACTAAATTTCAAATCTTTACCAGAATCATTAGGATAGGCTGCATCAACAGGTTATAGTGAGTGCTAAAAACCGTAGCATCCCTTTAAATTCATTCCTTTAAGAAACTTGTTATTTTATTAACTCTATTGTTCTTTTATATGGAATAATTACAGAAGCAATACTAAAATATATTTTTCATTGGTAATATCACTTTAATTATTTGCACTGACATATTACCTGACAACTAAATATCACTTGCGATGTAAATGCATAACTTTGATTTTTCTAATTTTTCTTTTTGCCTTCATAAAAGGTAGAATATTATAATTTACTGTATAGTTCATCTACTTATATAATTATCAGATAAGCATTTTACTCTAAAAATAAATTTCAGTGTATTATGTGGTGCACATTATTTTAAAATTTATTGTACATTTATATAAGATTAATTTTGCAAACAGGAATTCATCATATATTTAATGAACACTTCTCATATTTAAATTGAAAAGAATTTTATTTTTCAAATAAAACTAAAGCCCAAATTCATCAACAAATCTAAGGAAATTCTTGAACAAAGAGAATCTATTCTAATTAGTTACTTAGAAACCCATATTCCATTTTATTAGGAAATACTACCAATTTCAAATATTTATAAATCCGTTTTGTTGCCCCACCGAATGGAGAGAATTTGATTCAGGCATAATATAACATACTGTATATACATACATACATGCATACATACTCTGTATGTCATTGACCATAGACGCATAGTCTCAGTCCTAAAGACAAGACCCAAACAGTTCTACAAATAATGCTCATTTAGACTGCCAAGCCTTTGTCTAAACTACCATATTTTCTTCAAGTAAAAATATCCCCCTTCTTCAATAATAAATTTGAACAAGGTTTTTCCCTCCTATGGGTTCTCAAGCTTAGAGTTTAAGATGTTGGTTTTCAAATTACATGCAGTGAAATCTCCTGGAAGCCAATTAAACTGAAGAGCACTGAAGAAGAATTGGTTCTAGTTTCATCAAATGTAGCATCCTGGAGTCACTAATAACACAAGATTTCCTGGGATCAAATCTTGAATACAAGGTTTGTTTACATTGTGAACCTACAAACACAATAGCTTTTGCTATATTCCATTTCTGAGGTCAATTACGTTCTTTGAATAATTGTTAAGCTGACTTTGGGAAAACCTACATTTCCTTATCCATGTTGCATCCTGTGATTAGAAGTGGACTTTTGTCGTTGCAAAAGAGAAATACAAACATTTAATCTGTAATGGGGCATCCTTTTGATAGGGCGTCAGACTATAGTTTAGACTGAAGTATTGTTGTAAATCTTCTGAGACAGATCACAATATTTAAATCTAGAATAATAATCATAACTTCGCAGAAGGTGGAATGATAGACTTTACCACCACAAGAGATTATATTTCCAATAAAATAGAAATGTCTCTATTTGTATGTAAATATCACCAACAGACTACATTATCTATTTATTTAGCTGAAGCAATCTTTGGCAGAATCCAATATTATTCATTCAGAATTATGTTCAGCTGCAGAGGAAACAAAGAATCATGAAAACTATAGTTTCCTTTATAGCAGTTATGGCTATTCTCCCTCACCAGTATGTGCCTAAAATTTCAATTCACAGCCCAGTTATTTTTTATTTCCTTGAGAATTAATTCAAAAATATGGATTTTATCTGTTATACATAAGGTATCACTCTAGTAACTGAGCTACAGTGGTGGACAAAACAGACATTATCCAAGATATCTTTTAGCTTAGTCTACAGATTCAGATCTTCCCTAGCACCATGATTTCTCTCTGTATATATTAGTAACAGTTCCACAGAGTTGAGTCACTTCTGCTCCATCTCTGGATACATGTCACACAGTTCTCATGATATCTAGATCCTCGTCTGGTGATTATATCTTATATATGATTGATGGTGTTCCTCAGGTTGACATCGATGCTTCTTTGTTGGCACTATTTCTCTCCATTTCTTTTTTATTCCATTGATAGTGTGGGGGAGGCTTTGCCACATCAGTATAGCAGAGTGAAGAGTGGGTTTCAGCTTTTAACAAGACTTCACAGAATACTTATAGATAACCAAGTGAATATTATAACAGAATTACTAGAATTTTTCTCTTTTTCATATCCTGCAGGCCCAGTGTGTTGAATCCAGACTCTGATGAATCTCTTCATAGCAGGACCAAGCTCATGTCCACCACAAGGAGGATGTAAAAAATATCTAGAGTTCTATTTAGTTCTATTTAGACCACATTACCACATTATAAGTCCTGGGCAGAAAAGTTATTTCCTACTTCCTGTATTCTTAGACATCCCCAAACTCCTTCTCAGAAAAGTCCACCCTCAGAGACATCATATCTGCTCTGAATAAAAGAGAAAAAATATATCATAGTACAAGAAATCAACATCATAAACTTTTGGAATATTTAATCATAAATAAAATAATGAATTTAGACTTTAACAGTCTAGTCCAGTTTCTTAATATGCACTGTCTTCTGCATGAAGGAAATTTTTCACTCCATCTTCTTCCTGTAATTCTCTTCAGCTCATATCCTTTATCTTGATCAATTAAGAACACAAACAATAAAATAGAAAATGTCAATGATTTTAGGCTAATTAAAATATGTGTTTATGTAGTGTAAAGAAATATTTATTTCTCTATGCCTATTTCCCTCTTCTCAAAAAATGGTTTAAAGATATCAGACACATATTTATATACAGCCATATATCATATTTCACAATGCAAAACTGGAATTTCAGCTCCTCAGATATATACCAGGCTATTTATGCTTTTCTCAAGGTATGTATATGGCATCTCCCTATACTTTTTCCCTCAGAATAAAAGAAAAGATAATTTAAAAAATGCAATGTGAAGCCCTTAATCTTTTATGGTCAGAAATTATTAGTTAAGTAACATCTTCTGACTATTGTTTAAGTTAATTTTATGATTTGACCAAATGTTCTGTTTTACTTATTCTTCATTTTAAAGTATTAAGTTTGTCTGGCACATATATTTATTAAGGTATAAGTGCTCTGAGTCTCTCTCTCATCCTCAAACGGAGATTCCATTTTGAAATGCTCACCACTTACTTCCTACTAATACTCCTTTTTCTGTGGATTTTCTAATATTGTCAAAGTAGTTACTTTAATGTTTGAAGCATAAAACAAGGGGTAAGGAGAGAATAAGAGAAGAACAAGTAACAAGAGAAAGTATGAGTCATGAAGGTTAAGATAGGATAGGGGATTGGGTGATATTGAAATGAGAGAGGCTCAGATGTATCTGCTTTCTAAGTAAAAAGGAAAGCAAAGGCAGAGTAAGATGTCTGCAGAGCCTCCTGATGGAAAATAAAATACACATAAAAAGTTAAATTATTTTGAAATTATTTTTTTTCACACTGTGTATTTTATATGCAGAAATTAGACCTTATAGGTCAACATTACATATCATATAATATAAAATCTGAGGATACTTCTCAGATAATTGGGATTTCATCAAGATCAAAAGCTTTTGCACAGCAAAGGAAACAGTTAATAAAACCAAAAGATAATTTATAAATGATTTTCAATTTGGAAGTATAGATTTTTGCAAAATTAAGTCCAATAATTTTATCACATAGGAATGGACAAGACTTGCAGGTTTCAAGAAATTATCCTGATTCCACTTCTAAAGTAATGAAATTTCTAGAACTAAAACACTTTCTAACATGTTAGCTTTATCTAATAATAATTTTTCTATCAATTGTGGTTAATAACATATTACATTTACATAGACTTTATTAATCTTTAAAAGAATCTAAAACATTCTGATTATTTCTTTGAAATAATCACAAGATTCAACAGCATGTTTTCTGAACTCTTCTCAGATTCTTTGCTTTAAATGGACATTTTTCTTGAAAAGTAAATCCTGTTTATGACAAGAGAACTACCTTCTGTACATTTCACTCATTTGCGTAAAAACACAGCAAGCACACTGAGGATTGTTGACAGGAGACTTGCCCTCAGGATAGTTCGGAATTGAAAGGAAATGCTGAGATCTGCTTTGCTTTTTTGAGAGCAAAGAGGTTAAATTTCACTATGTATTTTTGGTTGAAACTCTTGGTGCCTCTAGACAATAGGAGATGCCTCAAATGGAAAGATTTCACCTTTGTCCCCACCCACCTCCACTTCTGTCATAAATATTACACTATCTTTCCTCCCAAAATACAAGGCCAGGGAGATGAAGGGGCAGAGAAGCTGGCCTTCTTGCCTCAAGGTGAGACCAACTCTGCAGTGCAATCTGTGCTTTAGCACTTCCCTTGGGGCCAGACTGAGATTTGTTTCTGGGGAAGATGTTCTAAGATAATCTTCTTCCAAAAAATGTTTTCTTGTGTAGTTCTATGTTTCAATTCATTTTGAAATGATAGGTATCTTATGCAAATAATCATTTCAAATTATATGATTTGTTAATATTATTATTATGAATCATTATCAATTCACTTTTAAAATATAAATGTGCATGCATGTGTTTATATGTGTATGTAGGGAGAGTATTTCCTCATAGGTTTTTCTGAATTATCCCAATATTGTGTACAAGAGAAAATGTTGTATTTTAATATTTTCTATTTTTAGGATAATTTTGTTATAGCAGTTGAAACAGATTGAGGAAATTCCATGATTTACCAAAATCATTTTGCACTGTCAAGATCAGAATCCAGATCTTCAAAAGCCTGACCCTTTGCCATTTTGTTTAAAATTCAAATTCGGGAAATATTTACTGAATGTCCAGCACATAAAAAAATGCACTTTACATATTTGTTGAATGAACAACATATAACCAGCCAATGGGTATATAGATTATGACGCTATCAGGCTATGATTAAAGCAAAGTACTCAATTCACCTTGTTTGTTTTCTTCTCAAGAATTGCTTCAACATCTTGGGGCAGCTGGGTGGCTCAGTGGGTTAATGCCTCTGCCTTCAGCTCAGGTCATGATCTCAGGGTCCCGGGATTGAGCCCCACATCGGGTTCTCTGCTCAGTGGGGAGCCTGCTTCCTCCTCTCTCTCTGCCTACTTGGATCTCCGTCTGTCAAATAAATAAAATCTTAAAAAAAAAATTGCTTCAACACCTTAATGTACTCTTATTGCTTTCTTCTCAGTTTAATTTGTTCAATTACAAAACAACTCTCACTTTATTTACTTTATTCTGAAGTAATTCCTTTCTGTTGGCATTCATCCAGCCAATATTAACTGACAGTCTACTATGTGCCACCAACTCTAATAGTCACTGGGGACACCCTAGTGAATATGGTTCACTCTAAAATAGTCTCAAAAGAATCACCCATAATATTATGGCCAGAATTATTTAGAATAGGGACACATACATGGGAAATTCTCCTCTGTATTTGTGCAAGAGAATGATTAGTTCTGCATTTTTACAAACCTGAAGAATGTGTAGCAAACCATCTCCCACAGAGTCCTCTTTTCAAATGTCCTTCCATCTCCAAGGCAACCAGATGGTTTTTCTAGACTTTAAAGAAGTTTTTCGGCTTAGATTCATCATATCCTCACCAACAACTTTGAGTATAAAATTAATCCCCATAATAGGCTTATGCATTCTGTTTCTCATATATCTATTTTGCATTTGAATATGGTGGCTCAATAGTATTTCACTAATTGTTTATAAGATGTTCACTTAATCTTTTATGTATTCATCTTTCACATATTCCCCATGTAGTTTTTTTTTTTCTTAAACCAACGGAAGCTATTAGACTCTTGTAATTCTACTTACTTCCAGATAATGTGATCCTTTGATGTTTTTCAGAGGGTAATACATGAATAATATTAAAATATTCTAAGACAGATGACTGTGTCTGAAAAGGTTTACATTTACTTTCTGAGGGTGCTAATGGATGAGAAGATGTTACATAGCTTATTAAAAATAAACATTCCTGGGGTTATAACATTCTAGATTTTTTTTTAATGGACTCTGTTTTGATAGTTTCTAAAGTTTCTGTTCTCTGTATTACGACACTTAAAAATAAGTATGGAGTAGACAAATATATAAATATACAATTTCTAATCTCTCTCATTAAGTTTGGTAAAATTCATCCTTTTTTTAATCTCTTTACTGAACTAATACTGTCATATCTACTGAGCTGAGACAATGGCTTAATACGTCATGCAAAATAAAATTCATAAACAGAACTAAAACTGTAAAGTAATACTAATTTTTTATAAGAGGAACCCACATAGATTGGCCAGTTATGTTCTTCTTCCTCAGCTTTTTTATTAGAACCACCAAAAGTATTTTTGACAATTTATCTGAGATTACTTTAATTCTGAATATATCTGAGATCCTCATTATCAATTATATAATAATTGGTTGATTTAAACTAATTTAGTAACAGGTGATGAAGTTTCAAATATTTAGAAAATATTCTAAATACTTGTGTTAATAAATACCAAAAAAAGCAGGATATGTGCTTCTTTTATAAAAGAATGGATATCAATTCAGATAGTTGCAAATAAAGATATAAATAAATAGTAACAGAGATTCCTCTTTTAAGAAGTAAATGAAATTTAAGCAAACCTAATTCTGAACAAAGAGACACATGTGCTTTGTAATATCCCAGAATTTGTCATTGGCACTGAGGTACACATGTGAGATAGAGGTTTGCTTAAATTTTTTCAAGTTCTTTCTGACTCTAAGTTACTTCTATTGAATTTGTTCAATTTATGGAATATTTTCTCTTTTTATGTGGCTGTCCTCTTTTCCTGCAATATTCATATTAGACATCTCCCTTATCTCTTTACTCTCTCCAAAACCAGTGAAACAAGAATATAAAATTATAGATGATATACAAATATAGAGGATATAAAAAATAAAAGATTGAGAAAGCCCCTCCCCAAATATAAATTTCATTGCGGACATCCTGTTTTTCAGCTACTCTCTCACCAAGTAGTTCTCACTGGCTACCTTCACTACAAGATTGCTGGCTTTTCTTACTGTGCTTCTTTGTCTTTCCATCCATATTTCTCTTTTCTAACCCCATATCCTTGTTAAAGTTCTACATGTAAGAGTGTGTCTAGCTCATTCTTTGTCCTTGCGCTCAACATTTATACTTCGACAATCAAGAAGGCAGGAACCTGAGCGGATGTTTTCTCAAACTACTTGCTACATTTCAAGACTCGTGTCCATTTTGAGTGCTGGAGGAGCCTATATGACCAAGGCATTCTATAAATAGCCAAGAAATCATTCTTCTTTAGGTCAGAAGAAAAATATTTGCAGAAGTGCAGGATTAGATTGGAGAATACCTGTGTAAATCATCTGAGGAAAATCCCGAATACGTAGTACTGAGCATACATCAAAGAAAAGTTAAGGCGGGGTGAGATGTAGTAAAGTCTTTCTGTAACTCCTAGAGGTAAACTGTAGATAACATCCACTCTTTGTTCTCTCAGTAGTTCAAGAATGTGCAATCTTTCATATTCGCTTTCTTATGTTTGAAATATGTAGAGTTTTCTTGATTGACACTTATAGAAAACCAGTAATTCAAGTATATGTATGTCACTAGTGCATTTTTACATATATTCTCTGGATATTTAGGGTAACATTCCCATTTTTTACAATATGTGATAATTTTTAAAAATATGTTTACTATATTTTTTACTAAATTTAGGATTGTACAACCTCTGGAATTAACAACATGTAGAATATATTAAATAGATCTGATTTTCCTGAAAGTTTCTTTGGGGGTGGAAAGCTCCCAAATATTACCTGATATATTTTTAGAGCCCTTTGTATGACTGCATCTACTGTGTGCCTTGTATGTGTGGGCACATCTACTGTAGCTTTGCTCAGTTAAAGTGCTATCCTCTCCTCTGTTTATTGCCCAAATTATGACATTTCCAAAATTTATATCTGCACCGAGAGTGCACATAAATGACATAATACCATGTATTATTCTAAGACCATAGCATTTTATGTCAGTTTGGAATGTATTTATTAAGATGCAATGCAAAACAAAAACAAAACCTACCAGTTTAGACTATTTTATAGCATTTCTTTACTGGGAGTTTTAATGTACAATTTTTTATAGGGAGAAAGATATTGATATTTTCCTGTGAGAGGACAATACATGATGAAAAAAGAAAGACTCCAGAGACATCATTTATACAGTTGAAAGTACAAAGAAGCATTCATTTTGTTTGTCCAAAGTGTCTTCAACCTATAGGCCAGAGAATAGTTTTTTGTTTGTCTTTGCTGTGTTTATTATGGTGACAGACACTAGGTTTCAGAGAAACATAGGTCATTTACAATAATGGTGTAGTTTCCTGGAATGCTTCTGTGGCTAACATTTAAATTTTCTTCCTTAGAAAATCCTTTCAGGGCAAAATCATTTAATCTGACCACTTCTTTGATGTTTGAGATCCTTTCTAAACTTCCTAGGCACAGAA
This sequence comes from Mustela putorius furo, assembly GCF_011764305.1. NCBI lineage: Eukaryota > Metazoa > Chordata > Mammalia > Carnivora > Mustelidae > Mustela > Mustela putorius. Next base: position 222,441 of record NW_025421345.1, read on the forward strand.
TATTTCTATTTTCATGCTCACGCCATTTCTATGATGAGGAACTCAGTAAATCCTAAGTAATACATTCTAATATGTTTTTCCTGAGCTATTATTTATCTCCTTGTGACTTCCATTCCTTTGAGCAAAATAAATTCTTTTTTTTGTTGTTTTTATAGCTTTGCAAATATTTAAAGAAAGTCAAGTGAACCAGCAAAAAAGGAAGATATATATGAGACAAAAAAAAAAAAAACTTAAGAATTTTCAAACCTTTTTACGGTATTTTATACCATGCCTACCAAACAAATCTTAAACACCTTACAAAGGTTTTTCAGGAATGTATACTCTCATTCAGGCTCTTGTGAAATGTATAAAGTTTGGAGAAACACACACACACACACACAAAACCTGAAGTGGTCTTTTTAAAATTCAATGAACTGAGCAACTAAACAAAATGCCCAAGTTATTCCTATATTTACAATAGAGGGAAAGTAAGCACAACCTAATGACTTGATTATGGGAGAAAGTGGGCACATACATTATACCCAAAGGACTAGTCACTGAATTTACACTGGAAATGATTATTTTCTTACGGTTCTAAGTTTGGGTGACTGTACAGAAACAGTGGCTTTAAAAGTTTGGTCCCTGAACTAGCAGTATTAGCATCACCTGGGAACTTGGGTGAACACAAATTTTCAAGCCTTTCAGTAATCATACAAAATTAACAACTCATGTGTTGCGGCCCATGCTGCTTCAATGGAAACAATGGATGAGAAATATAGTCTTCTCTAAGTTTTGTTTGCTTGCAACTTTAATAAATAACAATGATGCTACCAATATTAAATTTGACTGATACAAATCACATAAATGCTTCCTATGTCAAAGTAGTAAATAGGAATTGTAAAAATTCTGCAGGTGTGCTCCAGCAGAGTTTAAGTAAGCCTAGAGTGGGTGATGGTCCAGTAAGGCCAAAGAAAAGACTCAAAGAAAACAGTGGATGCATAGACTTATTGGGGGAACTTACTTAGAGGGAGTCCAAGAACTCTTGACTGGACAAAACATGTACTGTTGGGATCTATATGCAGCAAGGTTTTTTGTTTTGTTTTGTTTTTGTTTTTGTTTCTATAAATCATAGCAACCAACCCTAGCAAATATCAGTGGCCCTTTGCCTCCTTGCATGGCCAGTGTTTCCCAGGGAATCAAGGCTTGCCACCTGGACACTCTTTGTTGAAAGGGAAACCCACCACGTTTAAAAAAGAAAAAGAAAATCACACTTATTCCTTCTTATTCTCACAAAACTTTTCCAGAGATAGGTCAGAATTAAGGGAAAGAAATTCTTGTCTTGTTCTTTCTGGAACTAATAACTTCCTTAAGAACAGTGTTGCACTAGTGTGGTAAATACAGAATTAGTGGTCCAAAACGTGACCCATGTTTATGTATCATGCAGATAAACTTTTAAAAAGTTATTGGCTATTTATGCATGTCATATTCATTTGTATTATTTAAAGTATTCATTTACATTTTTATATCCCTTTGCTACATATTGACTACTTGGTAAATTCATTAGCAATATTCTCTGTCTCAGATTCTCTCCTGGTCTATGTTTGTTCTACACTAGATTCCTTCTAAGTGAACTTTTATTCCAATGACTATTCCAGTCAATCTGATTAATTTTTATATAGCCTTTTCAAAATAGCTGCTCATTCTGTTTTATAATTCATTGTTCTTTGGGTGGTGGAACTATCCCTTCATTTGTTTTGTTGAGTAACTTAAATATATTTATTTGAAGACTTTAAAATGTCTCTTAAATTTCATTTCATTGTTAACAATTGTTGTCTATTCTCCTAAACAACACAATTTTTCATGTTTTTAAATTACTTTCTGAGATCTTTTCTGTTGCTATAATTTAAGGGCCAACATCAGTTCATCTAGCCTTTCCTTTGATGTCTGAGACCCACAGTAGATAGCCCAGCCCACAGAGTAGTTCCATACCCATTCACACTACTTCAAAGATAGCAGATTCACTAAATCCTCAGTAATATTTTTAAATCCTTTTTTTTGAACAATTATTTATTCCTTGTGGGGTTTTTTTCCTCTTTATTTCTTTTCATCCTTCCATGGCCAATAGCTTTATAATTGCCCCATCACTCCTGTGCTCCTGACTGTCATGTCATACGACATTTTATAGCTCCTGCTTAAAGGGGGAGTGGGAATAATACAGACCCCATCCAAAAGCTGGGGGGGGGGCAGTTTGATTCACATTTTGAGCAGGACTATATGTGGGTCCTTCATCTCACAAGACTAATAGTTTGCTAAAATCTGCAGTATCTACAGTATCTGGTAATAGAAACATGTTTTGTGCTTCACCCCCCCCATTAGACTCTCACAATGGAAACACATATCCAGACCCTACAAATACTTTTTCTGTCTTATTTTCACCTTTGAAGAAGTTTTAATTCCTTTACTTTGGAGTTGCCAACTTTTGAACTACCACTGCCTGTTCCTTGACCTGAACCTGGCAATACATCAGCTTCAGTCCTTCTTCCCTCTTTATAGTGTTGCTTCACCTTCAGCTCATAAATAGGTTTACCTTTGTTCTTTGTACTGTTTTGTCTAGTTAGTTTTGTTTTATACTTTATCTATCACTGTTACATATTTAAAACAGAAAGAGTATATCAAGGAAAGAACATTTAAGAACATCTTAGCTGGAAATCACTTAGCTATGAAATTTCAAACTTGAGTCATGACTTTCTATGGAAAAACCACTGGACGGACATTTTATCCCTAAGTCAATGGTTTTGTTCAGAAGCAAGTTGCAGGAGATGAGTTAGGAGCCAAGTTGACAATAGAAATGTAGAGATATTCAGGCCTCAGGAAGACAAACAGGGCTGAAGCATTACCTGGGACTATTGCTGTGTGCTCAAGAGAGAGCCACAACAACAAAAATTTGTGGGTATTGACAGAAGTCTAATATCCCAAAGATAATTAAGAATATGCTATAGAAGTAAAAGAGGAACTAATAAAAAATATACCTACACATCAAGAGTGCAGCTACCAAGAAAATTCACTGGTCTATCTTTGGTTATGAAATGTTGGACACATGATGTCAAATACCTCTGACCAGTGAGGCATCTCAATCTGTCAGTAGGGCCAAGACAACAGCCATAGACTCTGCATCATGTTTCTTTTATTTCCTGTTGCTCCTGCTGTCATCATCATCACCATTTGTGTTCAGGATCTTATCTCCTATGTTCCTGGTTCAAAAAGTATTGCAATAAATAACATAAGACTATAGTGCCTTACATATATTCTTTAGATCAGAAAATTCAAAAGTGGTCCTATACTTGGGAACTTGCCATTCTTTATCTTGGTTTGAAAAAGACCACAGATTCTTTACTATAGAGAACAAACTGAGGGTTACCAGAGGAAGACTGGTGGAGGATGGTTTAAAAAGATAATGGGGATTAAGGAACACACTTGTGATGAGCACCAGGTGTTGTAGGTAAGTGATGAATCACTAGATTCTACACCAGAAGCTAATATTATCCTGTATGTTAACTAAATGGAATTTAAATAAAAACTTGAAAAAAAATAAGAAGAAAAAAGATTGCCAGGAAGTTATAAACCATTACTAATAAACTAATTGGGCAAAGTTCAGAGATAACATTTTGATTGATTCAAAAGAAAGGTACTTTCAGATCAAAAGCTTTTGTAAACAACATATTTTTTAAAGGTTTTATTTATTTAAAAAATAAATAAAGAGAGAGAGTGATCACAAGTAGGCAGAGAGGCAGGCAGAAGCAGGCTCCCTGCCTAGCAGAGATCCTGATGTAGGGATTGATCCCAGGACCCTGAGATCATGACCTGAGCTGAAGGCAGAGGCTTAACCCACTGAGCCACCCAGGTACCCCTTTGTAAACAACATATTTTAAACAGTATTACATTAAAATGGATTTCTTTGTTTGAGAAAATAGCAAAGGCAATTTCTAGTGTATTGATCCCAAGAATAAAATATTTGAAAGAGGAAACTTTTGAATCATACACTTAGGTTGATTAACAAATTTATCCCTTATATATTACATCTCTGCATTTGGTAAATTTTATCCGTCTCTCCAGCTGCATTCCAGTATCCTCATCCATTCTGAGTTATCTGAATAGCAAAAAAACAAGAAAAGATTCAAATCTATTATAAATTTTGTAAGAAGATAACCTCCAATTCCTGCTTATTTATAGGCACTAGCTCATCAGATATATTCTCTTAGTGTGTATTTGAGTGTGATTTCTTCAGCTTCAATATATAGATACTTTAAAAATATAAAACCTTTAGGGGCGCCTGGGTGGAAGACGTCCAAAGCCAGAGCAATACTTCAAGCTGGAAAAGGGGCCTGAAACAGATCCATCCACAATACCTACAAATATATTATAAATATGTATATTTATATATATATATTATATATATATAATGGTTTTTTCTATGGCTGTATAATATATATATATATATATATATATATATATACATATATATATATATAAATTCTTTTACCTAATAAAACATTTTTGTTCAGAATCTCATTCTTCCTTCCTTCCAATAGAATGTTATTCTCATTCTTTTGGTGCCTCCTGAACAATTCGACCACGTCTACCTCTTCAATTTGCATGAAAGTTATGCTTACCTAAAGTCGTCTGCCATTTCTTTAAAAACAGTTGGCATCTTTTTGCAGTTTCCAGTGTTTTTGGTTTGAGTATCTGTTTATAGGCTGATAAAGGTAACCTTCATCCTACTCTTTCCTTCTGAGTTTGTTTCTTTCTGGGAAAGTATATTTTCTACTCTTTAAAAAGAAGGACCTAGAAAAGTGAAATGGTTCTTCTTTGTAAGTCTACATTCCCTTTCCCCATTTTCTGTGTACTTTATGAGACCACAGATTTGGCGGCTGACAGCATGTATTAGCCTTTAAAAATAAAATTTAATTTAATTTAAATGAAGTTAAATTAAATATATTTAATTCAATTGAAACTTGAAAATACAAATGAAAATTTAGAATTAAAAATATAAATTAAATACATTGGAAGGGGAGGTGAGACTAAGACCTCCGAGAGACTAAGGACTCTGAAAATCAACATGAGGGCTTTGAAGGGGCGAGGGGTGGGAGGTTGGGGGAACCAGGTGAGGTTATTAGAGAGGGCCTGGATTGCATGGAGCACTGGATTTGGTGTAAAACAAGGAATACTGGTATGCTGAAATAAAAGTTAAAAACAAAAGAAAAAAATAAAAAAAAATAAAAACATTTAAAGAAAAAAAAGATTTTTAAAAAGGGATCTATGAGGGCTTTGAGTTGTGTAAACCTGGTGAATCACAGACCTGTACCCCCTGGAGATAAAAATATACTCTATGTTTATTTTTTAAAAAAATTAAAATAAAATAATAAATAAATAAATGGGGATGTACGAAGGGATGAAGCAAAGAAAATGCAAGACCATGGGCATCATTTGAGGGGCTCAGTCGCTTCATGGAATGTCAATGGTTTCTCTACTCTAATGAAAAGATGAACTTGGTTAGATTGCATCAATACCCACATCCACACAGAACTCTGTGCTGCTTCGAGGAGGGACAGAATCAGCTCACGAAGGCAGAAACAAAATTCGGTAGTATTGAACACCTAAAATTGAACAAGATTTCTACCAATCGAGAAGGGGACATCATAGCGAGTATAAGAAGGGACGGGGGAAACACTGAAGGTACAACAACTGGATAAAAAACAAAGAGTGAAATGTGTATAGAAAGATATTCTCAGAGAATGGACAAAGTATGAGAATCAGGAAGTAAATTCCTCCAAGTCATCAGATAGAAGTTAAAAATTCAGGAAAATTCAATGGACCCCTGGGACATACGAACAAAGCTTGAAAATCCTATTGATGAGAACAGCAAAAGGAGGACTTCATCTCTCCAAAGATTTTATACCGTCTCTACCCAGCAAGGCTCCAATCAGAATACCATCCAAGATGACTGAGGGGAATTTAGGATCTCAATCCATGGGATGGCCCATAGGTTCATAGGTTACCTAGGTGAATAGAACACTTACAGAGATTGGATGAACGGTAGTGTACAGTTTCAATGGACCCCAACTGGATGGAGGGATTCAATGCAATCCAGTTTCTGATCTAGCAAGTGCCTGTGTCCGTGGATAAGCCAGTTCTCCTATTGCCCTGGACACGAAAAGGGCTCGTCATTCCCCGGCAAATCTGAAGAAAGAAGCAAGAGCAAGACTGAGGGAGAAAGAGAGTGAGAGGAGAATCTGATGGGATAGGATTTCTTACAAAAGGTCTCTTGAAATGACCCGAGGAAATAGACCAACACGAACGGGCAGACTTTGACCTAGCGGTGCTAAACGATGTGAATATCCACGTGGAATAGAAGAGGTCCCAACGCTATTCCAGACTGATGGAGCCTCCATATGAAAGAAGACATCAGAAGTTGTCTGGAAGATGCAATAGGAAACCCTTTTGAGGATCTGGGGGAGGTGGCAGAGATGAGGGGAGCACACCACCAAAAACGGGAAGCCCAAGAAGGGTTGGGAAGTTGGACTCTACGAATCCAAGGTTCCAAACACAAAATCTTGCCCAGCAAAGGACAAGACGAAAAGTATGAAAGGTTGTATGGAGATACCACCTAAGGAACTGTATACAACTCGAGAGAGGATAACTAGGAATCAAGAAGGATAGATAGGTACCTTCAAAACAATGAAAATCCTTGCACAGAAATATGCCAGGGAGAAAATTATCAGCCAAGGAACTCATGAAAAGATTTCTAAAATGCTCAGTGATCACAAAAGTGCCAAGGAAAACACAACCTCTGGGTTAGTGTTATCCCAGTGGAGGAGGGCCTCAAAGCGTGTTGCCTAATGCAACAGACTGAATCGTGAAAAACGGATTTAATCATGGAGTGGGGCACCTGGGAGGCTGCTTTCTGCTGGGGTCCTGATGCCAGGGTCTTGGGATCAAGCCCTACCTGGGGCTCTCTGCTCAGCAGGAAGCCTGCTTCTCTCTCTCCCACTTGCACTGCTTGTACTCCCTCTCCAACTGGGCTCCCTCTCTCACTGTCTCTGTCTTTCTGTCAAATGCGTCTATCAAACAAGCAATTCCTTCCATTCAAGAAGTAAAAATCAAATGTTGACGCATGGGGTCCTAATGAACGACAAGAATCAGGAGGGTTGTTTGATGATTTCTTGGAAGTTTTTTTCTTCCTTCCTTGGACAGACAGAGAGAGGAGAAGGAGGGAGAGAGACAGGCCGAGAGAGAGGGCCAAACAGGCCCCCTGCTCAGGAAAGAGCCAGATGCAGGGCAGGGTCCTCAGGCTGGTGCGTCGCCAAGTGCAGCGTGAAGCCCTGCAGCAGCTCCAACAATCCCAAGGCGAGCTCCCTGCAGGTCTTGCCTGCCCCTCCTCCACTGGGGACGCCTGGGCGCCGCCCTCTCCTCCTCCCTGGAAGGATCTTTGGCCCCCCGCTACCCCAAGAGAGCGCGCTCAGAGGGCGCTGGAGGCGCTCCTGGAGGCTTGCGCCAAGGCTCCCTGGGCTCAGCTGTTCCCTGCGGCGGGGGCTGCAGCGGGGGCGGCGGGGGCGGTGGGGGCGGCAGGGGCGGCGGGGGCGGCGGGAGTTGCTGCCATGGTGGCTGCGACGGTGTCGCGAGGCGGTGGCGGTGGCGGCTGAGGGAGCCCGGCCCTGGCAGGGCGGGCAGCATCTCGGGCACCTCCCGCTCGCCCTGGGTCAGTCGCTTCTCTCCCCACCCCTCCCCCTCTCAGCCATTGTTTATTTCTGTGAAGGCTTTTCCTAGTGGTTTCAGGGCAAGAGCACTCTTCGGGGGAAGGGGGGAAGGGCAGGACCGGAAGAGAGACCTAGTGGACTCTGCCCTGAGCCCAGAGCTAGCCTCAGGGCTCAATCTCAAGAGCCTGAGATCACCCCCTGAGCCAGGACCCAGAGTTGGGCACTCCACTGAGGGTGCCGCCCAGGTGCTCCTCAGCTGTTGTTGACCCATTTCTGGAGATGGGTGCCTGCGTGGCTCGGTTAGTTCAGCGACTGCCTTGGGCTCAGGTCATGACCCCGGACTGGCAGGATCTTGGCCCGCCTTGGGCTCCCAGCCCTTGGGGAGTCGGCTTCTCCCACTGACCTTCTCCTCTCTCATGCTCTCTCTCACTCATTCTCTCTCCATGAAAGAAAGACAAGCTTTCCAAAAAGTGTCTGGAGCCTTGTTGGATGGGCTTGAATGTGGTGGATCGCAGTGAGTTTTTTCATCGCATGCAGACACTGGACGATAGCCATGTCTTTCTAAAAGGATCCCTTGTTGTTCTGCAATGGTTTCTTTCTCTGTTCACGGATCGGGTGTCTTTCCATTGTCTCTTCTCAAGACCTTGGAAAAAGCAGCCCCTGAGGATTCCTTTGGGTACGGTCTAGCCCTTTTCATCCTTTCTCTTTCCACAAAATCTATACTAGCCTCTACATCCTCCTATGTAGAACTTATTTTTCACTGACCTATCCAGGTCTTTTCTTTCAATAGAATTTCAGTCCTTCATTCTGAAGGTCATTGTTGAAAAGTTAAAGGTGAAGTCTACGAACTCGCTAGGCGTATTTTCTTTTTCCCGTCTATTCCTTCCTCCCTTTCTATCTATACACTTAGATATATATATAGGAATACATATAGACACACACACGTGTGTGTGTGTGTGTGTTTATGTGTGTGTGTGTTTATGCATATAAACTATCCCATCCCCAGCATCTGGGAGCATGACCTTATTTGGAAATAGAGTCCCTGGAGATGTAACTAGCTAGGATGAGGTCATATTTGAGTAGACTGGGCCCCTAATTCAGGAGGACTTGTGTGCTTCTAAGAAGGGAGAGTGCGGATACACAGATATGCACTGAGGGAGAAGGCCCGGTGAAGACGTCCAAAGCCAGAGCAATATTTCAAGCTGGAAAAGGGGCCTGGAACAGATCCATCCACAATAACTACAAAAGGAGCATGTCCTACTAACATTGTTACATTGTTGCCTCTAGAAATGTGACACTGTCCACTTCTGTGGGACAAGAAGATACCTACAGGCTTCAGGTATCTTGTAATAGCAACCATAGAAAACCATATATATATATATATATATGATATTTATATATATACTATATATAAACATTATATATATACATGATTTTATGTATTATACCATATATATATATTATACATTCTTTTACCTAATAAAACATTTTTGTTCAGAATCTCAGTCTTCCTTCCTTTCAATAGAATGTGATTCTCATTCTTTTTTTTTTTAGATTTTTTATTTATTTATTTGACAGAGAGAAATCACAAGTAGACGGAGAGGCAGGCAGAGAGAGAGGAAGGGAAGCAGGCTCCCTGCTGAGCAGAGAGCCCGATGCAGAATTCGATCCCATGACCCTGAGATCATGACCTGAGCCGAAGGCAGCGGCTTAACCCACTGAGCCACCCAGGTGCCCCGATTCTCATTGTTTTGGTGCCTCCTGAACAATTGGACCACGTCTACCTCTTCAATTTGCATGAAAGTTATTCCTACCTAAGTCGTCCGCCGTTTCTTTAAAAACATTTGGCATCTTTTTGCAGTTTCCAGTGTTTTTGGTTTGAGTATCTCTTTATAGGATGATAAAGGTAACTTTCATCCTACTCTTTCCTTCTGAGTTTGTTTCTTTCTGGGAAAGTATATTTTCTACTCTTTAAAAAGAAGGACCTAGAAAAGCAAAATGCTTCTTCTTTGTTTTTCTGCATTCCCTTTCCACATTTTTGGTTACCTCTCTTTAGTGTCTGAGGCACTGCAGGTTCTAAGCAGCCTCAGGCAGGCATATCTCTCTTTCTGAACGTCAGACTGACGCTGAGTACACATACGGAATAAGGCATTTTTTGAGTCTGAGTATAGAATTGTTCCTCTATGGCTGTGCAATGAATTACCCCCAAACGTAGCAGCGCAAACAATATATTTAAGTACTTATGATCTCACACAGTTTCTGAAGGTCAGGCACCTGGAAGCAGTCGAGCTGGGTGTTTCTGCCTTGAGGTATCTCATGAGATTTCCATTACACAGCCAGCTGCAGCTGTTTGAAGGACATGTGATGATGAACAGACCTCAATTCTGTGCAGGTGGCAGGTGTGGAGGGCTTCAGTTCCTTGCCACCCGGGTATCTACAGGGAGACCTGCGTGTCCACAAGAGCTAATGATGAATGAGAAAGAGAGAGAAAGGGAGGGAGTGAGAGAGAAGGAGAGGGGGAATAGAGGAAGAAAGGAGAGAGAGAGAAGAGAAGAGAAAGAGAGGAAAAGAGAGAGAGAACAAAACAGAAGCCTCCGTGTCTTTCATAACCTAATTCTGTAACTGATTTACCACCAATTCTGCTATATCCTGTTAGTCACACCAGATGTGGGAGGGTACAACACACGTGCAGATACCGGGATGTGGAAATCTTCGTGGTCCTCCCTGAGGCTGGCTAGCACACTGACTTATGCTTTTCCCCCCACACAATCTAACATCTTTGAAATTGGGATACATCTTACAATCAAAGGTATAGCATGGTTTGAAAGGCAAAATTCCCATTTAACAGCATTTAAATCGTCTTAAGCCTTATCACCATGATTTGAGGATATGCTATCCTGGGATATTCGGGCTTTCAGGAGGCTTCCTGGCTCATGTCAGCTTGCCTCGACCCCAGTTTCTCACGGCCCTACCTTGACAGTCCACTTGCCACCTGCCAGATGTGCTCGGCTCCTGTCCTGTGCCCTTGCTCACCACTCCACCCCTTCCGATGTGCCCTCTTCACGGCTAAATGATCACACCAGGTACTGAAGCCTCCAGAAGATTTCCTGGACCAGCCGGAAGCATCACAGTCTTCTCTTGCTATAGGATTGTCTATAGTCCTAGCTACTGCTGCCACCCATTCATCAGTACTTATGCTTCTGGCCTTGTAGACTTGCTGCACTTTCTGTGTAATAAATGTTGCTGTATGCATTTAGCCTTTTTTTTAAAAGCAGAATTTCTGGACTCTTCATAAAACAACTACAACAGACTTCTGCTCCTCAGGTGAAACTGTAAAACTAATCCGGCACACATCAGTAATGGACAGCTATCCAAGAATGCACAAGCTCACTGTTATAAACTGAAGCTGCAAAGATCACTGTTTCCAATGTTCATCAGTTTGATGAACATTCTGTTCCCTACAACTTCTACATTCTAAGATTTGCTTAGATAAGGCTTTGAAGTGCACCATCGCTTAGGATGGGGAAGGGGTGCCTGCTCTTTTTTACTCACAAAAATAGGGTTTCTGTCCAGTCACTGTGTTAAGAATAAAAGGTCAGTACTTCATGACACTCTTGTAAGTGGCTTAATTTGTTGCCCTTTTTTCCAGGTTTAATTGCAACAGGTGAATTGGTGTTCTCTATAGAAAGCAGGTTGAAAAGGGGGAGTGGATAAAATGCATGAACTTCCATTGAAACCCAGTAGACAAGATTGTTAAATTTGAGGATTTTCTTTCAGTTATTTGCCTGCTCTGAAGGAAAGCTGTGCTGGACCATTGCCAGGAAACAGTGGGAAAGACCCAAGCTCATTCTTCTTGGGGACAGCTGGAAAGCATTTCTATCATTGCATGTATGTGTGGAAAACCAAATCGATATCCAAAAATTAACTGGAAATAGATTGTAGACTTAAATGTAAAGGCTAAAACCATAAAACTTTCAAAAAAAAATGCAGGGGGAAATCTTTATATTCTTGGGGTAAGGATGGGTGGATTGGGCCAGGTACACTATTCCCTGGGCACCATTTTTCAATTCAGGGCACAGGAAGATTCAAGACTATTTTGGTCTTGAATCTAAGCCGTGCTGACTCATCTAGCCCTCAATACCTATCACATTTGATTGAACTCAGTTCTTATCTGTTGTCAGTCTAGGTTAGAACCCAGAAGGATGATTCATTGGCACCTTCCCTCATCTCTAAGAGCACAGAGTCTAATATTCTTCAGTTTTCCCAGATTTGGGAAGAAGTGCCTTGCGGGGACATTGCAAAAAGGTAGATGAGAGGTTGTCTATAAAACACCCAGGTCTCTAGGAGGAAGACACCTCAGATTCACAAGGGTCCACTAGCATAACTCTTTTTCCCAAGAATATGTTCTGACCTGTTGTCAAGAACCTGTCTTTGATCTGTCTCAAGATGTCTGTGTTTAAACGCACAGTTAATGATTGAGTTGGTGGTTGACATGAGGGTATGGTCACTGAACAAAGGCACCCCACCTATCCTCTGCTCTCTGACTTCCTCCCTCTTCTCCAGGTCCCCTATAGCATGTGAACAAGCAGAATTAGCTCACATAAAGCTATCAAAGAACTCTCTCATTAACTTAGCCCCCAGGTGTCAAAAGAAACAGCTTAAATCCCTGAAACATGAAATGAAGGTGTGTCCCCACCTTAATGATGTAACACCCCTTCCCTCACATGCTGCACACCGTAGGAAGCTCTAATCACATCCATTAGGGACCTAGTTGCTGAGCATATATCAAAGGAATAGGACAGAAGTGAGGAAAGATAATTATGTTTAAAAGAATGAATTAAAAATGAATTAAAACAATTATACAAACACCCACTGAGTACAGAGCTTTGAGCTCTGCTTCAAATAGGATATGAAAAGAATCAGCTGAGAAATCGTATTGCAATCAAAGCTGGTCAGCACTTTCAGAGAACTTTCTTCTGCAGGATCAGAATGCAGACATTATTGGTTAGAGAAATCTAAAAGGTGCTCTCTTATCAGGTATCTTGTGAACCTACAGTAAATGATTCCCAGTAACATTAAAACCCAATAATAACTGTTTCAAGACATCAAAACCCCACTTCTGATGGTCAGTGGTATTGTTTGTCATGTTTGTTGTAATTTGCAACAGCCAGCATCCTTTGGACACTCTTCCTACCTCTGAGGAATTTTCCCATGTTGACTTTCTACCCCAAGAGAAGCCAGAAATTACTTTGCAAATGATACAAGGTCTGCTCATCAGATGCACCCACATGAGACTCTGATGGGAGAAGAAGAAGCAAGCACCAAGTAGGTAGGATCTGTTTTTCTAAGGATGGATGCAAAAGACTGGAGTTCTCTGAGCAGCCATGCCCACGGTTCCATCCAGGGCCAACTGTTGGGGTATCACTGCACTATCTCCCCTGGGCAGTCCTGCGGTGGTACAGCCCCAGAACCTGGCATTGGCCCTCCGGGGATTCTTCAAGGCCCTTAATAATGTTCAATAAAGTTCTTTTCTGTTCAACCTAATTACATCATTGAATGATACACATTTTGCTTTTCAGAAGTAAAGAATAGGGGAAGAACTCATAAGTGCTTTGAAAACTGTAAAAGACTGTACCGATCTATGGTCGCAACTACAGTGAATGGCTTTTAAAGGCAAGAAGCAGCAACCTAAGCTTGCAAATAAATAGACCACTCACAAACTTGTTGAATGTTTGGAATTCTACAAAGTAAAACATGGGTCATGAGATTAATGTTATAGACTTCCCTTCATAGCCAGATGGATGATGAGTTGGGTTTTCAGAAGTATCCAAAGCTACTCTTAGTGTAGGAACTAACTGAGGCTATTTCTGTCCCCACGCTCCGACACTGGACACTTGTCCTTTGGGGGGCAGATAGCAGGAAACCCCAAGTTGGTGGGACGATGCAGATTTTTTTCATTCCGGGCCTGGCTTAGGTCCCAGCCAAGAGCCAGCATGGCCCACCAGGGACATCACCCACACTCCTTCCTTTGTTAAGCTGAATAATCCTCCATTGTAATTTATTTATTTATTTGCATTGCAATTTTATTTATTTATTTATTTATTTATTTATTGCATTTCACTTATTGATATATTAATATAACATTATGATAATATTTCATATATTTTTATGTAGTATATCATATCATTGGCTCTCTCCCGTCTCTTCCCATAAGGGCACTAATCCCATTGTTAGGGCCCCACCACCATGACCTAATAATCTCCTAAAGGCTTTATCTGTAAATGTCATTACACTTGGATTAGGGTTCCAACATATGACTTTTTTTTTTAAAGATTTTATTTATTTATTTGACAGACAGAGATCACAAGCAGGCAGAGAGGCAGGCAGAGAGAGGGAGGAAAGCAGGCTCCCTGCTGAGCAAAAAGCCCGATACAGGGCTCCATCCCAGGCCTCTGGGATCATGACCTGAGCCAAAGGCAGAGGCTTAGCCCACTGAGCCACCCAGGCATCCCTCCAACATATGACTTTTGAGAGGGGACACAAACATTCGGACTATAGGAGAGCTATATTTTTTTAAATTATTTTTAAGAAACAGGAATAATGAACCAAAAACCATTAATGTTTAAAAATGATAAAAGTACATTGTATTACTGTAGATTTATTTTGTAACTGCTAATATTCACTTAATATAATCAATCACCTGGGATGATTAAAAAATGTGGACTCAACAGCCCTGCCTAACAATTTGAGTTGGCATCTAAACTGTATCTGTGTTTTATTTTGTGTGTATGTGTGTTTTGTGTCTTGAGAAAAATATGATTACAAAGATAAGTAACTGTAGATAAAGGCTGACTCATGACAATTTGCCTTAAAATCTCAGAGCACCCCTTAATTTAACCCAAAGTCTTAAAGAAAAGATGAAAAAAGTCTTTCCTTCAAAGTTGAATCAGTAAGAAGGTCAAATACTTGTTCAGATTCCTAAACAGAAACATACACATTTTATTATGGCAGCAGAAATTTACACAGTGATGGGTTAGTCCCTCACTTGCTATTTTATAACACTATCAGGTCCCGGAGGAAATTCCAGGGAGGAACATGAATCGAGCTATGCCCATTGGGGCAAAATAGTGCACATTCGGGACGCCTGGGTGGCTCAGTGGGTTAAGCCACTGCCTTCGGCTCAGGTCATGATCCCAGGGTCCTGGGATCGAGTCCCACATCGGGCTCTCTGCTCAGCAGGGAGCCTACTTCCTCCTCTCTCTCTCTGCCTGCCTCTCCATCTACTTGTGATCTCTGTCTGTCAAATAAATAAATAAAATCTTTAAAAAAAAAAATAGTGCACATTCAACATCTTCTCCTGATGTTTTAAGGGTTACCAGAAGGAGACACTTTGGGCTAAAAACCAACCTGTGCTTTGCTCCCCAAGAAGTCTTCACAGCACACAGCTGAAACCATGCAAAGGAAGGTGCTTCTTTTCCTAATCCACACCCAGGCACCATACAAAGATAATAAGGCACCATACATTCAGCAGTGGGAGGGGTCCTTGTGTAATCAGGCATACTGTTTTGATTTTCTATGCACGGATATTCACAAGCCTGAATTTCTTAAAAGAGCAGTCAGAGTTTAAATTTTCTTGGTTAATTGTGTATTTGGAAGGTCGAAGATAGGCACAATAATGCAGAGAAAAAAAACGAATTCAATAATCAGTATGAGGATGAATGAACAATGGCTCTATAAGTGAATGTGATGGTGGAAATTCAGGATATATAGCACACCTCGAGTTCTGTTGTCATCATTTTAATAAAAAAATATGAATAAAAATATTTTTAAGACACGTGAATAAAGACTAGAAGTGCAGTCTTACAGGCTACCCACATCAAATGAGGTCACACATCCATTACATCGAAATTAAAATGGCTTCAAGTTCTCACCCTCTTCCCTCAAAGGAATCTGAAGGTTGAACATTGCTATGCTGTCACTTGGGATGCCATTGTTGGCGCTGTCACCTTGCAAGGACAGAAATATGCACTGGTTATTATGGGATCAGAAGGAAGAGTCACAGAAACCTGATTTAGGGGAAGAGGGTGAAAAAAATATCAGGGAAGAATAATTGAACTCTGCATTAGAAACTATTGATACACTTTACGTTAACTAATTGAATTTAAATAAAAGAAGTTTAAAAAGAAAAAAAATCAGGGAAGATGAATAACCGTCCTTTATTTTCCATATTTTGATACTTTGACCATCATGAGTGCTTGCTGAAGCTGGAAGGACTGCCCCTCCAGGGTTGGTCAGCTCCTAGAGAGAGTTACCCCTCAGCTGGAAGTGAGGTGTTTAAATGCAAAGCAATGAATCTAGAGTCTGAATTCCTGACCACCTTCTCTGTGGAACTGTTACTCAGGGTCCGAATCACCCCAGGGCCAAGTACCAGACAACCAGGGACAGCCATTATACCCCAGCTCCTGCTGAAAGTGTCCAAATCAGCCAGTCCCAACCTACCATCCCTACTTCCCCAATTCCTTCCTACAGAAACCACAATAAAGGCTCTTACTCTCAGTCCCATCCTGACAGAACCCGGTGCTCCTCTTTGTCCTCCCCGACCCCTCCCTGGTGGCTGCGCCAGCCCCCTCCTTCTGGGATCTGTGAGTAACCAATTGTCTTTTCAATGGCAGTGATCTCCTGGTCTGTTGGCCTTACTATCCATAAATGACAATAAAACCCCTAAGTCCAAACAAAGACTTCCTGGAGGAGGTGATGTATGAGGTGTATGACGTGTGAAGAATGTCTGGATGTATTATCTTTGTATAACAAGCCAGAAAATAGGGTTTTATGCACAGAGAGCAGCAGGTGTGGCCAGATGCAGGTAAGAGAAAGCCAAAGCCATCCACGAATTCACAGGGGCTCACTGTGGTTCAAGTACAGAACCTGCGGAAGGAGCAGGGAAAAGTGGAATCGAAGAGATCATGTAAATGGTGTAAACTGTGGGCTATGTGTTGTGCCTGACCACTATACTTTCTCATCTTCCTCTTTCTGGGTACACAACGCCGTTCACTCTGGATAATTTCCCCTGTGCTTCACAGTATGAAGGTTCCTCAAAGAGGAAAATAGAGTTACCCTAGGACCCAGCAATCCCACTACTGGGTATTTACCTAAAGATACAAATGTAGTGATCCAAAGGGGCATGTGAACCTGAATGTTTACAGCAGCAATGTCCACAATAGACAAACTATGGAAAGAACCTAAATGTTCATCAACAGAGGAATGGATAAAGAAGATGTAATAAACACACACACACACACACACACACACACACACACTATGGAATACTATGCAGCCATCAAAAAGGAAATCTTGCCATTTGCAATGACTTCGATGGAACTAGAGGGTATTATGCTAAGTGAAGTAAGTCAATCAGAGAAAGGCAATTATCATATGATCTCTCTGATATGAGGAATTTGAAAGGCAGGGTAGGGGGTCATGGGAGGTATGGAGGGAAAAAATGAAACAAGATGGGATGGGGAGAGAGACAAACCATAACAGACTTAATCTCCAAAAAAAACTGAGGTTTGCGGGGATGGAGGGGGTATGGAGAGGGTGGCTGGGTTATGAACATTGGGGAGGGTATGTGATATGGTGAGTTCTGTGAAATGTGTAACACAGATGAATCACAGACCTGCACCCTTGGGGCAAATAATACATTATATGTTAGTTTAAAAAAATTTTACCTGTGCTTTATGCAGTCTGGGGGAGGATGGGCACACATATAAACCCATATAGTGATTGGTCCACCTGACACCAATAGGACCAATCAGAGTCTCCCTGGGATTGATATGTAAATGACAGGAAGACAAGGTTCTCTCTTTAGGCAAGTGACTGGCCTTGCTGGATGGGATTCAGGAGCTGGCAATGGCCATCTTCCCGGACAATTGAAGAGTCTCTGACCAGAAAAGAAAGTAGCCTTATGGAGACAAGTAAACATGAGACATGGACACAAAGAAAAGTGTTTTCCTGGTTTCCAGTCCCTAGTTCTTGATTCTGAAATTTTAGTTCTGCAGCTCTTCTTTTGATTTTTTAAAAAGATTTTTTCTTTATTTATCTGACAGAGATCACAAGTACGCAGAGAGGCAGGCAGAGAGAGAGGAGGAAGCAGGCTCCCTGCAGAGCAGAAAGCCCGATGTGGGGCTCGATCCCAGGACCCTGGGGTCATGACCTGAGCCGAAGGCAGGCAGAGGCTTAACCCACTGAGCCACCCAGGTGCCCTGTCTTCTTTTGGATTTTTATGAACTTCTGTGGTATCCACCCCTACAGGAACCTGGACATTCCTTTGTTTTTTGTTTGTTTGCTTGCTTTTCCCTTTTGGTTCCTCCAGTTTTCTTTGTGGATTGCTGCCACTTGCAAGCAAAGGGTCTTGTAAAAATACCACACCAAGGAAATTCACACATCCATAGGAGCTATTGAGTAAGTTCCTGTAGGGGAAGGACACAATGAGATGCACATTTTAGAGTGATCATCTTAGAATAAGTTTAGAGGATGAATTGGTGTGAGGATGGGAGGGAAAGGGGCATATTCCTGAAGATGAGATGACAGGTTGGAAGGCCGTTATGGTCATTCTGGCAAAGTATGGTGAGTGCCTGAAACAGAAGAGAAAAGGGGGCCGAGGAAAGATTAAACTTACACAAGGTGAGAAGACTAATGAGACTTTATGAAATCTGAGTTTGTGAAATCGGATATTGCTAGGCTTTTAGCACACTTACTTTGGGATCTAATCTTCAAAAATATTTAAATATCTCTGGTGGTGACAACACCATTGTCTTTCCAGTGATTAAGAACTCTGAAATCTTAATCTGGCCTGGGCTGTAGAATGTCAGCTGTGGCTTAAGCACAACGAAAAGCCGTTGAAAGGTTTTACACTGGTGGGTGGAGGGTGGTCGTGGGATTCCTTTTGCATTTTTAAAATGTCATTTTTGGCTGCTGTGTAAAGAATGGATAGAGAAAAGGCAAAAATAGAAACGAATCATTCTCCAATATTTACGGAACATCTACTATGTGTCAGGTACTGTTCTAAACCCTAAAGACAGAATAGTTAACAAGAAACAAAATGAATTTGATGTCCTCTTGGAGTTTTCATTTTAGTTGTTGAGTGAGAAATGAAGCAAATAAATATACATACATATCAGTGGTTGATGTGGGGTAGGAAGCAAACTAAGCTGAGTGAGTGGACATGGGGTGTGAGGGTTTAGGAGAGCAGGTTGGTATTTTCTATGGGACTGTGTCAGGGAAGTCTCCCTCATTTGAGGAAAGACCTGGAGGAAATTAAGGAGCAAGCAGTTGTGCTGTTTGGAGAAGAGCATCCCACACAAAGCAAACAGTAAGCCCAAGGTGGGAGCACATCTGGTGTGTTAAAAGAATGACACGGCGACCAATAATGCTGGGCAAAAAATGAGCAAGACAGCAAGTGGTAGGAGGTAGGTAAGGAAGGTAGTGGGGTCAGATCACATAAAGTTATGAAGGCCATTGTAAAGATTTGCCTTTAACTTTGTTCCAGATGAGAAGAGCTTGGATGGTTTTGAAGAGGCTTGACTTGATTTAGATTAGAAAAGGATCAGGGTGCCTGGGTGGCTCAGTGGGTTAAGCCTTTGCCTTCAGCTCAGGTCATGGTCTCGGGGTCCTGGCATCAAGCCCCGCATTGGGCTCTCTGTTCATCAGGGAGCCTGATTCTCCCTTTCCCACTGCCTGTCTCTCTGCCTACATTGATCTCTATCTCGCTCTGTCAAATAAATAAATAAAATCTTAAAGAGAAAAGAAAAGAATCACTCAGGCTGCTGTGTGCAGAACGGGCTTGTGGGGTTGTGGGGTGGGGATGCTACTTGCATTAATGTAGACTGAGATTTCTATACTGCTGGCATTTGGGGCCACATTAATTTTTGCTATGGGGAGCTGTCCTGTGCACTGACCACTAGATCGCAGGAGCGCCCTTTCCCACTCTCAAGTTGTGACAATGAAAAGTGTGTCCAGACCCTGTCAAAATCCCCTAGGGGGGAGCAGGTGCACAAAACTCTCCTGGTTGAGGACCACTGATCTAGATGAGAGGGGGTATTGGCCCAGACCAGAGCAGTAGATGCAGGGGTGGGGAGAAGGGGGAAGATTCTGGGTGTATATTGAAGACAAAACACGCAGGATTTGTAAATATATTAAGGGTGGAGTGTGCAGAAAAGACAAGAGTTGGGATGATTTTACAATTTTGGGGGCCCGAGGCCCTGGAACAGTGACGTTACCACTTGCTAAGATGGGAAAGACGACGGGAGAAGCAAGTTTGATGGGCAACAGATGTTTGGTTCTGGAGATGGTGGCTGAATCCACATGGGGATGCCCAACCAGCAGCTGAACACATGAGTCTGGCATTCATGGCTGAGGTCCAGGCTGGAGGCACAAATATGAGCACCGTTAGGACATAGGGTTCAAGCTCTGAGAAGAAGTGGGCTTACCTACGCAGTGAGTATGGACAGAGGTGTGTTTGGCAACATGATAAGGCAGCTTCATGATATCTGTCCCGTGGTATTTGTCCTGTGAGTATGGATGGGAGTGTGTATGGGACTTAGGACTTGCTTTTAACCAGTAGAATTTGGCAAGGTAAGAAGATGTCACTATTATGGTCTCATTATATTAAATCAGACTGTTTTACTGATTGGAGTGAGAGGCTGTCCTGGACTTGAAGAAGCAAAGAGCCAAGTTCGGAATCACCTGTGGAGAGAGTTATATGGCAGGAAACCGCAAGCAGCCTCTGGGAGCTGAGGATGGTCTCCAGTTAACAGCCTGGAGAATCTCCCTGGCCTGCCCCAGCATGGGCTGCCCCCCAAATCACACAGCTACAAGGAGATGAGTTCTGCCAACAACCCGAGTGAGTTTGGAAGCAGAGCCTTCCCTAGTGGAACCTGCAGGTGAGAACACAGCTTGGTGGGCGCCTTCTCTCCTCCTTTGAGTGAGACCCAAGCCGAGGACCCTGGTTAAGATGTGTCTGGCCTCCTGACAGCTAGAGATGGTAGGATAGTAAACTGAGCTGTTTAAAGTTACTAAACTTGTTATTATTTGTTATGAAGTAACTATTAAAAACAAAACAAGAGGCCCAAAATGGAGTTGCTTATGCTAAGCCCCATGTCCCCCAAACCAGACTTAATTTTGATTTCAGCTGTCCCAGAAATGGAATCTGAGCCCAGGCAAGCAGACACCACCTGATCCCCACTCCCTCAGACCCCTGCCATCCCCAGAAGCCAAGTCACCTGGCCATAACCAACCTGCCTTGTTTGTCTGACGTGACTTCCTTGCTCCTCCTCTCTTCTGCCTATAAAAGTCTTTCATTTTGTACTGCTCCTCCCAGCTCCTTTCAGTCTGCAAGCAGGATGCTGCCCATTTCGTGAATCATTGAATAAAGCCAATAGGTTCTTTAAAATGTACTCAGCTGAATTTTGTTTTTTTTTAACACAACAGAAAACTCAAGCAGAAGGTCCGAGTCCCCGAGCACAGGACTGATGTCTAAAGGTCAGGAAGATCAAAAAAATCCACCCAGGAAAGGAGCCATCATCACTGACCAGTGTGGAAGAGGAAGGGAGAGCCAACATCACAATGAAAAAGATAGAATATTTCCAGAGAAGTGGAGGGACTTCTATGTCTATAGGACTGACAGGTTGAGTCATTTGGATCTGAGGGTTAATCATTGGATTTGGCAACTTGGCGGTAATTAGCGATCTTGTAAAATATCTGTGTAGGTGTAGTCGTTGGACCAATGACTGTTAACAGTGTCTGAAGTGCAAAAAAATTGTCAGGGTTTGGATTCAAATGGGAGCAGTGGATATAAAGAGCAGTGAGCAAGTCTGACTTCTGTTTTGGAGGTCAAATCAGTTGGTTTTGCTGATGGATTAGATACAAGAAAAGGGAAAGGGGGAATTTATCCCAGGGGCTGAGGCTTTAGCCAGTAGGAGGTGGGGATGCTGTTTACTAAGATGGGGAGACTGGGACAGGAGCTGGTTGAGGAGGGAGAAGGATAGAAATCATGGTGAAAATAAGACTCCTGTTGCATATTCATGGAGAAATAAGCTGCAGGCAGCTGGCCATGTGATTCTCAGCTCCAAGAGCGGGTTAGAATTAAAGACGTTAACTTCAGAGCCTTCAGCTTCTACAAAGAACTTAAATCAATGATGCTGAATGGAATCGGCTAAAGCAGTGGTTTTTAAACTGGGGCTGGGAGGCAAGGAGTTTTGCTCCCAGGGCTGATTGAACAATATCTGGCGACATTTTTGGTGCTCACCACTTGGGGGGGGGGTGCTGCTGGCATCTAGTGGCTAGAGACCAGAGATGCTGCTAACTGTCCTGCAGGGCACAGGACAGCCCCACAGCAGAGAATCACCCACCAGGTATCAATAGTGCTAGGTTGCGAAAGCCTGATGGAGGGAGAGAGAGAGAGAGAGAGAGAGCGAATGCATAGCTACAGAAGACCCAGAATCAAGCTCTTCAAAGGGGCAGAGATGAAATAGAGAAGCAAATTGAGAATACAGGTCCAGGATGGTAGGAAGAGAAACCATGTGATTAAGAGGGCACTAAAGAAGCGGGAACCTAGAGACACCGAGTACATCCACGTTTGCTAGTGCTAGGCGTGTATGGTGCATGGACCGCCTATGAGAATTCACACACCTTGCACATTTTTAAGTGGGCATCTGAAACTTTTTAATCATAAACTTTTCATCACAATATATGTATATTTTATTAACTAGGTGTTGAAAATATTAAACATTTAAAAAATGAGATAGAGGGCACCTGGGTGGCTCAGTCACTAAGCAGCTGCCTTTGGCTCAGGTAATGATCCCAGGGGCCTGGGATGAAGGCTCACATTCCTGATCAGCAGGAAGCCTGCTTCTCCCTCCCCTGCCCTCCCTACTTGTGTTCTCTGTGTGTGTGTGTGTGTGTGTGTGTGTGTCTCTCTCTCTCTCTCTACCAAATAAATAAATAAATCTTTAAAAAGAAAATGAGATAGGAAAGGATTGACTTCATTGGAGTAACATTTGCCTGCTACAAGTTGATTTTTTTTTTAAAGCAGAACAGTCTCATTTTTTGTTATTTTATTTCCCAAACCACACTGGAATGGAATGAAACCATTAAAATCCTTACTTGTGCTTTTCCCTATTATGTCCCTAAAAATATGTAGTTTAATTTAAATATGAAGGAATGAGTGTCACTAACCAAAAATGATTGTTATTCTGATGTCAGAGCACTTCCAACATCTGCCCAAATCCCCTTTCCAATGTTAACCTTTACCCTAATAAGGAGAGGAAGCCCTAAAGGCAGAGCCCCAGGACTGCCCACAGAAGGGCATTATTTGAAACAAAACTGGTATTTCAACTTTGGTATCAGCCCAAGTCCTACACTCTAATAAGATCTGAGAGGAGTGTCTTGATCTTCCAGGAAGGAGAGGAGTATTCTGATATCAGACCCAAGAATGGGCATATCATCTATCCTACAGAGCACACATGGAGTTTGGATCTGGAAATGGACTCCCTTAAAATGATCTGCACATAAGGATTCTTTATAGAGATTTTTCAACAACCCTTGGGGACATGGTACCCTACACCCACAGGTGTAGACAAATATTTTACAAGCTATGCTGGGAATGAGGTGGGGAGAGAAATATGGAGGTTGTTATAGGAAGATAGAAGGTTAAAGGAAGTCTTTGTTTTGGGTTTTTTCCTTTTGTTTTTAAGAAAAAGGTCATTTGTCTTCTGACTGGAAGGATCCAATGGAACAAGAACTTGATATTGACCCTGGGAGTGGAGTCCTGGAGAGGGCTGGAGGGAACAAATCCCAGGCACAAGGAAGAACAAACCCTAGCTTGGGATGTCTGCTCTTCTCAATAAACCTGCTCTGTCTTCAACTCTTTCTGTGTTTCTTGTACATTTCTCCAATTACCATGTAAATTCCACGATGCCAGGGACTTTTCTGTGTCATTCACCACAGATTTACAAACACTCAGGGCAGTGTGTAGTGAAAGACCCCCCCCCCCACGTCGTTAACTAATTAACTGCTCTTTTGTTGTGTAAGAGTACCCCTCCTCCCCTTGCAGTGAAAAGACCCTTCCCCCAGGGTTGAATTCAATGTAACTGCTCTTTTGCCTTTCTGTAACTACTTGGCTTTTAGGGCATGACACTTGTCTCCTGTTTGAACAAGATACCTTTTCCTAATAGCCGAGGCATGGTCACATAGGCAAGGGGGCTGCATGGTCACGTAGGTCACGTAGACAGGGGCTGCATAGTCACATAGACAGGATGTCTTTCTGCTGAGTAATAAGGTCAAACTTCCCCTCTTTGTTTCCCCTTCCCGCCTTTCTCTTCGCGCAAGGGGGGTCTTCCAAAGCCAATCCGCTAACACCAAGTATGCCTTTTTTCAAATGTTCAAATTGTCAGCCAATCGGCCCCGTCCCATCCGGGACTTGTTTGTACCTGTCTATAAAAATCCTGCACCACCCCAGCCAGGTGTGCTCAGCTAGCAGGAGCTGCTGACCACCCGCAGGCACCTGTGCTACAATAAAGAACCTCTTGCTGTTTGCATCCTGTGGCAGTGTTGAATTCTTGGGTAAGGGGATCTGCGGGTCTTTCAGTAGCACACTGTAGGTACTGACTAAATATTTGTTGAGTAAATGTCTAAAAACAAATTAAAAATGGATACAAATGTAGGTATAGATTTGATTGGGTGGTGGTAAGATAAGGGAATTCCTGCACAAAAGGCTTTTATTTTTTTGAAGTGTGACACTAGTGATGAAGTTTTGGAACACAGGTGAGGTTTGGTGGGGTGAGGTCCAGAGCCGATGACCAAGAAAGGATTCTTGAGACGTCTTAGGTGCAAATGGTGGTTTTATTAAAACACAAGGACAGGACCCAAGGGCAGAAAGAGCTGCTCAGACAGAGGCATGGTTGACTGGGAGCTGAGGAAGGTGAGGACAAAGGGGGTGTCCAGAAGGACTGTCATATGCTAAAGAAGAATTTCAGGATAAGGGAGACCTGGTTATTGTCAAGTCAAGGCTGTTTTTGCCTCTAATGAGGGAAAGCATGAAGACAGTTGGGAGTTTCCTGGAGATATGTTACATTCCTCCTATCACACATCCTTGTCAGTGGGCTTTGGGCTTAGAAGAAATTCAGTTTTATTACACTTCCCTCCCCCTTAGCCTCCCTCAATTTTATGGAGGGAGGGTGATGTTAGGGCTTCCGGAAACTGAGGTATGGGTGTCTGGAAGTCAGGCTATTGATGAGAAAGCTTCTTCCTTCCTTGTAAGTCGCTAGGACGGACATTCGTAGATGGAGGGAGACTCCTGTCCTGCAGGACTGGGGTCTCTATCAGTTAAGCATCGTTTTTCCTTTAGGGCAGCCAGGAGTGCATGAGGAATGTTACACATATGGCATGGGGAGAGGGTGTAGGGCGCCAGCTTCTGCTTTGTCCTAAGCTTGCCTTCTGCTCCCTCATCCCTAGGACAGGAGCTGGGAGTGAGGTGACATAGTTCAGAATAGGTGGGGGTAGGGATTGTTGAGGCAAGTCTTGAAGGTGTGAAACGGTCATCCATTAGAGGGAAAGCAAACTCACCAGAGAGACAAGGGAGTTTGAAGCCAGGGTTGAGTATCCACTGGAGAATTGTGGTCAAGTGTTTTAAAGTACAGCAGGTTGGCTCAGCTGTATGATTCCTTCCTGGTTTCTGGTGCATGCCGCTGGCATTGGTAGAATCATTTCTATAGAAACAAAACAAAAGAGTATAGGCCATTCTTTCACAAATGATGATGAATCAAGTTTTGAATATGCTGGGTTTTGAGGCACAGGTGGGACATCAGTGAAATAGCATGAGTAGGTAGTCAGTTACACGGGCCTGGTGGGTAGGAAAGAAACAGATGGTCATGTATCAGTGGGAGAGATGTTGGCTAGGGAATGGGAGCTGAAACCAAGGGCACAGTTGATATCACTACAAGAGAGGGTAGCTTGGAAGAGAAAGGTTAACTGAACCCCCGGGGAAACCCTGATGGGAATGTCACATGCATTTCTCAGGCATGCCAAAGTTGACACAGATTATTGTAACTCCTGGGGGCCAGAAGCCATGTCTTTGAGATTCATTCATTCTCTGCCTCTGGCATAGCGTGGGCCACATTGAAGGTAATTCTAAAATTCATTCCGATTTGATTTCATTGCACTTTTCATTTACCAGAATCTTGTCATGGTTTGCTAGTGTATCATTTTCTCGAAAAGATTAAATAAGGACCATTTTACAAATATGAGATGAATGACTGAAGGGATTTTGTTTAATTCATTCATTAGCTGGGAACCACTAAGATGTTACCACCACTTCAAGCAAGAATCTCAAGGCAGACACATATACAATCAGTAATACTTAAACGAATTTGCTTTGATAGATGCAAATAGATATGCAAATAGAATGCAAATGGCTGCAAAACTGCCTTCTACCAAAGGAAAGGGGGTCAACTGTACTTCCAGTGGACAAAATTCATTTACATATAGCTAGACAAGATCATCTGCATCCACATCAATTATGTACAATCTATAGAGTTGCAAAATAGCTCAAAGACAAGAAAGGCACAGAATATCCCATAGAATTGGTCAGCCCAGAAGGGTACATGAGACAACACCTGTTTTCCCTTGGAAGACACTATAATCTTTTAGGTTCATTTCAATGTCTTTCGTGATTTTGCCTATGCTTTAAAAAAAAAAAAAAAGTTACCCTTATCATTCTTATTAGTTTGAAAAAAAAAACTAATAAAATACTAGTCTGTTATAAAATACACATGGAAGAATGTTCTGGCACTATCATACCCAATTTGGGGTACTAACTGATTAGGAAGATGAGGCAGAATTTGGGAGCCCCTAGGATGAGTCTGTTTCTGGTTGGAATGGGAAACATTTAAGAATCAAACTAAATGATCTCAAATCCACTCTGGAATGAAACAGGTTATAAGGAAAATACAGAAGATGTTGAAATGGACCTGTTGGCTCATTGTGAGCTTTCCTGGTCGAATGGAGACCTCTACCATGATGCTTGTCCTCCATGTCCCACCCCCATCCCATACCTGCTATCCTGGCACCAAAGGGCCACCAGACTTTAGGCTCAGTCTGCAGTTCCAAATGGAAACCCTCTGTTCCCACAGTAGTGGACAGGATGACTCTGGTTGCTGGTGGAAGCGTCAGCTGCTTTAGTCCAACAGTTCAAGAGAGGATCAGAAGAGCATAAGGACGATATTGGAAAAAAATGCTCGGACGAATTTCCAGAACACAATATTTCTCTTTGCAATTTTTGAGTGTTCTGTAGCCAACCTGCCAAAAAAAAATGTGAAAACTATAAATAGAGAGGAGTGGGAAGAAGAAATGAGGACCTGTCACAGTGCCAGCAAAAATAGGGAACTGAGAATTTTCCAGAGATTCAGAGTCAAAGGGGGTTAATATTTACTTAGAAAAGAAGTCGTGGGCACAAGCTCTAGGATGAAATGAAGGCAAGAGAGGCAAGTTATGGAATCGAGAGAGAGAGAGACTTGAAGATAAAAAAAAGTCAACTTAAAGTCTCATTCCTCATTAAGGAAAGTACAGATCAGAGAAGAGGGGGAGAGACTGGGATATAGTTGATCACCGATTGTGTATGGCTCTGATTAGAAGCTTTGTATCCACTTTTTAATTTCATCCTCCAGCCTGTTTCCTGGATTCCAGCTTCTATTTCCTATGAAATAGGTACCATCACCAAAGACGAGAGTCAAACATGTAACAGTAGTCAAATCTTTAACAGCGCGGACAACTAACTAACCAAAAGCTGGCCCAGGGACCCCTGCAGAGTCAAGTGTTACACGCCCAGTGCCTGGATTGCGAGGCCATGGTAGGGATCTTGGGAAGGGTTCAGGGTAGGGAGACACACAGCAGGTTCTGGCCAGAGGCTAGTCACCAAACTTTGTGTGGCTGAAGGGGTGTGTACCAGGTGAATGTCCGCTCCCAGATGAAACTGAGGGAAATGTCCCTTGGGAAGGTTTCCGCTGACTCTCTGCCTTTCCTTCATCCTCCCCAGGGTGTTCCATTAGCATTTGGGGTCTGGGGTCTTGCCTGTTGCTCCTGGCTTTGTTGGGCCACGCCACTGCCACAGCCAGGGCTCCAAGTGGCAGTGCACTGTATGGGCTCTTGACTGTTCCCTCCTGACTCTCGGAAGGAGAACAGACAGCAGGGATTTTCATTCTTTGTTGGCACCTATTCTCTTCAGCAACTCCAAGATCAGTACCCCAGGCTGCACAAGCTCAGGTTCATGTCTTTACCAAAGACCGGCAATAATTTCAGAAAGGAATGACAATGAAGGTAAAAAACAGTTCAACTACTCGCTCATCTGGACTTCTAGGGCAGGTGGGGTTCCCAGACAACTTTGTTCCGTCGGTCTGGCACCCTTGCCCCCCCCCTCGGTGCCTTGGTGATGAGTGTGGGCCTTGCTGTTTGCGCTGCCTGAATTTGCCCTTGTCGCTTATTAGCACTGTGGCCCTAAAAGTCTGAGAGGCTAAAAGTCATGCCTCTCAGAGCCAATCGGAATAGCTTATTAGACCTATTGATTCTGGCATAGTGGGCCTGTGCGGAATCTCTCTCTTCTTCATCCCTCCTCCTTCTCAGTCTTCCCCTCCTCCACCTCTTCCTCCTCCTTCTTTGATGTGTAAACCAAGGTATTTGGGGAGCAGGGAATGATGTGATGTTTGGGATTTACTTTAAGATATATTCCAGACCTCCCCCCTCCCCAAAAAACAAAAATACAGGCACTTTGGGGGCAGTAGAAGGAGGAGGGCCTATGAAACAGTTGGGGAAGCAGAGTGATAAGTACTCAGAAGGGCCGGGATCCTTCTGCTCTACACACTTTGGTGTATGCTTGAGAATTTTCATAATAAGAGTAAACAAACAAAGACCAAATAATGAGGCTTTCATTCCCTATATCCAAATGACCACAACAGGGCATAGAATGCACTTTCATAGTTGCTCCCCTGGCAATTTATTCTGATTCTCCAAATAAGATTCCAGCTCTCATCCTACCTGTCATAGTCTCTGGATATTGACTGGGAACGTTTTCCTCAACAAGGCCTTGCCAGGCCCACTGCTTTCAGATTCTGTACTCACGTTTTAAAGATTTTTTTAAATTTATTTATCAGAGAGAGGGGGGGGGAGAGAGGGAGCACAGGCAGACAGAATGGCAGGCAGAGGCAGAGGGAGAAACAGGCTCCCTGCTGAGCAAGGAGTCAGATGTGGGACTGGATCTGAGGACGTTGGTATCATGACCTGAACCAAAGGCAGCTGCTTAACCAAGTGAGCCACCCAGGCGTCCCTGTACTCACGTTTAAAAAAAAAAAAAGTTACCAGTTTCCCGTTTGGAGTGACTGGAATGCAACTCACTGTAAGCCATTGTCTTGCTGTGTCCCATCCCTTTCTAAGGACTGCTCCTGCTATCTCTGGGAGATCACAGCATTGGGAGGGGCAGCCCAGGCCTGGGCTATTACAGCAAAGCTGCAGCCTGAAGGGCACGCCTGAGGTCTGTGGTTTGAGCTGTCAGAGACTCACGGAGAAAAAAAAAGAGAAATGAATCATCATTTGACCATGACATTCCCACTAAAGGGGAGGACAGTGGGAGAAAGAGCAAGGGAAGAGGAAAGAAAAATCTCAAAATAAATGTGGGGTGGACGGCAGGAGGAGGGGGGGCAGGTGTGGCGATCGAACCAACGCTAGCCACAAACACAAGATTCCGCCCATTCTAGAGCGGACTGGACATAAACATGCTCGCACATCTACTTGTCGGCTGTGTTTTGTGGGCCGGTAGCGAGGTGAATCTTTAAGAGCTCTGAGAACCCAAACTTGTGGTCGCTCCCCAGCTGAGCCGAATTGGAGCTGGGAGCTGCCCAGACGACCGGAGGCTGCCAGCTGACCACCTTCCTCCCTACAGATCGCTGGAGCCAAGCTCAGCGGGGGAGAAGCCATGCTTGGGTGGGCGCAGGGGCTAAGGGCGGAAGCCAGGTTCCCACAGAGGCCTCTGTGCCCAGGCGGCTGCAGCGGCGGCGCCCGGGGACCGGAGGCCTGACACCCGGAGGCGCCCCCCTCTCTGGACAACCGGCGCAGAAGTAAAGGGCCAGCATCCCGCCACAGCTATGCTTTCCGCGGGACAATCTCGGAAGAAGGTTCTCGAAGAGGTTCGCAGGCCGATTTTCCGAGGGAAAGGGGGAGGTGGGGATGGAGCGCCCCTGACCCTCCCCGCCCTCCCCTCTCCCGCTCACCCGGCATCACCAGCTGCGGGGCTGCCCTGCAGAAACGTAGGCGATGTTGTAGTGTCGCCCTCCGACGATCGGGGGCAGCATCACCTGCTGGCTGGACGGCAGCGGCCTGCGCGCCTCTCTTGGCGGAAGCAGCGGAGGCGGCGGAGGCGGGCCTGCGGCGTCCTCTTTCATTGGCCGGGCGGGGGCGCTGCCATGTTGGAGGTAGCGGTGCCTTCTGAGCCGTGGAAACGCCGTGGCTTCACCGGTAGCGTCGGGGCGCGCAGCCTCCTACCTTTCCTCCTCGCTCGAGTGTCGGCGCTGAGAGGCGGCGGCCGGCGGGATGGAGAGAAGTAGGATGAACCTGCCCAAGGGGCCGGACTCGCTCTGCTTCGACAAGGACGAGTTCATGAAGGTGCGCGCCAGGGCTCTGCTCCCCGGAGCCGGGCCGTGGGTGGCCTGCCCTCCTTGGCCCTCCGGGGCCTCTCCTCGGGCTTCTCCTGCGGGCTTCCTGGGCCGTGCCCGCCCCGGACGGGTCCTCGGCGGGGCCCTCGCTGCACTTCGCAGTGAGTCTCAACCCGAGGGGGTTGGCTAGGTGCAGCCTGGAGAAAGCATTCCTGTGAAATCGTGCACATTGAATGAAAAGGCCTGAAAGTTCAGGGCAAGTGGTTTTGAGCTAAACGTAAAAGCCCCGGTCCCATAGGACCCGCCTCTGGTGCCGTGCGGCACAGTCAGACCGCCGCTCCCCCGGCCTGACAGAAGCCTCCCAGTGCCTTGTGCCTAGAAGCTGAGCGACTGTGCGTTGAACACATCTCTGAACGCACGTACTTACCAGGAATCGGGTCAAAAAGGCACTTAACCTAACGTTTATGCCTGACTTTCGTCTTAAGCTCCCGGAATGAGATATCTTAAAGACTGTACTGTCCTTACTGGTTCTGGTCCAGTACTACAAAGCATACCAAGCTCCTTTTCTAAAGTTGCCCTACTTCTCTTGGGGAGGTCAGCCTGAAGCTGGCAGCAGATAACTGTAGGACATAAACTTACAGAATAGAAATTTAAACTGAAAAGACTTTACTGACAGGAAAGGTTCATCAGACATAGCCTTGAAAATGTCCCAAGGTTTGAATCAGAGCCAGGAGGAGCTTTATCTGTTTTCTGTATCCCTCTGGGTCTGTACTTAAACTATCAAAACGTATATGTTTAATTTCTAAGGATTGGGATTTAGTAGCTGGTTTCAGTGTTAAAAAGTTTTGGCTCTGTAGGTACCTAAAATTCTGAAAAGAGTTTGAATTTCTTACTTTTTTATGGCTTCAAGTCATAATATGTTTTTTTCTTTTTTGGGTTAACCAGCTAGTTCCTTTTTGATACTTGCATTCAGATCACATCTCCCAAACTCTGGCTTTAAAAGTGCTTATGTCTGGATCCTCTGCGGTGTGTGGCCATATCATTTTTAATATGTAGGGATGTCTAGACGAAGGTATATTGTACTCTTGTTCTTGTATGGTGATGTTAAGCCACTGTAATAAAAGGTGTAAATTGAATGGAGTGTCTGAAGGAGAGCACAGAGTGAATTCTCTGATCCAGAAACCTTTTGTTAACGAAGGACACGTGATGAGGAGAGAGGTCATTGGAAGAAGAAAAAGGCACACACACACAGACTTAAAGAATCTCAAAGCACGGAAGTCTCTTTAGCTTGTCTGTCTTTGGACTTCGTCAGGCTTTCTTTGGGCCTAACACTAGCATTTTCTCGCACTTCCTCGCCCCGCCATCTTTCTCACTCTGAGCTGACAGAATGCCTTTGGTCAAAGCAGCTTCGGAAAATAGAAATCTCAAAATAGCAGTTCTAAAGTAGGACTTAGAGGTAGGAAGAGAGCAAACTGGGAAAGTGGCTAGAATGCCAGCAATTCCATATTCTTTCAAGGCTCTGACATTTCTGAATATAATGTACAATTTGTAGTGTTAATGAACGTGACCCCTTCATACATAGAAGGAAAATACATGGAACAGCTGTTCTGTGTAAAGTGGTATTGATCTTCTATGTGGGAGCTGGAGATAAAGGTTATATGCAATTTGTGTTTCCGTCAGAGAGATGTTTTGTTAAGTTACAGTTCCGAGGCAGAAATGAGTGGAGAGCTTGCTGTCGGGGTTGTATTTCTACATAGGTGTCTTGTTTGGCACATTTTGGAATGAGACTGGGATGGTAGAAAGGGAGATGGGGTGGGGGCTGCGGGTTGCACCTTGGACACTGCATACATTGAGGGGTCCACGTTGATGCAGTCTTCACGGTAGAGCTGCAGTCAGGTTTACAGCAGGAAGTTGCATGGTCATATCTGTTGAGTTCGAGCTGACTGGTGGCAGGAGACTACTTAAAAAGTCATGTTTATGAGATCTAATGAGAAATAGAAGGGGAAAGGTATGCAAAAGAGGTAGGTGATCAAAGTGCAGGAATGGCAGATGGGGAAGGGTCACCTGGGGCAGAGGCACTGGCAACATCATACTTTGTCGGCTTAGAAATACGAAAATCCTTTGGGTTGACAGCCAACCAATAGATGAGCAGGACATAAGGTATTGGTAGTAGGGGGAGAAAGTGGCATAACAGATAAATTAGACCATTTACATGGGTGTGCTATTGACATCACATGTAGCCTTCCTCTTCCATCTCAACATATGACTTCATCTCCAGTCGTACAGAAAAATTAGCAGCCATCCCACGGGACCTCCTCCATCCTGCTGATCATGATCCCATTCTTGTATTTGTCCCCTTCTCCTCCTCGCCTGGTACGGGGAGGGGCTCTCCTTCCTCCTCGGGTTCAGTCTCCACTCTGGCTCGGAGTCCATGCCCTCCCGCCCTTCCAGGAGCCTGCGACGATCCTCTCCCCTGCACTCCTTCCCATCATGCGCTCCTGTTTGATTCTCTCCCATTTGACTGCCCCACCTCTAGGTATTGCCCTGTCACTGTTGCGCATCACAGCCAGTGCTCAGGGGTTGACTTGACTTTCCCACCTTCCACCCTTCAGGCCCTGTCGTTCCAC
Organism: Mustela putorius furo; assembly: GCF_011764305.1. Taxonomy (NCBI): domain Eukaryota; kingdom Metazoa; phylum Chordata; class Mammalia; order Carnivora; family Mustelidae; genus Mustela; species Mustela putorius. Next base: position 255,492 of record NW_025421345.1, read on the forward strand.
TAAAGAGTTCTTACCAAAACTGTTTCTAAGTCAGCGCACCCGACCTTTCTCTGTCTCCTTACTCGACATCGCAGTAGACCAAATGCTCTGCATTGCTTCCTGTCTTTCTTCTACCTCTCTGATGTGTCTCCTGTGCAAAGTCATGCTCCTGGTAGCCACTGAATGCTAATTATGGGCTCAGCCCCGTGTTCCTTTCTTTCCCTAGATGACCTTTTTTGTGCAGCTTCATGACCACCTATCAGCAGGTAAGGCAGATTCCTGTCTCTGGCCCACACGCCTCCTGAGCACCAGTTCTGTGTATCGGACTTGCTGACCTTTCTTCTCGGATGTGTCTGTGGCCCCTCAGACTCATCAGGTTCAAGACGGAATTCATGAGCACCTCCTCCACTGAAAACCACCTTTCTTATTCTATTGCCTCTCTCAGTAAACACTTCATCCGTTTAGCCTGGAGTCGGGAAACCAGAAGTCAACTCCTACTCTGTCACCTTTCCAAAATCTAGTCTGTCACACCAAGTCCTGTGGATTTCGCTTCCTAAACCTCTTGAACCCATATACTTCTTTCCATCTCTTCTCATACCTTTGCAGTGTGCCCTTGCCATCACACCGTAGAAGCTTCTCACCCAGTCTCCATGCGCCTTCCTTGTCTTTCTGGCCCCTGGTCTACACACTGCAGGCAAGCCACTCTTGTCAGAATGCGGATGTGATCTTGTATGTACCAGGTGACTGGTCAGTCCACCAGCTCTTGAAAAACCATTTTCCCACGCACTCGAACGTATTTCAAAGAGAATCAGTCCCCCATGGGGTAGTTTTCCTTGGTAGACAGTTTGTTTCTGTGCTGAGCCAGTCTGCCTCCTTCGAACTTCTCTGTGTCAGTTCCTCTCTGGAACCTGTGGCTTCGTTGGCACCCCGGGTAGGCACATGATGACCTTTTCCATGAGAAGTGAAGGCAGGAGCCCTCTGGACGGTGAATGTATGTACCCTCATGTTCCATAGGTAAAAGAACCGTGTGTGGGGGGGGGGGGGTAAGTCCTTGAGGCTCCTCCCTGTTCTAATTGGGTGAACTGGGAATTTTGAGACAGGCAGCAGGTCCTGTGTGTCCTTGTTTGCAGGGAGCATGCATTCTGATGGACAAAACGGAAAAGGGGAAGAATGAGCAGCTGCTCAGATCTGTTTGTACTGTGCTGGCTGATTAGCTGTGACCTGCAGATGTGGGTCCCATCCTCGGCTCTGCTCTCTGCCTGCTTATGTCTGACTTGGGGCAAATCACTCGCCTCCGGCCTTCTGTTTGCTTGTTAGTATAATGAGGTGGTGCTTATCTATGTGATCTTTGCCGGCTCCTCTGAAAAAAGACTCCAGTCCATCCTGGCTTGCAGATAAGGAAACTGAGGCCTGAGGTGTGATGACTTCCTTTAAAGCCACACAGCTAGTTGGGGCCAATCACAGGCCAGATCTCCTGACCCCCCACGCATCAGTCCTTGGAAATCCTACTGTAATATGTTCCTTTCCAGAGGCCACAGGTGGGAACTGAGGGAAGTGGGACAATCAGAACATTAAGAATAGCGCAGAAGATGGCACAATGTCCGCATGCCTTGGCACCTGCATTTCACCAATAGGGCCACCTCTTACCTTAGAAGAAGTTCCCACAGGGCTGGTGATCTGGATGCCTGGCCTGGAGCTTAGCTACGGTAAATGGGACCAGAGGGAAGTGATGGCTGTTTGAGGTGGACTTTGTTGACGGCGGCTGGAGATAGCAGCTGACAGAGGAGGAAGAGGGAAGAGTGACAGACGGCAGATAGCCGCAGGCCCGCAGGTCAGCCACTGTTGCCCAGGGTCGCCCATCCCCAGGAGCCGTCTTCGTATCACAGGAGCTGAGTGCTTACCCTGTGGGTTCTTAGTTCGATGTCACGTCTTGATGACAAGATTCCATTCTCTTCCGCATCAGTTTGAGACAGACATCGTAATGAAATTCTAATTAGCCAAATATGGAATGTAAGCCTGGAACTCATTTTATAGAGAAATTTTCTTATGTGAACTACTTTCCCTGATGATAGAGGAGTTGTGACGATGTAACATCAGATAAAGTTTATCTGATTGGCACTTGTAAGAGGGGTTCCCGGCAAAAAAGAACTGTTTTTTTGTTGTTTTTTGTTGTTGTTGTCCTCCCTTTTGATCTTTCCTTTCCATTTTTTTTTTTTTTTTTTTTTTTTTTGTCTTGTGAGCGGTCATCTGATTTATAAAAAGATGCAACAAAAAGTAAAATGGTACAAGATAATCAGTTTCAAAACATAAAAAAGTGAGTGTCTTTAGCCATAGCTCAGAACAGAGGAACTGGGTAAGGAGAATTGCTTGTATGAACTGGCAACAGGAAAAGTTGGTAAAGGAGAGCTGAGGAACTCTATTAAGACATAGGAGTGAGGGGCTCCATCATCATCTGGCATTCGCTCAGTGTCGTCTATATGGTTAGAGATGTCCATGATGGGAACTCCAGCAATCTTCTGGGTCTGGGTCAGCTGATGCCACAGTGTAACACTCTGAATTACTTCCGTACTGAGCAGTCATCTGCATAGTTTTTGTCTTGTGTGTACGTGGTAATCGTTTGAATCTTGGCTCTTTCGCAATCCTTAGAGCCTCTTGATACTTTCACCCCGGTTTCTCAGTTTCAGCCATTACACAGTCAGTTGTACAACTGGTACACTTGGCACACAGCCCGTCCATCATTGACCGGTCAAGTTTGGCCTAAATAGAAAAGTTGATAAAGTCGGTACCAACCAGGATGTGGTAAGTCGGCCCAGCTGTGTGTTTATATTGGAAAAAGCAGGAGGGATGTTGGGGGACTTCTCTTTCCTTGAGTGCATGGGATCCTTCTTTTCTTTCTTTTTAGGTTTTAATCTGTCTTCTTCTCTCGGAGAAGGATCTCAGAGCTAAGCATTCGCTTCCCGGTCACATACTTTCTTGCTTTCTCTTGCTTCCCCATGTTCACACCATGCCCATTTCTCCTTGCTTTTGATTTTCTAATTCACTCTTTGTAGTACCATAAAACTTATTTAAATAAAATGTTGGCCTACTAAGTTATTGATTATTAGTAAGTTCTTTGTTCAAAATTTGAGAGCAAGAAGTATTATGTAAATATATCTTTTTGTTATTTAACTAGTCTTACAACATTTAGCATCAAATTTCTTGAAACATTTAAACAAATTAATCACAAACTGGGGCTTGGGCTCTTTCTTTCTTTTTTTTTTTTTTTTTTTTAAGTAATCTCTATACCCAACATGGGACTTGAACTCACAACCCTGAGATCAAGACCTGCATGCTCCAGTGACTGAACGAGCCAGGTGCCCTTTGGGCTTTTTGTTTTTAAGTTCCTCAGGTGAGGGGGTGCCTTAGTGGCTCAGAGGGTTAAGCTTCTGCCTTCAGCTCAGGTCATGGTCTCAGGGTCCTGGGATCGAGCCCTGCATGGGACACACTCTGCTCAGCATGGAGCATGATTCCCTCCCTCTCTGCCTACTTGTGATCTCTCTCTCTGTGTCAAATAAATAAATAAAATCTTTAAAAAAAAAAGTTCCTTAAGTGATTCTAATGTGTGACCAGTGTTGAGAACTCTAGCACTGGATAATTCCTTTAAATAGCTCAAGAAATTAATTTTGAAAAGCGAACTAAAAGCCTACATAGATTATGATTGGTGTTAAATTGAGGGGAAAAAAAAGAGATAAAGAGAAGAAATCAGCTGGAACAGAGTGTAATTAGGTACTCAAATATTTGTTAGATGGATAAATACATTTACGGAATGTAGGGGTTTTTTTTTTTTTTTTTGTCTCTTCATAAATATGTCAAATGGGTATATAAATTCAACAAAGGAGTTTGATATAAAAATTGATTAAAATGTTAGAACAGAAGTTTTTTAGAATTTCAGTGTTACTATTTCATGATGCTTTTAAGATGATCTCTCTGTAGATGGTGGGAAGATCTTGTTAGCATATGTTTTTAATTTCTCAAGCTTGAATAATTTAGTCACCGAACAAAGATTTAGAATGAGTTTTGGGAGACACAAGTCCTAGATTATGTCCCCACCTAGCTGGGTCAGAGATTTGAGAGCAGGGGCTGGAGGGAAGAGCTCCAAGGACATTTTTGTATACATGCTGATACCTTGGGCGGGAACACTCTTCCCACACTTCCTGTGGCTAGCTCCTTTGTGTCATTTGGATCTCAACTCATTGTTCTATATTTCCTGGTTCATCCAAGTTAAAATACATCCCATTTGTCACTCAGACCTTTACTGTGTCCTGTTTTCTTTTTAGCTGTGATCACTATTCATTAATCACTATTTGATCACTGTTCATTAATATAATGTTTGTTTACATATTTATTTTCTCATTTCTGCATTAGAATATCTGCTCCTTAAAAGCAGAGACCTTGTCTTTTCTTTTCATGACTGTGTCCCCAGGTCTTAGAGCAGAGCTGGAGTTGCATGATAAATATTTGAGGAATATTTATGGGATATACAGGGACATTTATTCATCTCTCTGTTGTCCATTGTTTTCAAGAATGGTTGGAAACACACACATACGTGAGCTCACACAAACTTTCTATGTCTTTCAACCCCTATGTAGTGTGCAGATTAGTGCTTAACTATTTTGGTTTTTTGTCTCGATGAAATGGGACATGTTTCAGGGCAGAGCTCATAAATTTTCATATGCCCTCTTAGTACTTCTCATCATTACAGAGTGATGGTTCTGGGGGATTCTGCTTCTCGTGGAGATAGTATATAGTGATTTTATAAGTCCATGTATCTGGGAAGGAGTGTTTTACTTCTTGGCAGCTTAGAGAACTTCAATCTTTCCAAATTCCATGTAATTTTCATAGCATTAAAGCTACTAATTTCAGATTATTGGTAAGTTTTAAATGATTAATTCCCAGGTTACTTTGAATTAGTCTTTGTTTGCCATCCCTGATTGCAGCTAGTTAGTAAAGTAGCTAAACTTTTAAACTCTACTTGGTTTTAATTTTGAGTGATGTCACTGCTTCTCTCATGGTTAATGGTTCTTAATTACCTGCAGCTTGTCTGGTTTGCTCATTTATTTTCCTGTGTTCCAACACCTCTTGTGATCTCCCAACTTCTGGCCTTTTGGGGGATTTGTACTTTAACTGGGTTCAGATAGGAAATACCCCTGAGTACAAAGAGAAGATATTTTTTTCTTCTAACTTCACTATCTCCTATTATTAATGTATTACATTGTTGTGGTACATGTGTTACAACTGATGAACCAGCATTGATACAGTATTAATTAAAATCCATGGTTTACATTAGGGTTCACTCCTCTTTCTATAGTTCTGTGGGTTTTGACAAATGTATAATGTTATTTACCTACTGTTGGTATCTTACAGCCTAGTTTCATTGCCTTGAAAAACCCCTGTACCTCATCTATTTGTTTCTTCTCCTCTCTCTCTGCACCCTCCTCGCTCACCCCTCAGCCCGGGATCTTTTGACTGTCTAGAGTTTTACCTTTTCAGAGGCACCTGGCTGGCTTAGTTGCTAGGGCATCTGACTCTTGATCTCGGGGTTGTGAGTTCTAGCCACCACATTGGGTATAGAGATGACCTAAAAAAAATAAAAAAAAAAAAAAATAAAAATGTTGGTTAATTTTTACCTTTTCCAGAATGCCATAGAGTTGGAATCATATAGTATTTAGCCCTTTGAGACTGGTCTTTCACTTAGCAATATGCATTTAAGGTTCTTCGAAGTCTTGTGGCTTAATAATTCATCTTTTAATTGTCGAATAATCCGTTGTGTGGGTGTGGCACAGTGTACCTGTTCACCTACTGAAGGAGATTGGATTGCTTCCAAGTTTTGGCACTTCAGAGAATAAAGCTGCTGTAAACATCTGTGTGCAGGTTTTTGTGTGGACACTAGTTTTAAGCTCTTTTGGGTAAATACAAAGGAGCACAATTACTGATCTTATAGTGAGAATGTGTTTAGTTCTGTGAGAAACTGCCAAGCTGTCTCACACAGTGCCTCCCATTTTGCATTCTGACCAAACAGTGAATGAGAGTTCGGTTGTCCCACATCCTTGCTAGCATTTGGTATTACTAGTGCTTTGGATTTTTTATATTCTACGTGATATGTAATAGTACCTTGTTTAAATTTGCAATTTCTTAATGACATACAAAGTTGAGCATCTTTTCAGATCCTTTTTTTTTTTCTTTTTTAAAGATTCTATTTATTTATTAACAGCACAAGCACACGGAGAGGTAGCAGCAGGCAGCGGGAGAGGGAAAAAAGCAGGCTCCTCGCTGAGCGGGGGCCCAGTGTGGGGTTCAGTCCCAGGACCTGAGCTAAAGGCAGATGCTTAACTGACTGGGTTTCCCAGCCACCGCTCTTTTCACATTTTTAAATTAGGTTTGATTTCTTGTTGCTACTAAGACATCTTTATATTATATTTCTTATTTTAAGTCCTTTACCATGGATGTGTTTTGCAGATATTTTCTCTACTCTGTGACTGGTCTTTTCATTCTCTCTCTTTTTTTTTTTTTTAAGATTTTATTTATTTATTTGTCAGAGAGAGAGCGAGCGAGAGTGAGCACAGGCAGACAGAGTGGAAGGCAGAGTCAGAGGGTGAAGCTGGCTCCCTGCGGAGCAAGGATCCCGATGTGGGACTCGATCCCAGGACGCTGGGATCATGACCTGAGCCGAAGGCAGCTGCTTAACCAACTGAGCCACCCAGGCGTCCCGTCTTTTCATTCTCTTAACAGTGTCTTTTACAGAGAAGTTTAATTTTAACAAAGTCCCTCTCATCAATTTTTTTCTTTTTCTTTCGTAGATCATGCTTTTGGTTTTATATCTGAAAAGTCATTGCCAAATCCAAGGATCCCTACATTTTTTCTTATGTCATCTTTAAGAAGTTTTGCATTTTACGTTTAGGTTTTGTGAAAGGTGTGAAAAGTTTGTTTTTATTCTTTTCATTTGTTTGTTTTTTCTTATCAATGTCCCATTGTTCGGTTCCATTTTTGTTGAAGACTGTCCTTGCCATTGAGTTGCCTTTGCCTGTGTGTGTGGATGTTTTTCTGGGCTCTCCACTCTGTTCCAAGCACCTGTCTCTTTTGCCAGGCACCTTCTGTCTTAATCACTATAGCTTTAATAGTAAGTCTTGAGATTGGGTGGTGGCAATCCTCAATTTTCCTTTTTTTTTCCCCGCTCTTTAATATTTTGTTGACTACTCTGGGACTCTTGGTTTTCCAGTTTTCCATCCAAATTTTAGAGTCAACATGTTGGTATCCACAGAATAACTTCCTGGCATTTTGATTGGGATTGCATTGAGTCTGTCGATCAGTTTGGGAAGAACTGACCTCTTAACAGTATTGAGTGTTCTTACCCAAGATTATGGACTTTCTTTCCACTTCACATCTTACCTTGCTTGTTATCTTTCATCAGAATTTTATACTTTTTCTCATATAGATCTTGTGCATATTTCGTTAGATTTGCACCTAAGTATTAATTTTTTTTGGTATGCTAATGTAAATGGTCTTGTGTTTTTAACTTCAAATTCCACTTGTACATTGCTGGTATATACGAAAGCAATTGACTTTTTAAATTTTTTAATTAAAATTCAATCTCGTTAACATATAGTGTACTTTTAGTTTCATGGTTAGAATTTCGTGATTCATTGGTTGCATACAACACCCAGAGCTCATCCCAACAAGTGCCCTCCTTAATACCCCTCACCCAGTTACCCCAACTTTCCCCTCTCCAGTAACCCTCAGTTTGTTTCCTGTAGTTAAGTCTCTTGTGATTTGCCTCCCTGTCTGTTTCTATTTTTCCTTCCCTTCTCCTATATTCATGTTTCTTAAGTTCCACATGTGACTGAAACTATATGGTATTTGTCTTCCTCTAGTTCCATCCATGTCCTTGCAAATGGCAAGATTTTGTTCTTTTTGATGGCTGAGTATTGTGTGTGTGTGTGTGTGTGTGTGTGTGTGTATACCACATCTTCTTTATCCATTTATCTGTTGATGGACATCTGGGCTCTTTCAATAGTTTGACTGTAAACATCGGGGTGCTTTTGCCCCTTCAAATCACTTTGTGTACTTTGGATAAACATCTAATAGGGCAATTGCTAAGTCGTTGGGTTGTTACATTTTTAACTTTTTGAGGAGCCTCCATACTGTTTTCCAGAGTTGCATTCCCACCAACAGTGTAGGAGGATTCCCCTTTCTCCACATCCTCGCCAACATCTGTTGTTTCCTGACTTGTTAATTTTAGCCATTTTGACTGATGTAAGGTGGTGTCTCATTGTGGTTTTGATTTGTATTTCCCTGATGCTGAGTGATGTGGAGCCCTTTTTCATGTGTCTGTTGGCCATTTGGATGTCTTCTTTGGTCTGTTCATGTCTTCTGTCCATTTCTTGACTGGATTTTTTTGTTTTTTGGATGTTGAGTTTGATAAATTCTTTATAAATTTTGAATACTGGCCCTTTGTCTGATACATCATTGGAAAGCAATTGACTTCTGTATTTTAACTGTGTATTGTGCAGACTTGCTATAATCACTTGACTAGTTTCAGGAGGGTGTGGGGTGTGAAGTCTTTGTATTTTCTGTAGACAGTCATGTCATCTGTGAACAAAGTTTTATTCTTTCCCAGGTTGTATACCTTTTGTTTCCTTTTCTTACCTTATTTCATTAGTTTGGCCTTCCAGTATAGTATTGAATAGTAGAAGTAGGAGGGACATCCTTGCCTTGATTCCCTGTCTTCTATTTTCTCAGTATTAATATCATGTTAGCTGTGGATTTTTGGAGACATTCTTTATCAAGTTGAGGAAGTCCTCCTATTCCTAGTTTCCTGAGGGTTAATAATGAAGAGGTGTGGATTTTGTTAAATGTTTTTTTTCCTCCCTTCATTGATATGATCATGTGATTTTTTTTTTTTTTGGTTGATATGATGGATCACATTGATTTTCTAATGTTGAACATCTTCTAATGTTGCATACCTGGAATAAATCCTACATGAACCTGGTGTATAATTTTTTAATATAGTGTTTGCTTTTATTTGCTAATTTTTGTTGAAAATTTTTGTGTCTGTGTTCATGAGAGATACTAGTTTGTAGTTTCTTTTCTTGTAGTATTGGTTTTGGTGTCAGGGTAATAATGATCTCCTAGAATGATTTAGGAAGTATTCCTTCTAGTTTTACTTTCTGGAAGAGATTTTAGAGAATTGTGTAGTATTCCATAAATGTTTGGTTGAATTTACAGTGATTGGGATTGTTAGCAGTAGCCCTCCCTTCTTTCATCTGATATTAGTAATTTATGTCTTCTACCTTTTTTTTTCTTTGTTTGCCTGGCTAAGGGTGTATCTGTTTTATTGATGTTTTCAAAGAAACAGACTTGGGGTTTATTGATTTAAAAAAAAAAATTCCTGGTTTTAATTACATTGATTTCTGCTCTAATTTTTATTTTTTTCTACTTCCTTTAGGGTTTTTTTTTTAATGATTTTATTTGACACAGAGAGAGTCAGTGAGAGAGGGAATACAGGCAGGAGGAATGGGAGATGGAGAAGCAGCCTCCCTGAGCAGGAAGCTCTGATGCAGGGCTCTGTCCCAGGACCCTAGGACCATGTCCTGAGCCAAAGGCAGATGATTAACCAACTGAACCACCCAGGAGCCCCTCCTTACTTTAGATTTGATTTTGTTGTTGTTGCCTAAAATGGAAGCTTAGATTATTGACTTTAATCTTTTTTTTTCTAATATTTGCATTCAGTACTGTATTTTCCCTTTAAGCAGCATTCCACACATTTTGCTACATTGTATTTTGTTGAGACTGGTCTCCTGTCATTTAGAAGTGTGTCATTTAATCTCCATGTATTTTGGACTTCTTCAGCTATCTTCTGTTACTGATTTTTAATTCCATTGCGGTCTGAGAACATACTTGGTATAATTTTTATTTTTAAAAATTTGTTGTGTTTTGTGGCCCAGAATTATTCTGTCTTGATGAGTGTTCCATATGAGCTTAAGAAGAATGTGTGTTGCACTATTACTGGGCGAAATTGTCTGTGTACATCTGTTGTACGGTAATTGATGGTGGTGGTGTTAAGTGTGCCATGTCTGGACTGAATGTCCACATCTGTCAGATCCTTGTTGCCCTGCTGCTGGATCGGCCCATTAATGATGGAGAAGTGTTGAAGTCACCAGCTGTGATAATGGAATTGTTTATTTCTCCCTGCAGTTCTGTTAGGTTGTGTCTCACCTGTGTTGATCAGGCACACATACGTTAAGGATAATTGTGTCTTCTTGGTCAGTCGATTTCTTTATCATTATGTAATGCTGCTCTTTATGCCTGATAATTTTCCTTCTCTGAAATCTGCTTTGTCTGAAATTCATGTAGCTACTCCATTGTTCCTGTGATTAGTGTTACTTTGGACTTTTTTTTTTTAATGTATCCTAGCATTTAACTTGTTGATATTTAAGTTGTTTCATTTTTCATCAAAATATAATTCACAAAGCATAATAGTTGCCATTTTAAAGTGTACTCTTCTCTGGTTTTTAGTATATTTACTGTGTATATGGTACATACGTCACTTCTGTCTAATTCCAGAATGCTTCCATCACCCGAAAAAAATAAACCTCTTAGTTCCAATTCTCCCCTCCCCTTATTCCCTGGCAATCATGAATCTACTTTCTGTTTTTATGGATTTGCCTTTTCTGGAACATCTCATATCAGTGGAATTGTATAACACGTGACCTTTTGTGTCTGGCTTCCTTTAACCTGAGAGTAGAATGTTTTCAGACTTCACTCGTGTTTGTAGCATGTAACAGTTTATTCCTTTTTATGGTTGTGTAAGAGGCTCTTCCACATTTTATGTATCCATTCATCAGTTGATGGACGTTGGGTATATACTCTTTTGGCTGTTACGAGCAGCGCTGCTGTGCACATTCATGTACAGGTTGTGGCAGGAACATCTGTTGTCAGTTCTGTCGGTGTCATACCCCTAGACGTAGAACTGCTGGGTAATTGTACGTGTGTAACTTTCTTGAGGAGCTACCGAGCTGTTTGCTGCCTTAGCCACACTGTTTTTACATTCTCACCGACAATACAGGAGGGTTCCAGCTTCTCCGCCTTCTTGCCAGCACTTTTTTCTTCTTTTTTTTTTTTTTTTTTTTTTTCTTATTTTACCATAGTTGTCCTAGTGGGTGTGACGTGGCATCTGCATGTGCTTTTGATTCGCATTTCCCCAATGACTAAGGATGTCGAACATCCCGACATGTGCTCTTGACCGTCTGTGTATCATCTTTGGAGAAATGTCTATTCAAAAGTCTTTGGCTTGTTTTTTAAATTAGGTTATTTGTTTTTTTTTGTTGTTGAGTTCTAAGAGTATATTTGCATATTCTGGTTATTAGGTCCTTGTCAGACAAATGATTTGCAGATACTCTCTCCCATTCTGTGGGTTGTCTTTTCACGTTCTCCGTAGTGTCCTTTGACACACGAAAGTTTTTATTTTGATCAAGTTCAGCTTATCTAATATTTCTTATTGCTTTGTGTATCATGTCTAAGAAAGCTTTTCCCGATCCAAAGTCATACAGATTTTCACCTGTTTTCTCTGAGTGTTACAGTTTTTACTCTTACATTTAAATCTTTGATCCATTTTGAGTTATATTTTTGTGTGTATGTGTGACGTTGCTGTTCCAAGTTCATTCTTTTGCATGTAGATATTCACTTGTCCCAGTAGTAGGCACTCGAAAAAAGACTGTTTTTTCCCCCCATTAAATGGTCTTGGCATCCTTGTGAAAAATCAGTTGACCATAAATGTATGGGTTGTAAATACTTTCTTTTTGAATACTTGGGAAATCTACACTATAAAGTAAAACCATTCCTAAAGTAGTAAAACCATTCTTGGTTAAGTGAAATGGGTCTCTATTATGGCACTGTGAGTTTGGGTTTGCTTTTCACAGCAAACGCTGCCTAACCCAGTATTCACAGATGTTCCGAGTTATTTAGTCATGTGTTATGCAACTTTTGTTTATCTGAGAACAAATGCATAAATGGTAAGTTGAGTACTAATATTACCTAATAGCATTTGTTCACTGAGGCTAAGTTATATGATTTATTTATTTATTTATTTATTTAAGATTTTATTTGAGAGTGAGAGAGTGAGTGGGAGCAGGAGAGGAAGGGACAGAGGGAGAAGCAGGCTCCTTGCTCAGCAGAGCGCCTGATGTGGAACTCAAACCCAAGAGACTGGGATCATGACCTGAGCCAAAGGCAGATGCTTAACCACTGAGCCACATAGGCACCCCAGTTATACAATTTAGAATGCCATCATGAAGTTCAAGAACTTCAACAATGTGTAACTGAGGCAGGGAAAGTGATCGACCTAAAGGTATACAGTTGGTGAGTAGGATGGCCAGGATTATGAACCGAGACCCCCTCCCGTGATGTACTACATAACTATGATGTAAGGTCTGAGATGGTCTCAGGAGAGAAAGGTCCAGGCTAATTTGGTCACCAGTGTAAGGAGCAGGTGGCTTTCTGTAGATGACTGTGAAATTACGGTTTGGTATGAAGTCCTTCTCTCCGACACTAGCAGGGTCAGTCTTTGGTTGATTAACTAAAAAAGTCAGTTTAAACAAGTACTCTTAGGGAATGGTACATACAGTTTTTAGCATTTTATTTGGAAAAAATATATGTACATTTATTCTCCATTGAAACAGTGCCAGGTCTTTTCTCTGGAAACTGGCCTGCAGATTAGATTTCTGAGTTATCACAGCACTTGGGTCGCTCAATAGGTTAGGCATCTACCTTCGGTTCAGGTCATGACCTCGGGGTCCTGGGATGGAGTCCCGCATTGGGCTCCCTGTTCAGCAGGGAATCTCCTTCTCCCATTGCCCCTTTCCCTGCTCATCATACTGTCTGTCTGTGTCTCAAATAAATAAAAAAGAATCTTTTTAAAAAAAAGCTTTCTATGTTGTCTTTTTTTGCATTCAGTTTCAGTTTCTTTAACTGAATTGAGTGAGAATCCTGTGATCACTCCCTCCCTGCCTGGTACTTGGTCATCTCACCCATACCTAACTTAGCAAAAATTTTCTTATTGATTTCTTTGTATCAAATCTTTCCAAAGTAGCTGTGTTAGTTTTCAAAAGAACAGTGATTTTTTTTTTTTTGCAGTCATATATTTTGTTGGTTTACATAGTGTTTAATTAAAAGTAAGTGTAGGTGTCCTTAACTAGTTTGGGAATCATCACATTTGATTCTTGCTGACTAAACAGGTCATGGGAGTAGCAGAGTCACAGGGGAAGTAGATAGTAATTTATTGCCTCTAAGCATATAAGCCTACCGGGGTATCACAGTATTGTAAAGGGGGGAAACACAGGATAGCTAATCCTGTGAGACCAATACTTGGAAATAGGTTATGAAAGATTTGGAACATCTGTTCAATGGGACACTCAGCATGCACATAAAATATTAATAGAAATGTATGTGTTTTATGTAAAGACATTCAAGTTATATTTTTAGATGGGAAATTTTTTTTAATAGAATGGGTTTTTATTTTTTATTTTTTTATTCTTTTTTTAATTTTTTTATTTATTTATTTGACAGAGAGAGAGAGAGGTCACAAGGAGGCAGAGAGACAGGCAGAGAGAGGGGGGAAAGTAGGCTCCCAGCTGAGCAGAGAGCCTGATGTGAGGCTTGATCTCAGGACCCTGAGATATGACCTGAGCCGAAGGCAGAGGCTTAACCCACTGAGCCACCCAGGTGCCCCTAGATGGGAAATAGTTTAGAAGAGCATGAATATTTGTGTGTGTGTGTGTGTGTGTGTGTGTGTGTGTGTACACATATGTGTGTGTACACACATACATAGAGAAGGTCTGGGGTTTCCATTCAAGATGGTGGCATAGGAGGATCTTGAACTCATCTCTTCTATGAAATACACACTGAATCTATAGCTCCATATGGAAAAATGGAAAAAACCCTACAACTAGCTGAGTGACTCCTACACATTAGGTGAGTAAGGAAAAAAAACCTATGTTGAAGTAAGAATCAGTCTTGCCATAAACCCCACCCCTGGTACAGCGACCTGGGATTGGGAGGGTACTCAAAACCCCAGGCTTCTCCCTGAGGAGCAAAGGGTTTGAGCCCCACTTCTGGCACCCCCCAACTTCCAAGACGTACATCTAAGAGACAAGACCCCAAAACATCCAGCTTTGAAAGCCATCAGAGCTTGCACCCATGAGACCCACAAGGCTATAGCAAACTGAGAAACAGTTTCTTAAAGCAGTCGCGCGAGTAGACTGACCCACCCTGGAACTCAGCACAGAAGCAGCAGACTGAAATGGGTTCAGATTTCTGTGAAAGAGGCTCATTTGCTTATCTTAAAGCCCTGAGGGGCAGGCATCTAATTTAACCTGGATCTGGGAGCCTAGTAAGGTATTCTCCAAAGATGGAGCTGATGGGTACCATCTTTGCGCTGTCCCTCTCCCCCTCGCTTCTGCTTTCTGGTATCTCCTGGAAAGGAGCTTGAATGCTCGTATGATGCCCCGAGGTTTGCAGTTGCTACCCAGGGTATACCTCTAGATCACCTGGCTCTAGCGGCCAGCAAGACTCACACTCACGGTAGTGAGTATCACAGTATTTACAACAACCAAGACTTGGAAAATAACTAAAGTGTCCACCAACGGGGTGAATGGATAAAGAAAATGTGTGTGTATACGATGGAATATTACTCAACCATAAAAAGAAGGAAGTCTTGCCATTTGCAACAACATGGATGGACCTTGAGGATATTGTGCTGAGTGAAATAAGTCAGACAGAGAAAGAGAAATACTGTATGATCTCCCTCACATGTGGAATCTAAAAAACAAAACAAAATGAAGTCTTAGAGAACAGATTGGTGGTTGCCAGAGGCGAGGTTGTGGAGGAAATAGATGAAGGGGTCCAGTGGTATAAACTTCCAGTTAATAAGATAAGCCTTGGGGATGTAATGTACATCATAGTGACTGTAGTAAATAATACTGTGTATTATTGTATATTTATTTTATTATTTTTTATTAGAAATATGTATTATTAGCCCCAGGGTTACAGGTCTGTGAATTGTCAGGCTTACACACTTCCCAGCACTCACCGTAGTACATACCTTCCCCAATGTCCACAACCCCACCACCCTCTCCCTACACCCCTCCCCCCAGCAACCCTCAGTTTGTTTTGTGAGATTAAGAGTCTCTTATGGTTTTTCTCCCTCCTGATCCAACCTTTTTTTTTTATTTTATTTATTTATTCGAAAGACAGAAATCACAAGTAGGCAGAGAGGCAGGCAGAGAGAGAGGAGGAAACAGGATCCCTGTTGAGCAGAGAGCCCGATGTGGGGCTCAATTCCAGGACCCTGTGATCATGACCTGAGCCGAAGGCAGAGGCTTTAACCCACTGAGCCACCCAGGTGCCCCCCTCCGAATCCAATCTTGTTTCATTTTTCCTTCCCTACCCCCACACCCCCCACTTTGCCTCTCAAATTCCTCATATCAGGGAGATTGTATGATAATTGTCTTTCTCTGATTATTTCACTCAGCATACCCTCTAGTTCCATCCACGTCATTGCACATGGCAAGATTTCATTTCTTTTGATGACTGCATAGTATATTATATATATATATATATATATTTTTTAAGATTTTATTTATTTATTTGACAGAGATCACAAGTAGGAAGAGAGGCAGGCAGAGAGAGAGGAGGAAACAGGCTCCCTACTGAGGAGAGAGCCTGATGTGGGGCTCGATCCAAGGACCCTGGAATCATGACCTGAGCCGAAGGCAGAGGCCTTAACTCACTGAGCTACCCAGGTGCCATATATTATTATATATTTAAAGTTGCTAAAGCTTAAGAGTTCTTAGCACAAGAAAAAAATGTGTATGTTTGGTGATGGATGTTAACTAGTCTTAGGGTGATCATTTCACAACAGATAAAAATATGGAATTTTTATGTTGTACGCCTGAAACTAACATGTGTCCATTATATGTCAGTTTCTTTAAAAAGTAATTGATATTTTATTTTTTAAAAAATTATTTATTTATTATACAGAGATCACAAGTAGACAGAGAGGCAGGCAGAGAGAGAGAGACAGGGAAGCAGGCTCCCTGCTGAGCAGAAAGCCCAATGCGGGCTTGAACCCATAACCCTGAGATCATGACCTGAGCTAATGACAGAGGCCTTAACCCACTGAACCAGCCAGGCACCCCAAAAGTAATTTATATTTTAAAGAGAAAGACTAGGGCACCTGGGTGGCTCAGTCAGTTAAGCGTCTGCCTTCGTTTGAGATTTTGATTTCAGGGTCTTGGAATGAACCCTGGCATCAGGCTCCCAGCTCAGCAGAGGGCTTCTCCCTCTGCCCCTCCTCCCACTTGTTCTCTCTGTCTCTCTCTCTCAAATAAATAAAATCTTAAAAAAAAAAAGTAAAGAGAAAGACCAAAACAAAGTCTGGAAGGATGTGAATCGCTGTGTTAAATAGCGAAGAAAAATAAACATTAACAGTGCTTAACTGCAGAGCATTAGAGAGTGGGTGATAATTTTTTTCTCTCTTACATAAGTATTTCTTGGTTGGTTGAAAGTTTGACAGTGAACATTTGTTACTTTTAAAATTAAGAAGAAAAAGCTGTATCTATTTTGAGAAGAGCCTCTTTGAAATGTATAATTAAAAGAAATAAAATGCCTGTAGAGTTAGGCAACAGGAGAGAATGGTCTTGGTGAGGGGCCCCCTTTCCCATAATCTTAGGAAGTGAGCAGACCCCCTGATGTCCTGTGTGTGTTCCCCTGCAGTAATACGGCCTCTTATTCTTTCTCTGATCTTATTTTTCTATGTAAAATGTGGTATCAGTGCAATCATTTTTTCTTTCTGGTTTGATTTTCAGGAAGATTTCGACGTCGATCACTTTGTGTCTGACTGTAGGAAGCGTGTCCAGCTGGAGGAACTAAGAGGAGATCTGGAACTCTACTATAAACTTCTTAAAATAGCCATGGTCGAGCTCATCAACAAGGATTATGCAGATTTTGTCAACCTTTCCACAAACTTGGTAAACCTGAAATTCACAAGTCCTACACACACACACACACACACACACACACACACACACACTTTTTCTCTCTCTTCTTCATATTTATTAAAAGGGCAGAGTTTTTAGAAACCTTTCAGTTGATTACCCCACCAACCCCACCAGAAACTTGAAGAAATTACCAATTTCATTAATAAAAGAACTAAACTTTTTGGAATACATTTTTTTGTTTGTTTTAGTTTTTATTCATTTAAGGTTGCTCTAGTTTGATTATGTTTCAAATTCATTAGTCAACAGTGAAAAGTAAAGGATAATAATACCCAAGGGGTTGTTTTATTAGTTGCTAAGTGATTACCCTGAAGTCTTCCTTGATTTAGACTAATTTGTAGGAGCAAATGTCCACCACTCTTACAATGTTTAATTTACTCCCAGGTATATCTGTTAGCCAGAGCTAGGTTGAGGGAACATTGGCCAATATTGATATTTAAAAAGTTTGGTTTTATAAAAATATAAGAATGATTTGCAGTGAGCTTATCAATTGTTTGTAAAAGCCGTTTAGAAATGTTGAATTTTGTTACTTGGCAGAAAGTCTCCTTGTTGATGCTTCATTTTGTTTTAAATCTGTTTGTCCAGAGAAGCACAGAAAGTTGCAGCTCCGTGGGAATTTCAAGAAGCATTAAAATTAATGATGCACATTTGCTTTTGGGAAATATACCACTAAGATAAATATCCCAATAGGATTTAAAAACCTAGAAAATTTTACTTCTGTTTAATTTCTATTTTTCTCAAGGCTTATAATAATGTTTAAGAGAGACGTAGCCCGTCAGACTTTCACATCAGCTGGCTGAGTATCATCAATTACAGACAGAGAACTGTTCACCTTCTGTGAAAATTTTTCACATTCATTTAAAATGTCATCTAAAGGCAAATTGTTCTTAAGGAAACTTTCGTTTCTCATGACTTCCCTTATTTTTATAGTTCCATGTATTTCAACAGATTTTTTTCATATTCTATGAACAACATTAATGGCCAAATAACACTTCTGTTGTTTAGCTAGTTATGTAGCAAAATACGGTTGTGCCAAAAAAATAACTTAAATCTGGTACTGCTTTGATCGTTAAATAGATACGTCACTATTACTCCTTATCGTGATGTGTTTGTGCCAACCTGGTTTTGCCTTTAGGTTGGCATGGACAAAGCCCTCAATGAACTTTCTGTGCCTTTGGGACAGTTACGAGAAGTTCTGGTAAGTCCCCAATTAATGAAAACAGTCTGCTGTGACGCCTGTTGTCCTCGTCGGCTTTTCTCTAAGAATTCTTTTCATCTGTTAGTTTGGTGGTACTGGTGGTTGTATTTTAACGGTTCATGATTATAATATTCACCTTCAGAAGAGTTGTAAATGATTTTGTTTTTGCATATGCTAAAAACCTAAAAAAAACATGTTCGATTTGAAGAAGACATATTCTCAGAGTAGTCAACCTTAAAATGTCAGGGGAGAGGAAGCATATTTCCAAATTCAACTTATTAATGCCACTTTGGTCATATGTAAGTGGTTTCTAACTTACGAATGACTTGTATTTTAACAGTTTGTAATCTTGTAAATATCCCCCCCACCCCACGTAATCTACATGTGGTTAGGTTCCTGGGCTGATCTACAAAAACTGTGTAATCCCTAATGGAACTGAAGGATAATATAAATAAAATGTAATACTTAATAAATGTTACATTTGCATGTTCTCTCAGAAAAATCTCTGTTGTGGGAATGGGACTCCCCACCTCTAAGCCATTGGGAATAGGAACTCCACCTGGGTGAACAGTGGAGGGGCAGTTGTGGCATCACTTCTAACAGAAAACTGTGCTGCCCTGTCTCCCCCCTGCCCCTCCCCGTCTGTGTCTGGTGCCCTGACTTACGGCCTCTGTCCGTTCTGATGCCCTGTCGTAAACTTGTCATAAACGACACCATCCTTCCTTGTCTGTCTCCTCTAGCTTGAGTGGCCTTGTGCATCCCTCCCCTAAGACAGTGCCTGCATCCTAGAGAGAATATAAGGAGAACATAATTTAAGGGAAGACACAGTACATGGTTAGAACCAAGAAAAATGCGGAGTAATGGAAATATCAGTGCTGAGAAGCCTAGGGGAGGGGCAGGCAGGAAAGAGTTCGTGAAACAGGTAAAAATCTTGAGTTGTGCCTTGAGGTAGCCAATACTTTCCATGGTTTGTGTCTCATTTGAATTTTACAAAATCTTGTTAAAGGTACTTTTCCTTGGAATGGAAGGGATTTTCGTGGTCCACTGCTGGATTCCACACCAGCCGCTGTGGGGCTCTCCCACTGCCTCCTTGGTGTGCCTCTTCCTCCCGGGGCCTCATAGTGGTGTTGTTTCCCAAGCCTAGCCTTCCTTTGGCCTCCCACTCTTCTCTCAAACCCCCTCCCTGGAGGCAGATTTGCTCTACTCACACAGGCTCCCGTCCCGCCTCACCCCCTGCCATCACCGTATCCCCTCCCTTTTCCATGGCCTGTTTTTATGGCCACTTTGGTCCTGCTCAGCCACAGGCCTGACCTGCCTTTCTGGTCCCAACTCTGAAGCTGTTCTGTGAGATTCTCAGACCACTGAGGGATACGACTATATCTGTCTTCATTGCATCCCTGTGGGCTGCCACAATACTGACGTCCAGGAGGTGTTTCATAATGTTGATGGAGTGAATTAATTCACCTTCCTGTGGAATTTTTGTGATATGCCTACTTCATTCTAGTTGTTTCTGTTAACCTTTGTTTTGGCCCTAATTCCTAATTATCTCTTTATTCATTAGCTTCTGGACATGTTTCTCTACCTCTGTGCTCTGCCTTTTTCTGGTCTTCTGTTCTTCATTCTTGATTCCTGGTATTTCCATACCCACATTTCATCATCATGCATCAGTGCTTTGACATTCTTTCGTTCTCCAAAATATGCAGAATCTAAAGACCTCATCTCAGTGAAGTTGGCCCTCCATTCCTATTTCTGCTTCTCTCCAGAAGGAAGCCTGCAGTGCACATGGCTGTGTGCCTGTCTGACCCTGCCCCTGAGTGTGTCTGCACTTACATCTGCTCCCCATCCCCTCCCCACCTCGGCAGCTGTGTACACATGGCTTTCAGAGTCCGATTCGAGCCCCGTCGCATTTCCAGACTCTCCTGTACTTTGCTTCATATTATCTGTTCTCCATTCTAAGCCCCCTCATCCCCATAACTTTCACTGTATATGTGTCATTCTTCTTCTGGCCATGCGACCCTGCCTTCGTGTCATTATGCCCCCAGATCATGAGTTCCCTCAACAGTAACTGTGTCTGGTATATCATTTTTTTTTGTCAATATCTGCATAGTACTGGTGCACAGGTATTAAGTTCTGTGGAATTGAATGAGATGTAGGAACTTGATAATGTGACAAAACAATGTCTGTAATACGTTTTCTTTATTATTCTTTTAAAGAGTCTCAGGTCATCTGTCAGTTAAGGAATTCGGGCAGTAGATGAACGAATGTGTAAACAAGAGGACATAAGGAAGAAAAAGGTACCCTCCAGTAGATTTCTTATGCTGCATGCCAATTGAAGCCTTCTCCTCTTGTCTCTGCGAACTTGTCAGCACTATTCAGCTTTTTTTCAAAGCTCTCACGCATGTGCATTTTATGCATTATGTCACGTTATCTACCTGAAATAATAAGACAGAATTTTAGAGGTACCCACACGATCTCAAGATCACCCACTTTTTCCAGAACAAGAAACAGTGATAACTGTTGTCGGTGCAGCGCTTGACAGTTAACGACTGTATAAATTGTCAGCGGCCCTGTAAAGAAAATAGGCCTATATTAGAGACTAGGGGAGAAGTGGGCTTTCCAAAGCAAACTCAGGATTCTGCCGTAGGTTTGTTGTTATTTTCTGATCCTGTGTTCTTTATGTTCTGGTGTTCACTTTAATTTTTTCGATTCCCAGTAGTTAGCATGCGGTGTTGGCTTAGTTTCAGGTGTGTGAGACAGGCAACGGCTCTGTACATCTGAGGGCTCACCCGGGGGAGTGTGCCCCTTAGTGCTATCTCCAGTTCCAAGTGTCCCCAATATCATTCATGATCATAACGATGTAGGGGCACAGCGGGCATTGGGAGTCTGGGCTTCTGACTCTCTCGCCTGCTGCTCTGTACAATGTTTTCTATGTGTATTATTAGCATATTTGTTAAAATCTCAGTGGGGAGAAGCCTGTTTGAGGGACCTTCTGTTTAATTCGCCTCTGGATCTCCTCACAGCTTTTGTCCAAAGAATGCTTGTCGTGCACTTCCAGACAAAACAGTAAGCTTTGTGAGAGCAGGGTGTATTTCTTGCTTTATTTTCTCATGCCCCCCCCCCCCCCCCCCCGTCGGAATGAATGTCGAGCTCCCAGGGGTCTTCATTATTATTATTATTTATTGAATGGATGACTTTGTATTTTTTTGTTCTTTAAGGATGAGAGTTTTCATAATGTCCCTCAACCTCTTTGATAATATTTGTAGTGTAAAAGGTCTTTAATGATTTGGTGCTTGGGCATATAGGTATATGCACATGTAAACTGAGAGGGCCAGTACAATCGGAAGCCAAAGTTAAAACATGAATAAAGGGCCATAAGAAACCAAATGGAGGGGCGCCTGGTGGCTCAGTTGGTTAAATGTCCGACTCTTGGTTTTGGCTCAGGTCATGATCTCAGGATCATGAGATTGAGCCCCGCATTGAGCTCTGTGCTCAGCAGAATGTCGGCTCGAGATCTCTCTCTCTCCCTCTGCCCCTCCCCTGCACGCGCACATGCAGTCTCTCTCTCTCTCAAATAAACAAATCTTTTTAAAAAAAATAGGAAAGAAATGCCCATAGAAAGATTCAGGATGGGGAAAAGAAGAAATAAGAGTATAGAATATGAGAAAGCAAAGTATAGGTTTTTTTTTTTTTTCCTCTATAAACTTGCAATAGAATATGGAAGTATGCTTATTCTAGAACTAAGATTGGCATTCTTGAGAATTCTGTGTTTCATAGAAATATTCAAAATATAGCATGCCCTATATATTTGAAGTTAACTTTTGGTCTTATATTTTCCTGCATTTAGCATGGAAAATAAAGATGATTAAGAGTAAAGATGGTGACATTTTTTTATTTGCTTAATTTTTATTTTTATAGATGTGTGTGTTGAGGCTTATACAAGTTATTTGATCAGTTGAAAAAATTGAAAAAATCTTAAATTCACAAAGTTCTAAAGAAACCTCTGCACTAGAGGGAAGCAGGTAAGCATTTTTTTTTAACTAAGTAGCACATAAATTAATACTTCACATGCAGTCTAATTAGGCGTGGACGGCTTAGTTAGAATTCATTTCTGAACAAGAAGAAAATCCAGGTTTGTGGCTAGAATGTAGCTCCAGGAGAGTGGAGAGCATGAAATGGTGAAATCTATATCACATTCCTATAAACCCTTTGGTTATAGACCACAGTTCCAACACGTCATTATGCTTGCAGTGGAAAAGTATATTTGGAATCACCTTCCCTGAGGACTAGCAAAGTCCTGTTGATCTTTAAGGCATACCTACCATTCATCTTGTTTTTTTTCTCCATCTCATTTTTTTTTCCTAGACATGCCCAGAGTATTACCATTGATGTATTTTGCACCAGCATTATATTATTATGAAACAGTATAGGACATATCCAGTTGAAATTTACAAACAGGAAAGAAAAAACTTATGAAATAGGAAAAAGATGATGGCTCTCTTTGTTATACTGTGATTGTCTTGTTCCCTTCCTGGTGTGAATTTTCAATCAGCCAGGGTAGATGAGTGACTCAGAAAATGAGTAGTTAGGTCCTGTCAGCACCGTGAGACTCACAGTGGTGCAGTGGGAGTAGCTGGGGCTGGTCCTACACATACCAGCTGGGATGCCTGCGTCAAGGTCGCCTGGTGCCCTGAGTGCTCTGTTGTGTGACGCTAACAGTCCCTCCCCTTGCAGGCGGAGTTAGGTTTCTAAATTTTAGGAATTAAGGTTTTAGATTTGGAAGGAACTTGAGAGACCATATGCTCCACATGTCTCATGATGGAGATTAAGAATGGACACATCCCAAAGGAAGCGATTCTCTGGTCCTAGGTCGCTGCCCCCTTTCACATCAAGGCATTCAACTAAGTGGTCAGCCTCCACTGTGCTTGTGTCTCTAGCCCGTTGCACTCGTGCTTCTGCCCCGTTCGTCCACACTTAGCAGACAGTCTGCACGCGGCCCTTCTGCAGCCCGTGTGTCTCCAGCGGCTCTGCTTCGCTGCGGCCCTTGGCAGCGCCTGCAGCCCCTCCAGCCATGTCCACGTTCGGCCCCTGGGGAGCTGGCCCTACAGTGTTCTTCCCGTCTTTGCTGTTGCTGCTGTGCTCCTCGGATAGAAACACCTCAGTGAGCTCTGTGTCTACAATCCTGTCCCTTTGCAGCACTGTCCTTGATAAACAGACATTGTGCGCTTTCTTGCTCAGAATTACCTTGGAGGACTTTTTTCTCCAGAAGAGCAGCTCTGAGCTCTAGAGTCAGGAAAACCAGAGTAGCGTCAGCGCACGGTAAATCCATCATGCTCTGCCAGGCCCAGAAATGCCGAGAAAAGGATAAATAGGAAATGCGCATGGGATCAGTCAGTAGAGGTGGGGATTAGGCTTCCGCACTGTTAGTGCCAAGCGCTTGCCTTCCCTCCACACCAGTTCTGATGCTCTGGGACGGGGCACACCGTGGCAGGTCTCCAGAGATTTTGGGTTTCCTTACAGTGTGTTTCCTCGCTACCTGACTGCCCATCCTCAGATGTGGGATGCCTCATAGAGCCCAGCAGGGGCTTTGGGGCCTTTGTTGTGTTTTTTTCTTTTTCTTTCACTGTTCGGCTTCCTTTTGAATGGGGTTGACACTTTCTAATGTGGGGGGCAAGAGGGAAGTGTATCCAGTCCACTTGATGGCAGATGCACTGTGAGTGATTTCTCACCAGCTCCCGGAGCACCGAGCTTGCTCTTTCGGCCGTTGGGTAAATTTAAACTTGGAGTCCGCTGCTCTGAGCGATTTCCCAGGTTGCTGCTAGGCGGTCAGTTTTAGCTGATTGAGGAGACTGCAGTAGTTGGTACTGGGGAGGTACTTGGGAGTGAGAATGAGGCAGGCGGAGAAGAAGAGGGGGCTTCGGGTATGAACGGTAGGACAGGGCAGAGAGAGAGGAGGGGGTTAGAGAATGGGAGAAGAAGGGAGGAGAAGGGCACGAATGGGAGAGCCCGAGGAACGTGGTGGAAACATGCAGTTGTACCCACACTGACCTAAAATAGCTCCATCCCCTTGCCTGGGCCCTGTGGCCCGGGCCAGGCTGCGTCAGTGGCTTCTATGACCTCCCCGCTCCTCACCCCTCACACTGGGGCCTGCTGCACAGACAGTTTGTCATGAAAATTGATGGCATGCAGGTGCAGGTGCCTGAGCTCTGTAAGGCATGGGGGGCGGTGGGTGGGGGTGGCAGGTTTTAACTTTGGGAGTTACATTTCTCTAATTGTCTCTACTAGCCCTCTCTGGACTAGCGAGATTTTGGAGAGAATTGCCACAGAATTTAACCAGTTACAGTTTCATGCTGTTCAGAGCAAAGGCATGCCTCTTCAGGACAAAGTAAGACCAGCAAGTGTTGGTTTCGATTTTCAATTTGCTGTTTGCGAATTTCCTGGATGATTTTTTGGTTTGACCTAGCATTGTCCCTGATAGTTGCTACTCTACAGGGTTTTGAAGCTAGCTTTTGATTTTTTTTTTTTTTCAGTGTGTCTCCTGCTGCTTCATTATGTCACACTAGATAGATTTTGTGTAAAGACACAAGCATAGTCTCGAAACTATGCAAGTAAAATTAATTCTGAATTTCATGTAACTTGACACATCATATGATGTAGTCAGAGTTCATTTATCCAAAGTCCTTGACTGGGTTTAAATGCACGTTTGTCAGATTTGCTCCGTAGCTTAAGAGGCAAATAACTTTTTGTCATTCAGTAATTATCTGAACTTCACTTTGATGAAGCCGACTTACTTTCAAAGAAATCATAGGGAGGGGACGCCTCAGTGGCTCAGTCATTTAAGCCACTGCCTCTGGCTTAGGTCATGATCCCAGGGTCCTGGGATTGAGTCCCACCTTGGGCTCCTTGCTTGGCAGGAAGCCTGCTTCTCTTTCTGCCTGTGCCTACTTGTGTGCTTGTGCTCTCTCTTGACAAATAAATAAATAAAAACCTTTAAAAAAAAAAAGAAGGAAAGAAAGCAATCATGGGGAGAAGAGATTCATTGTTTTTCTCTAGGAAATGTTGGGATTTTAATCTTACATATATTCTGGTAGAATTAGAGGCTCGCTTTATATATATAACACATATGTATATAAATTATACACATATATTTGAGCTTTTAGAAACTGTGGTGCCTGGACCTTCTTTCCTGGTCTCTCTGTTCTTGCAGCGTATAGCCCACATTACAGCCATGCTGCAGCAGGCCCTGGGAGGCCTGCTGCTAGAGGGGCTTCAGACTTCCAATGTGGATATCATACGGCACTGCCTCCAGACTTACGCTACAATTGACAAGACACGGGATGCAGAGGCGTTAGTTGGTCAAGTACTGGTGAAACCGTACATGGATGAGGTTTGTGCCCCCATGCACCTCATTCCACAAACACAGAGCATCTAATCTGGCTTCGTTTCTTGACTGGGTGCGAGAGAGCTCAGGGCTCTTCCTTGAAGATGCTCCTAGTTCCTGCTCTTCTGGTTGTAAGAAAAGGTTGGTCCCGCTTGGTGCCCATCAGCATGGCAGGAATCAGGCATGCGCTCTAGTCTCTTCCAGTGATGCCATAACTCAGGGATCATCTTAATTTAGTAGGGGTGAGGGACTTGCCTAGGAAGAAGGTATGGATCAGAACATTTTCAGGTCAATTTCCATTTCCATAAGTTATACGTTAATGAAGTTGCCGAAAAGCGTGACCCCCACCAAGGCGCCCGTGCCCACTGGAGGAGCTGGAAGACAGCAGCTCTGTGCGCAGGGAAAGTCTGTGAGGGGAGGCGTCTTTGGAGAATTGATGTGGCCTAAGTCTTGAAGACCATGGGGGAGTTTGCCAGGCTAGGAAGGTGGGAGGGAGGGAATATTCAAAGATAAAGGGCTTTGAAGGGCGAGTTAGCGGGGTAGTACCTTAAGTCCGGAACTTGGTTACCCAGTGTTCTTGACCGATAAGGATACAGTTAAATACAGGGAGTCAGTGTATCCTGCCTCTGAGCGGCCGGAGTATGGGCTGCACCATGTGAGGCCGCCAGCAATCAGCAGCTTCCAACTTAGAGAGTGTTGGTTTCATCTAGTTAAGGCTGACAGAAGTCATGAAGCCAGTCTCAGCGTTTGAGGGATTTCTTCCAGTCACCTACCAGTGCGAGTGTTCTTTCTGTCCAGTAAGTATAAAGCTACCCACCATGACTTCAGGATGAAAGGCTTCCAGTTTTTAAAACGGGACAGTATCCCAGTGATAGAAGTGAAATTGAAGGATTAATTTCAGTAATCTTCTCAGCTTCATTAAGACTACTAAAAGTAAATGATCTGTCAGTTCTTTGTATGTATCCTATTATAGTTCATAGCTCTCTCTGTGGGGGTGAAAAAGATCACATTATTCTTTGTCACTAAATGAAAACATTTTAGTTATTTAATTTACGCCCTTTTCATTGAACTGAATCTAATATGCTAAATTAAGGAAGTACTTTACGTTTCCGTGTCGTTAAATGAACTGTGGCCACGTTTGTATTTTAAGTTTGTATGCTTGTCATTCACCTCCTGCAACTCAGCCTCACCAAAAAAAATAAAATACTAAAGCAAAATAAGATGTGTTTTCTTCCATCACTTTCCATCTCAGCCCTTTCCCTGTTCTGGAGACGGTAGAGGATAAGGCCAGGGTGAAGATGGTACAGAGCTGTTGTCTGCAGATACAGTATTTCGCTTTTAAGCTCAGAAGGGAAGCAGATGAGTGTGTATGATGTTTTAGCTTCAGGCCAGTCTCTGTCCCTCAGCCTCTGTGTCCCCCAGGATTGGAGCAGTATTCCCAAATCCCGGGACCCAGATTTTCATGCCATTGTTACTTACCTCCTGTTTAGAAAGCATACTGAGTGGGGAGGAGGAAGGACGAAGTGCATTTGTAAGGTTTACTCGATTCTTTTCTCTGTAGTGTATAGTTCATACTTCTCTTTTAGGTGCTTTAAAAACAAACAAAAACACAAACAAACAAACAAACAAATAAATAAATAAAAATAAAATGCTCTTCCTTCTGCTAGGTGATTGTAGAGCAGATCGTTGAGTCTCATCCGGACGGCCTGAAGATCATGTATTCTAATAAGCTCCTGGAGTTCGTTCCTCACCACTGCTGCCTTCTTCGAGAGGTCACAGGAGGAGCCATCTCAAGGTGACATAAAATGCTGTATATGCACCTGAGCTCAGTTTAGTGACCACCTGTCACCTCCTCATGTGCCGCTGATCCCTGGCTGTCCTGTCTGACCCAGGAACGTGGGAACGTGTGCTCTTCCCTATTTGTTACCAGTGCTGTGAGGCAGGTGTCGCTTGCCTGGGTTTACAGGGAAGGGAATGAAGAGTGGGGACGAATCTCAATGGTGACATTTGTGTGACTCCAGAGCCTCTGCTTTTCTCTTGTCTATACTTTCTCCTTAACCAGGTTCAAAATCAAAATTGGTTTCCTTCCATTATTGTGATGTCATCATCGGTCTAGAAATACCAATTCATTTTAATTCAACACGTTTTATACTGATGGCAATTAAAGTCATGTTCGGTTTTTTTCCCTCCCTCTCTTATTTCATTTCCATGGCTTTCCAGTTCTGTTTCATGAATATCCCATTACCTTCCACCATCTCCATCATCCCAGTCCAGACCTTTGTCGCCTTTTGTTCGAGGGTAGCGGCCTCTCCCCACCTGGTATCCCAGCTCCACCTGTCCCTCTTCATTGCAGCCCTCAGCTGTCCCACCTGCCCAGAGCTCTGCAGCCTTCCTGAGTCGCTCGTGGCTTCTCATCGCCCACAGAAGAGCATCCAGTCTTCCTGGCGCAACCTGTGACCGTTGGTGCTTGAGTCCTAGTGGTTCTCCGCTGTAGAACTTTTTACTGTGGAACTTTCCCCCATACCACTATGGTTCCTGGCCAGACAGGAGTGCTTGACCTTCCCTAACACACCTGGTACAGAAGATCCCTGACTTCACCTTGGTTCAGTTTATGGTTTTTTGACTTTTTATAATAGTGCAGAAGTGATATGCATTTAGTTTGGATCTTTTCCCAGGCTGGCGATCTACAGTAGGGTCCTCTTTTGTAATGCTGGGCAGGGGCAGCAAGCACAGCCCCCAGAAAAACCACGTGATCACGAGGGTCAGCAACCAACACACTTGAACCGTCCTGTTCTAGTTTTCAGTGCAGTGTTCAGTAAGTTACATGAGATACCAGACACTTTATTGTGAAATAGGCTTTGTGTTAGAGAATTTTGCCCAACTGTGCAATACTATAAGTGTTCTCAAGACATTTAAGTTTGGGTGGGGCTAAGCTCTGATGTTCAGTCGCTTAGGTGTTTTCCATGCATTTTCAACTAAAGAGATTTCCAGCTGAACAATGGGTTTATTAGAAGCCGAGGCCGTCATAAGCCGAGGAACATCTGTCTATACTGTGCACCTCTGTGTTTTCCTTCATTGCTTGCTTCCTGTCTCATATCCCTTTGTCTTTCTGTCGATCTGTCACTCCACATGAAGCTCCAGTCAAATATAACTTCTTTTTTTTTAAAGGTTATTTATTTATTTACTTATTAGAGAAAGCATAAGCAGAGGGGGAGGCAAAGAGTGAAGCAGGCTCCCCACTGAGCAGGGAGTCCGATGTGGGACTCAATCCCAGGACCCTGAGATCATGACCTGAGCCACCCAAGCACCCCCAGGCTATGGTTATTTCAAGAAAAAGTCCTATTTGTGAATTCTTCATCTAGTGAAGATGAATTAAAATCAGGAAAATCAACTCTGCCACCTTTAAAATCCCAGGAACAGAAAAAAATTCCATGAGCAGGTATAACCCTATCCACAATAAATCACTTTCAATCCAGTCCTGTAAAACTAATACAGAGTAGGAAGAAATCATTACAGAAAAATTTTGTTTTCATTAATCAAGCTGGAAAATAACGGGCCTTACATGAATGCCCTTTAGGAAGACAGTTCTTATAGTTTTATGTTGATGGAAACTAACATTACATTCGAAACGCATGTTAAAACCATGACTGTAGATTAACTACCACTTTCAGTCGTCAGAAGATGAAAAATGGTCAAGAGTTACCCAAACTGAATCCTGGTTCCTCCTGGAAAATGTGTTCCTAAATATTTTCCCCCTGAACTACTGTGCTCTTTCTGTATCTTACACAGCAGACACTGCGATGCACAAACACATCCAGAAGGCCTTTGAGGGCTGACAGCCTGCTGGAACAATGAGGAATTCACCCGGGTTTCTGCCTTTCTGCCGGGCCCAGAAAGTTCTGGGTAACCCAGGTGACGTGTCATGAGAATACAAGTGTAGCTCACACCATACGTATTATCTCCTCAGGGTAGACACCAAAATCCATGTTCGTATATGAAAATCCGAGATGCGTACAGAAATCAAGAGTGATTCTGTCATCTTGAAAGAAAAACACACTGTTGCGCTGCCACATGCCTCGTTTCTCTTCGATTGACTGCAGGAAGTAGTGATTGCAGTCAGAAATCTCAGAAAGAAAAATTAGAGTAAGGGCAACACCTGAAGTTTATTCCTGAAAATACTTGGAGAACGACTGTGACCAATAAACCAGGGCTTAG
Organism: Mustela putorius furo; assembly: GCF_011764305.1. Lineage (NCBI taxonomy): Eukaryota > Metazoa > Chordata > Mammalia > Carnivora > Mustelidae > Mustela > Mustela putorius. Next base: position 285,349 of record NW_025421345.1, read on the forward strand.
TTCATGAGACTATGTCAATGAGCTTATACCATCCCATGTCCTGGTCAAACCCTCATGTCTGGGAGAAGGAGGGACGTCTTCATCTTCCAGAGCTACTATTAGGGGAAAAAGGTGGAGACAATACTGACTGAGTCCCTCCTTCAGCAGGAGAGTCAAAAACACCTTGCCCCTCCATAATCCCAAATGAAAATAAACATCTCGGGGCGCCTGGGTGGGTTAAGCTTCTGCCTTTGGCTGAGATTAGCCCCACGTCAGGCTCTTTGCTCAGCAGGGAGCCCACTTCCCTCCTTCTCTCTCTGCCTGCCTCTCTGCCTACTTGTGATCTCTGTCAAATAAATAAAATAAATAAAATCTTTAAAAAAGAAAAGAAAAGAAACATCTCATTTTACTAGTGTGCAGCAGTGACTATGCAGGAGAAATTATTATTATTTTATTATTAGATGATATATTATTATTATTATTATTATTATTGTACTATATTGTTAACCTTTTGAATTCGGACACCTAAAATTTTTAATAAAATATGAAGGCGTTTTTTTTTTTTAAAGATTTTATTTATTTGAAAGACAGAGATCACAAGTAGGCAGAGAGGCAGGCAGAGAGAGGGGGAAGCAGGCTCCCCACTGAGCAGAGAGCCCGACGTGGGACTCGATCCCAGGACCCTGAGATCATGACCTGAGCCTAAGGCAGCGGCTTAACACACTGAGCCACCCAGGCGCCCCATGAAGGCTTTTTTTAAAGAACAAAAACTTCAGACTATATCTTTATCCTATAAGTTCCCACTACAACTGGCTTCTGTGTTGGCCAACATTTAGCCATTCAGATAAAGTCCGTATTTAGTGCTTCATGTGTATGCATGTGTAAAATAAGAGGACAGTCATAAATCTTTAAGATTGTGTATAATAACCGTGAAATAAGGATTCTTGATACACAAGGTCTCGTCTGGGGAAAACAGCTGGAGAACAGTATGCAGTTTTCAAATGATGGAGGGGGAATACGCATTCGGTTCTGAGAAAGGGAAAGAGAACAAGACCAAATATTAATAAAAGGGAAAAAAGCTTTTTCTGCCATCTTTCTGTGCCGCAGTAACAGTGTGAACAAATGTCCCACAGATGCCCTCAAGAACATTAACACTGCTGAAAGGGGGGGCGAAGGCCAGGTTCTTAGAAGGCCATGCACCAAAGTCATCGTCCCATTTCCTCACTGTGATGACGAAGCATGAGTACATTGGCAAATTTGAAATTATTGATGACCACAGAGCTGGGAAAACTGCTGTGAACCTCACGGGCAAGTTAAACAAGTGTGGCATGACCAGCCCTAGACTTGTATAACTGAAAGATCTAGAAAAGTGGCAGAATATTTCCATCCCCTCAGTTTGGTTTCACTGCATGGAAAAATTCTTCTGGCATCATGCACCATGAAGAAGGAAGAATCCAGGCAGGAGGGAAAATCCTGGGATTCCTTTTTCCTAGAAATATAATACACATGGCACGTGAAAAAAAAAGGAAAATAAATTACAGTCAACTAATGTTTGACAAGGGTGCCAAACAATTCAATGGTGGTAAGAACAGTATTTTACTCCTAAGCAGCCACATGCAAATAATGAAACAGGAGTCCTGCCTCACACCATACAGAGAAAATAACCCAAAATGCATCAAAGACATAAATGTAAGCATTAAAATGATAAAGTTCGGGATGCCTGGGTAGCTCAGTTGGTTGGACGGCTGCCTTCTGCTCAGGTCATGATCCCGGAGTTCCCGGATCGGGTCCTGCATCAGGCTCCAAGCTCCACAGGGAGTCTGCTTCTCCCTCTGACCTTCTCCTCGCTCATGCTCTCTCTCTCATTGTCTCTTTCTCAAATAAATAAAATCTTTTAAAAAATAAAAATAAAGTAAAATGATAAAGTTTTCAGAAGAAAACACAAAGGTAAATGTTAGTGGTCTTGAATCTAACAACGGCTCCTCAGCCAAACACCAAAGTCAAGCAACTTAAAAAAAATAATTAATAAATGGGACTCAACCAAAATATCCCAGTTTTGTGCTTCCAAGGACCCCATTGACAAAGTCAAAAGACAAGCCACTAAATGGGAGAAAATATTTGCAGGTCATATATAAGGAACATGCATTCAGACTGTGTGAAGAATTCTTACAACTCAAATAAAAAGACAACCAAGTTAAGAAATGAGCATAGAGGGGCGCCTGGGTGGCTCAGAGGGTTAAGCTGCTGCCTTCGGCTCAGGTCATGAACTCGGAGTCCTGGGATCAATCCCCATATCAGGCTCTCTGCTCAGCAGGGAGCCTGCTTTTCTCTCTGCCTGCCTCTCTACCTGCTTGTGATCTCTCTCAATAAATCTCTCTCAAATAAATAAATAAAATCTTTTTAAAAAATGAGCAAAGAACTTGAATATACATTTCTCCAATATCCAAATGTATACATTAATATATAAATGTATATATAAATATAATTTACATTATCATATATTTATATAAACATATTTATGTAAATATATTTACATTCTTAAATATGTATTTAAATATAAATAAAATATGAAAATATATATATTTAAAGATACATATAAGGTATATATAAAATATATGGGACAATAAGCACATGAAAATATGCTCAACATCACTAATCATTCGGGAAATGCAAATCAAAACCATGGTGAGATACCAACTCCCACCCTCGTGGATGGCTACTATCAAAAAACCCAAAAGCAGCTGTTGGAAGGATGTGAAGAGCTGGAACCTGTAAATTTGCTGGTGGGCTTGGAAAATAGCGCAGCCACATTAGAAATGGTTTAGTAGCTCCTCAAAATGCAAAACACAGAGTTGTCATATGACACACCAATATCACTCCTGTGTATAGAGCCAAGAAAAAAACTATGCCCACACAAAAACTTGTGCATGAATGTTTAGGGTTTATTCGTAATAGCAAAAAGGTGAGAACAACCCAGATGTTCATCAACTGATGAAGAGATAAATAAAATGTGATCCACCCAGCCAGTGGAATATTATTCAGCCTTGAAAAGGAATAGAATTTTGATATGTGCCACGACACAGAGGAGCCTTGAAAACATTCTGCTGATTGAGAGAAGTCAGTCACAGAAGACCACATACTGCATAATTTGTTTTATATGGAATTTCCAGAATAGCTAAATCTACAGAGACCGAAAGTAGATTAGCGGTTGCCTAAGACTGGTGGTGATGGCTAAAGTTTTCTTTTGAGGATGATGAAAATGTGTAGGTAGTTCAGTATAGTATAGTTAACTATAGTGAAAGCCATTAAATTGTCCACATTAGATGGTGAGTGGTATGGCCTGTGAATTATATCTCAATTAAGCTGTCATCGAAAAATGCAAAGAACTTCTATATTTATCAAGTAGAAAAAGAATGAACTTGATTAAAAACATCAAAAATGGGGAAAATAAAAACAAACAAAATAAGATGGAATAAAATCATGACTGTTTATCATTAATTTAAATGTGTACAGACTGGCTTTTTCTATTAAAGCACCTATCAGGGGGTTACAGATCCACGCTGTTCAAGAAACATACTTAAAATGCAAAAGGGATTGAGAATGTATCAGGTGAGGAGATACCATGCAAAAGAGAAAGCCGGAATGGCAAAATTCATCGCAGACAAGTTGGGTCTAAAGTTATAGGTACTAAGATGAAGAGGGACATTTTAAAAGGCAGAGTTTGGAAAGAAGATGTAAAAGGTATAAGCAGGTATACATCTAACATCATAACACCTAAAGACTCTAAAAATGCAATAACAAGGTAAAATTTTAGCTTTTCAAATGGGAGTATCTACTAGAAGGAGAGAAAAACAAGGACACACAGAAAATAGACATCCTGGGGCGCCTGGGTGGCTCAGTGGGTTAAAGCCTCTGCCTTCGGCTCAGGTCATGATCCCAGGGTCCTAGGATCGAGCCCCACATCAGGCTCTCTGCTCCGCGGGGAGCCTGCTTCCTCCTCTCTCTCACTCTATGCCTGCCTCTCTGCCTACTTGTGATCTCTGTCTGTCAAATAAATAAATAAAATCTTTAAAAAAAAAAAGAAAATAGACATCCTTATTTCCCTCGGAAAACATTTCTTTCTTACACCTAAGGAAAGCCATATTTGTAAAGATTAATTGCATACTAGGCAACAAAGGAAACCTTTACAAGCCTTCCAAATTAAAGATTTAAAGAACAGTTCTTTGATCACAATCCAGTAGAATCAGAATTAGATAGCCTGGTAACAAAAAATTGAAACTACATACAAGTTAAGAAATACAGTCTTCAGTCAAAGAAGAAATCATAAGACGACTGAAGAAAATCTTGAAAGCAATGGAAAGGAGACTATTTCATACCAAAACTTACAGAAGACACCAGAAGTTATACTCTAAGGAGACTTTAGGGTCAAATGTCTTCAATTTCAAACATTTTTTTGAATAAAAGAAACTACTCATTTAAACCCATCAGAAAAGGGCAGCTCAATCAAAAGAAAAAGGAAGTAATTATAATAAAGATAAATTTTTTAACTAATAAAAAATATGAGGGGAAAATAAAGTCAAAGTTGTTTTTATGAAAGACTAATGAAATAATAAAAAAAAAAAACTTCACATGCCCTATTAAGGATAAGAGAGGGGGAAGATGGGGTGTGGGGAGGAGGTGGGGAGAGAGGGAAGGGGGATGGGGAAAGGGGGGTTTCAGGGAGGAGGGGACAGAGAGAGAGAGAGAGAGAGTTGCAAAACAGAGAAGGGTTGGGAACAGAGATATAAAAGCAAATACATAATATTAAAAAATCACTAAACTGCAAGGCACTTTATACTAATCAATTTGATAACCTAGAAGAAACGATGAAAACAAAATCATCCAAATGATTCAAGAATGGAAAATTCAGAAGATGAGTTCCAAGATCAGACAGGTTTGCAGCTGGATAACTGTCATTCTACTGTTAAATGGCAACAGGCAATTAAACAATAATAAGCCAATTCACTTGATGAAGCTGAGCACAATTTTAATACCCAAACCCGAGAGGGAGGAACGGGGAAGCTATTAACAAATCTGGCTTAGGACAGATTAGTTAACAGAAACTGAACTAATGTTAGCAAATAACAGAAGTCAGGCATCTATCAAAGGACTATATCCTGAAACCAACTTGGATTCATTCCAGGAAAATAAAGGGAGCTCAAGACCAGACAATCAATGAGATTTACCTCATCACTAAATTAACTGTGAAAAAACTCTTAAGACCATAGCAATAAATGCATTTGATAAAAAAATAAAGGCACCTGATAAAAGGTGAGCAGCCATTCTTTATAAAAATGAAGATAAAAACAGAAGGACGTTATGCAGGAGGGATTATTAACCGGGAAGCACTAGATCAAGAGGTAGATAAAATGAGCCCATATTTGTCAAACAGTGACAGAGCCCCATGTGTGCGTGGATAGAGGCGAATGAGCTCATGGATGAGCACCAGGCTGTCAACAGGTATTATAGGAACAAAGGCAGCGGTGAGGAGAGGAGAGTCTTAACAACAGGGAAGAAGGTAAAAGGAGGATTGCAGTTAAAAATTGTGCATGATACAAACACATGCAAATAAGACCGGATATTTTCCCGTATATAGTTTTTTAAAACCCTGCACACATTACTGGAACTACCAACTCTTCCTTTCAGCTCCGCAGCCCTCGCGTGCTTTTCCAGTACCAGGATGCAGGGGTAGATCCTCCGTTGGTGAAATCCTATGTCATTGTACTCCTAAAGGGACAGGTGAAACAGCGCAGGGGCTGGAGGTCAGAAATCAGGCATTGCTGCGCCCACCCCAGCTCCCTGCTCGCCCAGCCCCCACTCTGAAGCAGCGGGCACTTGGAGCTGTTAAGAAGCAGGGATCTGAGCAGTTCTCTGGTTTCCCCTGGAGCCATCTGCATCCATCATATTTCCCACAGCTCTCCCCGAGTGTTGGTTCTGGCTCCCCCCGAGTGTTCCCTTAACTCCTAGCACACCCTTCTTTTGAGAGCACCTAGTACTCCCCGTCACAGTGCTCTGTCTGTCACATGCATCCATTGATCGACTTTGTGCTGGTTGAGGGCTGGAGCCCCCTCCTGTTAACTCCTCAAGTCCGTTTCTAATGCAGCAGCACCTGGCACTTAAGCACCCTGTCAGTACCTGCCAAATGAATGAAATGTACTCAAAACATAGTATGAAGTCTGCGTTTTGAAACTCCTTTTTGGAGCCATTTGCTATCATTTTCCCAGGCAATTTAAAAAATTTCCAGCCTTGCTGCCAATAACCTGAAGGAGTAAAGGAATGCCGGCATGCCCCATGGGACATGTCACTCTGGATGGTCCTTCGGCAGCAGGGACTTTGATAGCGCTCTTCCAAACCCAGCAGGATGGTGGAATGGGTATGTGGCTGAGTGCCTCCTGGGTCTGACCCTGTGTGACGCCACCCGGTGCCTGCAGCTGCCCTCTGGAAGGTGTTGCTTTTGCAGCAGAGCCGGAGGGCACCAAGCGTGTGTCTGTCTCCAAAGTCCTGGGTACCACATCACAATGCCTTCCTGAGAAGCAGAATCAAGGACAGTTGCTGATCTTCATTCCTTCCCACCAAAGGTATCTCATACACCATCTTTGGAAGTTGGATCCAGGGGATGCCTAGGTGGCTCAGTCGGTTAAGTGTCTGCCTTCAGCTCAGGTCATGATCCCAGGGTCCTGGGATGGAGTCCCACACATTTGCCCCCCTGCTCAGCGGGGAGCCTGCTTCTCCTTCTCCCTCTGCCATTCCCCCCACTTGTGCTTTCTGGCTCTCTGTGTGTCAAATAAGTGAATACAATCTTTTTAAAAAGCTTGGGCCATACTCTTTAGCCATTCTACTTTCCCTGGGGTAATTTTCCACCTCCCTGAATTTACCTGCATCTTTCCCAAAATCTACTTATCTTCCAGCCTTCTTGACCATAATGAGTCTATAAATTTTCAATAGACAGTGTGAACTTACACTTGCTAATATTTGCATAACATGCACCTCTTTCGATCTCAAAGAAAAGCTTCGCACCGCAATGGTCTCTAATCTCCAATTAGGTTCTGTTCTGGGATCCCACTGGAATTCTATGCACCTGTCCCCTAAGATGCCATAAATTGTGGTCCAGTTTCCCAGCCAGCCAAGGAAAGCACATGGGAAATCTTGCTGAAGTATGAGTAAGAGCCAACAAAAGGGAACATATTTATCTGCCTCGAATGCTGGAACCTGAGGAAAGCATGTTTCATTACAGACAAATCAGGAAGGAGGTGCAGATTGCTTTTTATGTCACTCTGGAGTGGAGGTCTGCCATTGATCATTAAGGCCATTTCCTGCAATGCACTCACCAAAGTGATACTCACTTCGGAGTGGACAAAACTTAGGAAATGGCCAAGGGGAGCTCTGCTTACACTTTACACTCTCAGCATTTATTTGTATTAATTTCTTTATAGGGCAGTATAGAGACATGAGACCACATTGAAAAAGCAAAGCTTGTCATCCTGTGGCCTTGGGTCAAGAATAGAGATAGTGCTGCTCATGTCAGTTTCAACTCCAGTGGCCAAGGGTTTGATCTGATGCTCTTTCAAGTTTTCCCCATAGCCTTTCTCAAGCTCAATGGCCAATAATCCCACAGGAGGAGGAGATTTTAGGGCCCTCTCAAACTTCTGTTTTGCTATCTCTCCCCAGCCTGCTTCCTCTGCAAAAGTCACCACTTTGCCTGTGCATCTACCACCTCTTAGAGCTTTTGGAATCAGCCACGAATTGCAGTGCTGATTCCTTCCATGACCACATATTGTTTACAGGAAAAAAACTCTTCTTCGTTATGCCTTGCCAGTCAGAGTGACGGTTTCATCCGCAACCTGGACCAGGTTCGGGAATGTTCTACACATAAATGTGAGCAAATGTCTTCTGTATTGAGAGACATGTACATTCTGTAAATGGACTCTATTGAAAAACCAATACATAGGGTACAGTTATGTCCTGACCCAGCTGGAAGGAGGCACTTCATTTCCATCTTTCAGAAAATTGGTGTAACACATTGATTTTCATAACAAAGAAAGCAGTTTTGTGTCTTCTACCAAAAGACTGTCAGAGTAAGCAATAAATTGCCTCTTTGGAGTGAACAAATTAATAAGATATTTTCTAAATTTCAAAATAACAAAGACAGAACGATGTCTGTAATGCTAAGTGCATCCCCTTAGTTGCAGGACATTGTGTCATGGACCACCTGAGCAATGACACATGGCGGCCGGTAGTCTGATTCACCTGGCAACCTGTTAAAAGAAAGTCTTGCACATGACAAGCTTTCAATAAGACACTGACAAGATGGCCAGGAAGCCAGCCTTAGCTGGCTGGCTTTTTCAGGTGTCCAGACATCTAGTCAACCTACCTCACCAACTCATCACCATGCTTACTGGAGTAAACCCAATCTCTTCCTTCCCCCCTGGAGATGGGAGAAGAGCCACTCACACGTTTGTATGGAATCCTCATTCTCCCTCGCTCTTTCCCCACATGGCGCTGTCCGTGAAATAAATAAACAAATCTTTATGTCACCCGGAAGTTCCTGGGTCAAATTACACAACTCGGACAATTTTGGGTCACTACAGCCTTTTGTTTTTCTCTCCACCTTAAGCCTTCTGGGTGACCAACAGCTATCTAAAACTCATGTTGCTGCCATATGCTGTTGTTCTGCTTCATCTTCCCAGTAAAGTTCAGTATTTTTCCCTAAAGTTTGGTTTATCAGTATCTCCAGCGTCTATCTCCAGCTAGGGTCATGATCCCAGGTCCTGGGATCAAGTCCCACTCTGGACTTCCTGCTCTGCGGGAAGCCTGCTTCTGCCTCTGCCTCTCATCTCTTATGAATAAAAAAAGAAAATCTTTTAAAAAATTAAAAAAAACCATCTATCTTCCCACTTTTAAAGATTAATTCTAGGAATTATTGCTATAATTCCAAGTGTCCTATCTCTTTCTTAAAAAGTCTACTCCAGGGCACCTGGGTGTCTCAGTTGATTAAATGTCTGACTCAAAATTTTGGCTCAAGTCATGATCTCAGGGTCATGGGATTGAGCTCTAGTGAGGCCTCTGTGCTCAATGGGGAGTCTGCTTCTCTCCTTTTCCCTTTGCCCCACCCCCCTACTCACATGTGCACACACGTGCTGTCTCTCTCTCTCTCAATAAATAAATAAACAAATCTTTAAAAAGTCTTCTCCAAAGGGAGTTTGAGAAATAGTCCAGTAAGGGGCTGGAAGAAAATATTATAAGTTTTATTCATATTTCATGTCATCCATTTAACTGGTTAGCTTTTGCATGTCATTTATAATGTGCATAATAATTTAGTAGAGTCTATAATTTATCAAAAATTTGCTTAAATTGGTGGTATGTACGCAAATATTTTTGTATGTATGTATGTATGTATTTACGTATTTATTTTTGTGAAAGAGAGGTGCACAGTAATAAAAGGAGATCACTGCTCCAGGGACCCAGATATTTCCCCAAGTCCTGTTTCCTCCCATTCCCTCTGGGCTTCATTAGACCCCCTTAACACCAATCTTGTCCCTAAAACACGCCCTCTGCAGCACCAAGTTCGAATGCTTAACTCGGGCCATCACTGCAGGCTGTACCGGGATGACCCTAGGGAAAAGGGTGGTGGGTCTCATGGGTTAGCTGTGTCACCTCCATGAACAGTCCTTTGTTCTGAACAGCTAGTGCAGCCCACGTTTGCAATCACAGACTCTGGCAACAGAGTGGGCGTAGATCCCATCTGGCCCCTCAGTAGCAATATGGCTTTGGGAAAGTTGTGTCATTTCTGGCCCAGACTTAAGGCTCATCCATAACGTGGAGGAGAAGACAGTGTGACCCTCAGTGGGCTGTTGAAAGGATCACGAGATGGTTCAACTCAGATGCTCCGAGGTACCCAGCACACACAGTAGGCCCATAGTAGAACAAAAAGTTGTTCTATTGATCTTATAGTTACTATTACTCATATTAACAAAACTGATCATTTGAGATGATTTTCAAGTGAAGTGTCTGCCTGGATTTCTAAGATTAACCTACTTCAAAATGAATTCTGCTCTACTGTGAAAAACGAGCTAACCAGCAGGTTTCTTCTGCGTCTTTTCTGAACTTTTTAGGATCCTCTCTAGAGAAAGGTTCTAAAGGAAGGCAAAGTGCAGGAATACTCTTGCTTCAAAGGATGTGTAGGAAATGATTAATTTTGCCAAAAAACAGTGCCTTGAACATAAAAGATGTTTGACGAAGCTCACTGTAGACAGTGTATCCCTCCAGGATTCATAAGTTGAAAACTCAATGTCCAAAGGAACATAACTAGGAGATGGGGTCCTTGGGAGATGTTTAGGTCATGAGGGTGGAGTCCTCATGGGCAAGATTAGTGTCTCCATAAGAGAGACCCCACAGAGATCCCTCGCCTCCTCCACCTTGGAGGTTATAGGGAGAAGATGGTCATCTGTGACCCAGGAAGTGGGCACTTGAACAGACACGGAATCTTCCAGGGTCTTGATCGTAGACTTCCCAGCTTCCAGAACTGAGAGAAATAAGTATGTCTTTAAAGCACCTAGTTTATGGTGCTCTTGTTACATCAGCCCAAACTAAGATAAAGCTTGCCTCTTATACTGAAAAATAACACAAATGTTAACAACAATTAAAAAAAGGAACAATGTGGCCAATGACATGTAATGAACATCATCTCTCCTCTACAGAGCCAAGAGCTTAATTAGTTTCGGGCAACTCAGTAGAGTATGATTAAACCAAAGAGCAGCAAGATGTCTAAATGCTCAAGTCCTCTGCCTCCTACTTTTTTGTCAAAACAAAAGAAAAGCCCTAGGCTGGTTTTGGTTGCCACCAAGCACAAAACAGCCAAATTCCAAATTAGAAAGCTCTGGGGTTTAATTGTGGGTGTATGGAATTACATAGAAGCTCTCTTTGATCATTCCAAAGGATGTTTCCCTCAAAGGTTACAAATACATCTCAGCCTACCAACCATCTCAGGCCTACCACAAAAATTATATATATATATATACACTTTTAGCATTTTAAAATGTGTCTAAATTTCAGTTTTGGATCCAGTTTTGACTATTGTTATGGGCTTAGTTGGATGCCCCCAGATTCCTACATTGACGTCCTAACACCCAGCATCTCAGAATGTGGCAGTATTCAGAGACAGGATTTTTAAAGAGGTGATAAATGGAAAATGAGCTCACTGGGGGTGGGCATCAAGCCAACAGGACTGTTGTGCTTACCGGAAGAAGCGATTAGAACACAGACAGTACAGACTGAAGGACAATCGTTTGAAGACAGAGTGGAGAACACAGCAATCTGCAAGCCAAGGAGAGACGTTTGAGGAATCGAACCCTACTGCCACCTTGATCTTGGACTTCCAGCGCCCAGAACCATGAGAAAATAAATTGCATGTTGCCTAAGCCACCCGGCTGTTGATATTTTGTTTACGACAGCCCATGACTCAGAAATTTGAGGACCTCCCCCCCCAGACTTTATCCTGAAGTTCTGTTTCAGCTTCAGGGGCTTGTGTAATACTACTGTATCAAGGAGGGAGGCTCCTGCCATTCCCTGCACTGCGTCATTGAGACACTGCACAGCTCTCCCCAGGGCTGGCTACATAATTTACAAGCCCCATGCAAAATGAAGATATAGGGCCCTTTGGGCAAAAACAGGGAGGAAGTGTTTGTTAAAGGTACTAAAATAGAAAGCTCAATTCCTCCATGGTCTGTCTTCTGAAGGGGCATGGCTGCTGTTTTCTATTTGCATTTAATGTCATTCCAAGCAAATAAAAATTTTAAAATGTGATTATGGGCATGATTCTTGCCATTCATCTTTGCAGGGTGCAATGTCAGTGTTAAATAATTCACGCAGGGATTCCACAGCTGTGGCACACCCACGTGCCCTCTTCTTATCAGAACCGTGGAAATCCTGAACAAGACCAGCTCGGCCACCTTTACCTCACCTGGGGACTCACACATGTTCCACCGACCCTGCCTCCCTCGGCTTCCTGATGAGTAAGGAACTTGACAGGATCAGGAGCCGGGGGCTTCCCCCTTTTTTATTTATTTATAATGGCTGAGATCGTGCCTGTCTTAGGTTGCCAATCCTCAGCACACATGCTTACCCGTCATTGGGTACTCTCCCTGGTCGAAGAGCCCCTGTCTTAGGTTGCTATGGTGTGGGATCAGTCTTACCCGTCTTTGACTACCGATCTAGCATACTTAGCCATATCCTGGGTTTCGGCACCACTTGTCGCTTTTGGCCCGCAAGAACGACACGGAGACACGCCTGGAGGCAAACTTCTTTAATGGCTTCTTATCTTCTTCCCCCTCTGGCGCAGCACAGCACGCAGCTCCCGCCGCCCCGCTCGGGCGCTGCCGCCGCCACCTTCAGGGCCGCGCGCCGCCCCTCGGCGACCGCCGCCACCGCCACCGCCGCCGCCTAACCGGAACTGCGCCGCCGCCATGGTCCGGGCTGCGGCCCCCGACGGCCGGCTGGCCCAGCGGCCCGGCCTGGCTCCCGGCGGGCCCGCCCCTCTACAAGTACATTCAAGCATATATACACTGGCAGCTTAGCCCGCCTAGCCAATCACCGCAGTGCTCATGCACCTCCCGCGTGAGTGGACCTAAATGAACAGCCAATCATATTCAGTCCCTTACAGCTCTTAGAGTAGGCCTCCTGTACTGGCTCCCGACAGGGGCTGACTTTCTTTCCCTTCCCTCCTAAGTCACCACTTCCAAGGCTTGGCTAAAACAGGGAGTTGACATGAGTGAGAAAGGACAAGACAGGGTTCTGGGCTGCTCACAAGAGGCGACCGCCTCCTGCCGGTGCTCAGAGCAAGCTCTGGTCTGTAGGGAAGGCGAGCTCCGGTTGACTTGGTCATAGACGTCACGTGGTCAGCGAGTCTCGTTGACCACCACTCAGGAGGTGTCCATTTCCATGCTGTGCTCACTGGGCAGGGCGAGCAGTACATGCAAATGAGGAGGCAAGGAATGGTGGATACCCACAGTGGGCTGTCCCCTCCGCTATGTACGTACTCCACTGTCCCACCTGTTATGCCCTAATAATGGGTCCATGATTAAAAGAGCGAGACTGATATACAAAGCGAAGGTCAAACAAAGCTTTATTTCGCACCAAGCATAAAGAATCAAACTGACCAGCCAGGGCCGCTTTTCTTACAGAGAAGTCAACCGCACTCTCCTTTACAGACTAGCTTTTAAGGACATAGGCCATGTGGTTGGGCCTGGTCATGCACAGGTGGCGAATGAAATTGTAACACACAGAGAAAGCTGCACAGTGATGCTAAATGACCAATTGAATTACAACTAATCTTTTAGTAGATATTTGACCTAGCCTATCACCTTGGAGAGGATTGGCGCCCCAAACCCTAACCCAAGACCTGACACTGACTCTGACCCTGACCCTGACTGTGATCCTTACCTGAACCCAAAACAAAACCTAAGCCTGGCAAGGACCCTGATGTGGACCCTGAACCTAAACCTAAATCTGACATTACCGTAAATATGACTAATACCTAACCATGACCCAGACCCTGACCCTAATCCTAACATTGATGCTGATCTAACACTGACCCTAACACTAACCCTGACACTGAATGGGAGCCTGAACCTAACTCTAACCCTAATCGTAACTCTGACGCTGACACTAACCCGGGCCCTGACCCGAAACCTAACGCTTAACCTAACCCTAAAACTAACACCTAACATTATCCCTGACACTGACCCTAACCAGGTCTAATCCTAACCCTCAACCTACCTCTAACCCTAACCCTATCCCCACTTTAAAAATTATCCTGACCCTTTCCCTGACCCTGATCATAACCCAAACTCTGAACTTTGCCTACGTCATAACTTAACCATAAAACTGACACTGGCCTTGACCTTAACACTGACCCTAACCCTGACTGTAAACCTAACTCTGACCCAATCCGTGATCCTGAACAGATTAGTAACCCTAAAGATAACCCTGATCCTGAACCTACTCATAAAACAGAACCTAAACATAAAGCTGACATTAACAAAACCATGAACCTAACCCTGACCCTGACCCTAACCCTGACACTAAACCTGTCCCAAACCTAACCCTGACTTGACATGACCTTGCCCCAAACCAAAACTTGAACCTGACCCTAAAACTGACCATGACCCTGAACCTGACCCCCTAAACCTAACCATCAGCCTAACACTGACCCTGAGCCTGACTCTGACCGTAACGCGAACCCTGAACCTACTGTGATCCTGACCCTAAACCTAACCATGAACCTAACCCTAACCCTGACCCCATCCTAAACATTACACTAACCCTGACCCCAAAGACGTCTAACCCTAACCCTGACCCTAAGTCATTCTTAACCCTAACCCTAACACTAACCTGGTCTAAACCCAGCTCTGTTCCCTCCAGCGGGGACAACAGCGGCACCCAGGCCTCCCAGGGGCTGGGGGGAGGCTGTATGGGGGGTCACTGGATGGGCACTGCATTGAGAGGTGTGTGAGCCTTGAGCAGCGTGGGGACCGGCGGCTCAGGGAACTCTGGTGGAGCAGGAAGTTCGGTAAGGAGCCCCCAGGCAGTGGTGACCTCACTTCCTTGACGACAGAGCCCAACTGAATTGGGACCCACGTATCCAGGCACCCCATTACAGAGAAAACCGCCATGCCCAGCTCATTTCTAGGCACAACCTAAAGGAAGCGACATGTTCTCTGCTGTACTAAAGCCGAGAGGATGCAGGGAAAAGAGAGCTCGCCCGCCAGACACGTCCAAACCCTGGCAAGTCATATCAGGTTTCCCCAACGCCTGAGGCCCTTTGGCTAATAAAATTAAAAGGTGACACCAGAGGGCTCAGAGTCAGAGAGTCCCACACATCTTATCCAATTGTGTAGCCCTAGGTCTCCTCCCTGTCCTGTGTGTGTGTGTGTGTGTGTGTGTGTGTGTGTGTGCGAGTGCCTCTGGGAGTCTGTGTTCTGTGTGTAAAGAGGACTTTGCCATGCCATCGTGGGTGGAGATGCCCCAAGCAGGATCAGGCTGATGAGGGTTTAGATATCTGGTGGGTAAGTCATGTTCACACCCCAGTTTCAGGCTGCTTAACTGGGATCGAGTGTAGGGTCTACACCCTTCTGCCCTGGGTTTATCCTGAGACCCTGAACGGATGGGTGCATGACCCAGGAGCGGGGCTAACCCTAACAGTAACCACTAACCCTGACCCTGACCCTGACACTGACTGTGAGCCTGCCCCAAAACCTGAGCCAAGCCTTGACCATGACCCCGAACCGGACCCTGACTGTGATCCTGACCTGAACCCTAAACCTAAACCTAAGCCTGACACTGACCCTGATGTGTACCCTGAACCTAAACCTAACTCTGACATTACCGTAACCATGACTCAAACCTAAGCAGGACCCTGACCCTGACCCTAAGTCTAACCCTGACGCTGACCTAACCCGGACCCTAACCCTACCCCTGACCGTGACAGTGTGCTTGACCCTAACCCTAAACCTAATGGTAACTCTAACCATGACCCTAATAAGGACCCTGAACCTACACCTCATGCTGACTGTGAACCTAACACTAACCACTACCCTAAACCAAACCCGAACCCTGACCTTATGCTGTCTAACCCTAACCCTAACCATAACCATAACCCTACTTCTAACTCTAACCCAAACCCCAATCCCCAACCCTACCGCCAAAACCTAACTGTGACACTGAACCGAACATTGACCCTATACCAAAGCCTGACCATCAACCTGACCCTGGCCCTGACCTTTACCTGACCCTGACTCTGAACCTAATCTTAACCTTGACACTAACTCTGACCACTACATAGCCCTGTCCCTGACCCAAATGTGGACTTTAAACCAATACCTGAACCTGACCCTACAAAGGACACTGGTGCTAAA
Organism: Mustela putorius furo; assembly: GCF_011764305.1. Taxonomy (NCBI): domain Eukaryota; kingdom Metazoa; phylum Chordata; class Mammalia; order Carnivora; family Mustelidae; genus Mustela; species Mustela putorius. The sequence goes on from NW_025421345.1 coordinate 301,278, forward strand.
CTTCACCCTGACCCTGACCCAGACCATGACGATAACCTAACCCTGACCCTTACAGTGAACCCGATAATCAACTGAACACTAAACCTGACCCTGACTGTGAGACTGAACCTAACTCTGACCCTAAATGTAACCCTGACCCTGACACTAACATGGGCCCTCCCCCGAATCCTATCTCTGAAACTAACCCTAACACTAACCCCTAACCCTACCACGGACCCTGACCCTAACAAGTTCTAACCCTAACCGTCAACCTAACGCTAAATATAGAACTAACCCTAAACATTAACAATAACCCTGAGCCTATACCTGACTATGATCATAATCCTAACCCTAAACATTGCCTATACCCGACCCTGACCCTCAACCTGACCCTGGCCCTGACCCTAAACCTAACCATGACCCTAACAATGACCACTACGTAACCTTGTCCCTGACCCGAATGTGGACTTTAAAACCAATACCTGATCCTGACCGTAAACCTGACACTGGCCCTAGACTTCACCCTGACCCCGACCCAGGCAAAGACCAGAAACCTAACCCTGACCCTAACAGTGACCCTGACGCTGAACCTAACACTAACCCTTACACTGAATGGGAGCCTGAACCTATCTCTAACCCTAAACGTAACTCTGACCCTGACACTAACACGGGCCCTAACCTGAAACCTAATGCTAAACCTAACCCTAAAACTAACTCCTAACATTATCCCTGACACTGACCCTACCCCGGTCTAACCCTAACCCGCAACCTACCTCTAACCCTAAACCTAACCCCACTTTAACAATAATCCTGACCCTCTCCCTGACCCTGATCATAACTCTAACTCTGAACTTTGCCTATGTCAGAACTTAACCTTAAACCTGACCCTGGCCTTGACCTTAATACTGACGCTAACCCTGACTGTAAACCTAACTCTGACCCAATCCGTGAGCCTGAACAGAATCGTAACCGTAAAGCTAACCCTGATCCTGAACCTACTCATGAAACAGCACCGAAACATAAAGCTGACCTTACCATAACCATGAACCTAACCCTGACCCTGACCCTAACCCTGACACTAAACCTGTCCCAAACCTAACCCTGACCCTGACATGAACCTTGCCCCCACAACAAAACTTGAAATTGACCCTAAATCTGACCATGACCTTGCCTGGACCTAAACCTAACCGTCAGCCTAACACTGAACCTGACCCTGACTGTGACCGTAACGCTAACCCTGACCTTACTGTGATCCTGACCCTAAACCTAACCATGAACCTAACCCTAACCCTGACCCCTACCCTAAGCCTTACGCCAACCCTGACCCTAAAGACGTCTAACACTAACCCTGACCCTACGTCTTTCTTAGACCTAACCCTAACACTAAGCTGGACTAAACCCAGCTCTGTTCCCTCCACCGGGGACAACAGCTGCACCCAGGCCTCCCGGGTCTGGGGGGAGGCTGTATGGGGGTCACTGGTTGGGCACTGCATTGAGTGGAGTGTGAGCCTTGAGCAGCTTGGGGACCGGCGGCTCAGGGAGCTCTGGTGGAGCAGAGAGTTCGGTAAAGAGCCCCCAGGCAGTGGTGACCTCACTTCCTTGACGACAGAGCCCAACTGAATTGGAACCCACGTATCATGGCACCCTATAACAGAGAAACCCCCTGTGCAGATCATTTCTAGGCACATCCTAAAGGAAGCGACCATTGTTCTTCTACTGTACTGAAGCCCAGAGGATACAGGGAGAAGTGAGCTCGCCTGCCAGACACGTCCCCTCCCTGGCAGGTCATATCAGGTTTCCCGAATGCCGCACGCCCTTTGGCTAATAAAATCAAAAGGTGACACCAGTGGGCTCAGAGTCAGAGGGTCCAACACCTTCTGATCTATGGGTGTAGCCCTAGGTCTGCTCCCTGTCTCTGCGTGTGTGTGTGTGTGTGAGTGTGTGTGTGTGTGTGCCTCTGGGTGTCTGTGTGTGTCTGTGTGTAAAGAGGACCTGGCCATGCCATCGTGGATGGAGATGGCCCAAGCAGCATGAGCTGATGAAGGGTTAGATGTCTGGTGGGTAAGTCATGTTCACACCCCATTTTAAGGCTGCTTAAGTGGGATCGGTTGTAGGGTCTACACCCTTCTGCCCAGGGTTTATCCTGAGACCCTGAATGGATGGGTCCATGACTCAGGAGCAGGGCTAACCCTAACAGTAACCACTAAGCCTGACCCTGAAACTGACTGTGAGCCTGCCCCAAACCCTAACCCAAGTCGTGACCCTGACTCTGACCCTGACCCTGCCTGTGATCCTTACCTGAACCCAAAACAAAACCTAAGCCTGGCAAGGACCCTGATGTGGACCCTGAACCTAAACTTAACTCTGACATTACCGTAAATAAGACTAATACCTAACCATGACCCAGACCCTGACCCTAATCCTAACCCTGATGCTGATCTAACCCTGACCCTAAAACTAACACTGACACTGAATGGGAGCCTGAACCTAACTCTTACCATAAACGTAACCCTGACCCTGACACTAACACGGGCCCTGACCCGAAACCTAACGCTGAACCTAACCCTAAAACTAACCCCTAACATTATCCCTGACACTGACCCTAACCCGGTCTAATCCTAACCCTCAACCTACCTCTAACCCTAACCCTATCCCCACTTTAAAAATTATCCTGACCCTCTCCCTGACGCTGATCATAACCCAAACTCGGAACTTTGCCTACGTCAGAACTAAACCTTAAAACTGACACTGGCCTTGACCTTAACACTGACCCTAACCCTGACAATAAACCTAACTCTGACCCAATCCGTGATGCTGAACAGATTAGTAACCCTAAAGATAACCCTGATCCTGAACCTACTCATAAAACAGAACCTAAACATAAAGCTGACATTACCAAAACCATGAACCTAACCCTGACCCTGACCCTAACCCTGACACTAAACCTGTCCCAAACCTGACCCTGACTTGACATGACCTTGCCCCAAACCAAAACTTGAACCTGACCCTAAAACTGACCATGACCCTGAACCTGACCCTAAACCTAACCATCAGCCTAACACTGACCCTGAGCCTGACTCTGACCGTAATGCTAACCCTGACCCTACTGTGATCCTGACCCTAAACCTAACCATGAACCTAACCCTAACCCTGATCCCACCCTTAGCCTTATGCTAACCCTGACCCCAACGACGTCTATCCCTAACCCTGACTCTACGTCGTTCTTAACCCTAACCCTAACACTAACCTGGTCTAAACCCAGCTCTGTTCCCTCCAGCGGGGGACAACAGCTGCACCCAGCCCTCCATGGGCGGGGAGAGGCTGTATGGGAGTAACTAGATGGGAACTGCATTGAGTGGAGTGTGAGCCTTGAGCAGCTTAGGGACCAGCGGCTCAGGGAGCTCTGGTGAAGCAGGAAGTTCGGTAAGGAACCCCCAGGCAGTGGTGACCTCACTTCCCTGAAGACAGAGCACAACGGAATTGGAACCCACATATCCAGGCACCCCATTACAGAGAAAACCGCCATGTCCAGCTCATTTCTAGGAACATCCTAAAGGAAGCGACATGTTCTTCTGCTGTACTGAAGCCAAGAGGATGCAGGGGGAAGAGAGCTCGCCCGCCAGACACGTCCCCTCCCTGGCAGGTCATATCAGGTTTCCCCAACGCCTCAGGCCCTTTGGCTAATAAAATCAAAAGGGGACACCAGGGGGCTCAGAGACAGAGAGTCCCACAACGTCTGATGGACCGGTGTAGCCCTAGGTCTCCTCCCCGTCTCTGTGTGTGTGTGCGTGTGTGCCTCTGGTTGTCTGTGTGTCTGTGTGTAAAGAGCACCTGGCCATGCCATCGTGGGTGGAGATGCCCAAAGCAGGATCAGGCTGATGAGGGGTTAGATATCTGGTGGGCAAGTCATGTTCACACCCCAGTTTAAGGCTGCTTAAGTGGGATCGGGTGTAGGGTCTACACACCCTTCTGCCCAGGGTTTATCCTGAGACCCTGAAGGGATGGGTCCATGACCCAGGAGCGGGGCTAAACGTAACAGTAACCACTAACCCTGACCCTGACACTGACTGTGAGCCTGCCCCAAACCCTCAACCAAGCCCTGACCATGACCCTGACCCTGAACCTGACTGTGATCCTGACCTGAACCCTAAACCTAAACCTAAGCCTGACACTGACCCTGATGTGGACCCTGAACCTAAACCTAACTCTGACCTTACTGTAACCATGACTCATACCTAACCATGACCCTGACCCTGACCCTGACCCTAATCCTAACCCTGACGCTGACCTAACCCTGACCCTAACCCTAACCATACCCCTGGCCGTGACTGTGAGCCTGACGCTAATCCTAAACCTAAAGATAACTCTAACCATGACCCTCTATGTACCCTGAACCTAATCCTAACGATGACCCCGGCCTAACACTAACCCCTACCCTAAACCAAACCTAACCCTGACCTTCCGCTGTCTATCCCTAACCCTAAACATAGCCTTCCTTCTAATTCTCACCCAAACCCCAATCCCAAACCCTACCGCCAAAACCTAACTGTGACACTGAACCGAACATTAACCCTAAACCAAAGCCTAACTCTAAACCGGACCCTGGCCCTGACCTACACCTGAACCTGACCCTGACCCTAATCATAACCATGACACTAACACTGACCACTACATAACCCTGCCCGGACCAGAATGTGGACTTTAAACCAATACCTGAACCTGACCCTAAACCGGACACTGGTGCTAAACTTCATCATGACCCTGACCCAGACCATGACCATAAACCTAACCCTGACCCTAACAGTGACCCCGACCCTGACCTGAACCCTAAACCTGACCCAGACTGTGAGCCTGACCCTAACTCTAACCCTAAATGTAACCCAGACCCTGTCACTAACACGGGCCGTACCCCGAATCCTATCGCTGAACCTAACCCTAACACTAACCACTAACCCTACCACGGACCCTGACCCTAACAAGTTCTAAACCTAACAATCAACCTAATGCTAACCCTAACACTAACTCTAAACTTTAACAATAACCCTGACCATATACCTGACTATGATCATGACCCTACCCCTGAACGTTGCCTATAGCAGACCCTGACCCTAAACCTGACTCTGGCCCTGACCCTAAACCCAACCATGATTCTTACACTTACCACTATGTAACCCTGTCCCTGACCCGAATGTGGACTTTAAACCGATACCTGATCTTGACATTAATCCTGACAATGGCACTAGACTTCACCCTGACCCTGACCCAGGTAAAGACCATAAACCTAACGCTGACCCTAACAGAGACGCTGACCCTGACCCTAACAATAACCCTGACACTGAATGGGAGCCTGACCCTAACTCTAACCCTAAACGTAACCCTGACCCTGACACTAACATGGGCCCTGACCCGAAACCTAACACTGAACCTAACCCTAAAACTAACCCCTAACATTATCCCTGAAACTGACCCTAACCCGGTCTAACCCTAACCCTCAACCTACCTTTAACCCTAACCCTAAACCCACTTTAACAATAAACCTGACCCTCTCCCTGACCCTGATCATAACCCTAACTGTAAACTTTGCCTATGTCAGACCTTAAACTTCAACCTGACCCTGGCCTTGACCTTATCACTGACCCTAACCCTGACTGTAAACCTAACTCGGACCCACTCCGTGATTCTAAACAGAATCGTAACCTTAAAGCTAACCATGATCCTGAACCTACTCATAAAACAGAACCTAAACATAAAGCTGACCTAACCCTAACCCTGACACTAAACCTGTCCCAAACCTAACCCTGACCCTGACATGAACCTAGCCTCAAAACCAAAACTTGAACCTGAACCTAAACCTGAGCATGACCCTGAACCTGACACTAAACCTAACCGTCAACCTAACACTGACCCTGAACCTGACTCTGAGCGTAACGCTAACCCTGACCCTACTATGAGCCTGACCCCAAACCTAACCATAAACCTAACCCTAACCCTGACCCCTACCCTAAGCCTTATGCTAACCCTGACCCCAACGACGTCTAAATATAACCCTGACCCTAAGTCTTTCTTAACACTTACCCTAACACTAACCTGGTCTAAACCCAGCTCTGTTCCCTCCAGCGGGGACAACAGCTGCACCCAGGCCTCCCAGGGGCTGGGGGGGGAGGCTGTACGGGGGTCACTGGATGGCACTGCATTGAGTGGAATGTGAGCCTTGAGCAGCTTGGGGACCGTCGGCTCAGGGAGCTCTGGGTCAGCAGGAAGTTCGGTAAGGAGACACCAGGCAGTGGTGACCTAACTTCCCTGACAACAGAGCCCAACGGAATTGGAACCCACATATCCAGGCACCCCAACACACAGAGAAAACCCCCGTGCCCAGCTCATTTCTAGGCACATCCTAAAGAAAGTGACATGTTCTTCTGCTGTACTGAAGCCCAGAGGATGCAGGGAGAAGAGAGATTGCCCGCCAGAGACGTCCAATCCCTGGCAGGTCATATCAGGTTTCCCCAACGCCTCAGGCCCTTTGGCTAATAAATGCAAAGGGGACACCAGGGGGCTCAGAGTAAGAGAGTCCACACCTTCTGATCAACTGGTGTAGCCCTAGGTCTCCTTCTCGTCTCTGTGTGTGTGTGTGTGTGTGTGTGTGCATGTGTGTGCCTCTGGGTGTCTGTGTGTCTGTGTGTAAAGAGCACCTGGCCATGCCATCGTGGGTGGAGATGCCCCAAGCAGGATCAGGCTGATGAGGGGTTAGATGTCTGGTGGGCAAGTCATGTTCACACCCCAGTTTAAGGCTGGTTAAGTGGGATGGGGTGTAAGTTCTACACCCTTCTGCCCAGGGTTTATCTTGAGACCCTGAAGGGATGGGTCAATGACAACTAACAGTAACAGTAACACTAAAAGTAACCACTAACACTGACCCTGACACTGACTTTGAGCATGCCCCACACCCTAACCCAAGCCCTGACCATGACCCTGACCCTGAACCTGACTGTGAACCTGACCTGAACCGTAAACCTAAACCTAAGCCTGACACTGACCCTGATGTGGACCCTGAACCTACACCTACCTCTGACATTACCGTAACCATGACTCATACCTAACCATGACCCTGACCCTAACCCTAATCCTAAACCTGACGCTGACCTAACCCTGACCCTAACCCTACGCCTGACCGTGACTGTGAGCCTGACGCTAACCCTAAACCTAAACGTAACTCTAACCATGACCCTCTACAGACCCTGAACCTAAATCTAACGCTGACCCTGACCCTAACAAAAAACCCCTACCCTAAACCAAACCCTAACCCTGACCTTACGCTGTCTAACCCTAACCCTAACCATAACCCTACTTCTAACTCTTACCCTAACCCCAATCCCAAACCCTACCGCCAAAACCTAACTGTGACACTGAACCAAACATTGACCCTAAAACAAAACCCTGACACTAAACCTGACCCTGGCCCTGTCCTTCACCTGAGCCAGACCCTGACCCTAATCCTAACCATGACACTAACACTGACCACTACATAACTGTGTCCATGACACGAATGTGGACTTTAATACAATACCTGAACCTGACCCTAAAACCGGACACTGGCGCTAAACTTCACCCTGACCCTGACCCAGACCATAACTATAAACTTAATCCTGACCCTAACAGGGACCCCAAACCTGACCCTAAACCTAACCTAAACCTAACTGTGATTCTAACACTTGCCACTACATAACCGTGTCCCTGACCCGAATGTGGACTTTAAACCAATACCGGATCTTGCCGTAATCCTGCCACTGGCCCTAGACGTCACCCTGACCCTGACCCAGGTAAAGACCATAAACCTAACGCTGACACTAAAAGACGCTGACCCTGACCCTAACAATAACCCTGACACTGAATGGGAGACTGACCCTAACTCTAACCCTAAACGTAACCCTGACCCCCGACACTAACACGGGCCCTGACCCGAAACCTAATGCTGAACCTAACCCTAAAACTAAGCCCTAACATTATCCCTGACACTGACCCTAACCCGGTCTAACCCTAATGCTCAACCTACCCCTACCCCTAACCCTAACCCCACTTTAACAATAAAGCTGACCCTCTCCCTGACCCTGATGATAACCCTAACTGTAAACTTTGCCTATGTCAGACCTTAACCTTAAACCTGACCCTGGCCTTGACCTTAACACTGACCCTAACCCTGACTGTAAACCTAACTCTGACCCAATCCGTGATTCTGAACAGAATCGTAACCCTAAAGCTAACCCTGATACTGAACCTACTCATAAAACAGAACCTAAACATAAAGCTGACCTAACCGTAACCCTGACACTAAACCTGTCCCAAACCTAACCCTGACCCTGACATGAACCTTGCCCCAAAACCAAAAAACTTGAACCTGACCATGACCCTGAACCTGACCCTAAAGGTAACCGTCAACCTAACACTGAACCTGACCCTGACTCTGAGCGTAACGCTAACCCTGACCCTACTGTGATCCTGACCCTAAACCTAACCATGAACCTAACCAAAACCCTGACCCCTACCCTAAGCCTTACGCTAACCCTGACCGCAATGACATCTAACTCTAACCCTGACCCGCAGTCTTTCTTAACCCTGACCCTAACACTAAATTGGTCTAAACCCAGCTCTGTTCCCTCCAGCGGGGACAACAGCTTAACCCAGCCCTCCAGGGGCGTGGGGAGGCTGTATGGGGGTCACTGGATGGGCACTGCATTGAGTGGAGTGTGAGCCTTGAGCAGCTTAGGGACCAGCGGCTCAGGGAGCTCTGGTGAAGCAGGAAGTTTGGTAAGGAACCCCCAGGCAGTGGTGACCTCAATAACCTGAAGACAGAGCCCAACGAAATTGGAACCCACGTATCCAGGCACCCCATTACAGAGAAAACCGCCGTGCCCAGCTCATTTATAGGCACATCCTAAAGGAAGCGACATGTTCTCTGCTGTACTAAAGCTGAGAGGATGCAGGGAAAAGAGAGCTCGCCCGCCAGACACGTCCCCTCCCTGGCAGGTCATATCAGGTTTCCCCAACGCCTCAGGCCCTTTGGCTAATAAAATCAAAGAGGACACCAGGGGGCTCAGAGTCTGAGAGTCCACACCTTCTGATCAACCGGTGTAGCCCTAGGTCTCCTCCCCGTCTCTCTCCCTGTGAGTGTGTGTGTGTGTGTGTGCATGTGTGTGCCTCTGGGTGTCTGTGTTCTGTGTGTAAAGAGCACCTGGCCATGCCATCGTGGGTGGAGATGCCCCAAGCAGGATCAGGCTGATGAGGGTTTAGATGTCTGGTGGGCAAGTCATGTTCACACCCCAGTTTAAGGCTGCTTAAGTGGAATCGGGTGAGGGTCTACACCCTTCTGCCCAGGGTTTATCCTGAGACCTTGAAGGGAGGGGTCCATGACACAGGAGCGGGGCTAACACTAAGAGTAACCACTAACACTGACCCTGACACTGACTGTGAGCCTGCCCCAAACCCTAAACCAAGCCCTGACCATGACCCTTACCCTGAACCTGACTGTGATCCTGACCTGAACCCTAAACCTAATCCTAAGCCTGACGCTGACCCTGATGTGGACCCTGAACCTAAACCTAACACTGACATTACCGTAACCATGACTCATACCTAACCATGACCATGGCCCTGACCCTAATCCTAACCCTGACGCTGACCTAACCCTGACCCTAACCCTATCCCTGACCGTGACTGAGCCTGACGCTAATCCTAAACCTAAAGGTAACTCTAACCATGACCCTCTACGGACCCTGAACCTAAACCTAACGCTGACCGTGACCCTAACACTAACCCCTACCCTAAACCAAACCCTAACCCTGACCTTACGCTATCCCTAACCCTAACCATAACCCTACTACTAACTCTAACCCTAACCCGAATCCCAAAACCTACCGCCAAAACCTAACTGTGACACTCAACCAAACATTGACCCTAAACCAAAGCCTGACCCTAAACCTGACCTGGCCCTGACCTTCAGCAGACCCGGACCCGGACGCTGACCCTAATCCTAATCATGACACTAACACTGACCTCTACATAAACCTGTCCCTTACCCGAATTTGGACTTTAAACTAATACCTGAACCAGACCCTTAAAAGACACTTGTGCTAAACTTCACCCTGACCCTGACCCAGACCATGTCATTAACTTAACGCTGACCCTAACAATGACCCCGACACTGACCTGAACACTAAACCTGACCCAGACTGTGAGCCTGACCCTAACTCTAACCCTAAATGTAACCCAGACCCTGACACTAACACGGGCTGTAGACCGAATCCTATTGCTGAACCTAACCCTAACACTAACCCCTAACCCTACCACGGACCCTGACCCTAACAAGTTCTAACCCTAACCGTTAACCTAACGCTAACCCTAACACTAACTTTAAACTTTAACAATAACCCTGACCCCTACCTGACTATGATCATAACCCTACCCCTAAACTTTGCCTATACTAGACCCTGACCCTAAACCTGACTCTAGCCCTGACCCTAAACCTAACCATGATTCTAACACTTACCACTACATAACCCTGTCCCTGATCCGAATGTCACATTAAACCAATATCTGATCTTGACCGTAAAGCTGTCACTGGCCCTAGTCTTCACACTGACCGTGACCCTGACAAAGACCATAAACCTTACCCTGACCCTAACAGTGACGCTGACCCTGACTCTAACACTAACCCTGACACTGAATGGGAGCCTGACCCTAACTCTAACCCTAAACGTAACCCTGACACTGACACTAACACGGGCCCTGACCCGAAACCTAATGCTGAACCTAACCCTAAAACTAACACCTAACATTATCCCTGAAACTGACCCTAACCTGGTCTAACCCTAACCCTCAACCTAACTATAACCCTAACCATAACCACACTTTAACAATAAACGTGACCCTGTCCCTGACCCTGATCATAACCCTAACTCTGAACTTTGCCTATGTCAGAACTTAACCTTAAACCTGCCCCAGGCCTTGACCTTAACACTGACCCTAACCCTGTCTGTCAACCTAACTCTGACCCAATCCGTGATTCTGAACAGAATCGTAACCCTAAATATAACCCTGATCTTGAACATACTCATAAAACAGAACCTAAACATAAAGCTGACCTAACCCTAACCCTGACAATAAACCTGTCCCAAACCTAACCCTGACCCTGACATGAACCTTGCCCCCACAACAAAACTTGAAATTGACCCTAAATCTGACCATGACCTTGCCTGGACCTAAACCTAACCGTCAGCCTAACACTGAACCTGACCCTGACTATGACCGTAATGCTAACCCTGACCTTACTGTGATCCTGACCCTAAACCTAACCATGAACCTAACCCTAACCCTGACCCCTACCCTAAGCCTTACGCCAACCCTGACCCTAAAGACGTCTAACACTAACCCTGACCCTACGTCTTTCTTAGACCTAACCCTAACACTAAGCTGGACTAAACCCAGCTCTGTTCCCTCCACCGGGGACAACAGCTGCACCCAGGCCTCCCGGGTCTGGGGGGAGGCTGTATGGGGGTCACTGGTTGGGCACTGCATTGAGTGGAGTGTGAGCCTTGAGCAGCTTGGGGACCGGCGGCTCAGGGAGCTCTGGTGGAGCAGGAAGTTCGGTAAAGAGCCCCCAGGCAGTGGTGACCTCACTTCCTTGACGACAGAGCCCAACTGAATTGGAACCCACGTATCATGGCACCCTATAACAGAGAAACCCCCTGTGCAGATCATTTCTAGGCACATCCTAAAGGAAGCGACATGTTCTTCTACTGTACTGAAGCCCAGAGGATACAGGGAGAAGTGAGCTCGCCTGCCAGACACGTCCCCTCCCTGGCAGGTCATATCAGGTTTCCCGAATGCCGCACGCCCTTTGGCTAATAAAATCAAAAGGTGACACCAGTGGGCTCAGAGTCAGAGGGTCCAACACCTTCTGATCTATGGGTGTAGCCCTAGGTCTGCTCCCTGTCTCTGCGTGTGTGTGTGTGTGAGTGTGTGTGTGTGTGCCTCTGGGTGTCTGTGTGTCTGTGTGTAAAGAGGACCTGGCCATGCCATCGTGGATGGAGATGGCCCAAGCAGCATGAGCTGATGAAGGGTTAGATGTCTGGTGGGTAAGTCATGTTCACACCCCAGTTTAAGGCTGCTTAAGTGGGATCGGTTGTAGGGTCTACACCCTTCTGCCCAGGGTTTATCCTGAGACCCTGAATGGATGAGTCCATGACTCAGGAGCAGGGCTAACCCTAACAGTAACCACTAAGCCTGACCCTGAAACTGACTGTGAGCCTGCCCCAAACCCTAACCCAAGTCGTGACCCTGACTCTGACCCTGACCCTGCCTGTGATCCTTACCTGAACCCAAAACAAAAACCTAAGCCTGGCAAGGACCCTGATGTGGACCCTGAACCTAAACTTAACTCTGACATTACCGTAAATAAGACTAATACCTAACCATGACCCAGACCCTGACCCTAATCCTAACCCTGATGCTGATCTAACCCTGACCCTAAAACTAACACTGACACTGAATGGGAGCCTGAACCTAACTCTTACCATAAACGTAACCCTGACCCTGACACTAACACGGGCCCTGACCCGAAAACCTAACGCTGAACCTAACCCTAAAAAACTAACCCCTAACATTATCCCTGACACTGACCCTAACCCGGTCTAATCCTAACCCTCAACCTACCTCTAACCCTAACCCTATCCCCACTTTAAAAAATTATCCTGACCCTCTCCCTGACGCTGATCATAACCCAAACTCGGAACTTTGCCTACGTCAGAACTAAACCTTAAAACTGACACTGGCCTTGACCTTAACACTGACCCTAACCCTGACAATAAACCTAACTCTGACCCAATCCGTGATGCTGAACAGATTAGTAACCCTAAAGATAACCCTGATCCTGAACCTACTCATAAAACAGAACCTAAACATAAAGCTGACATTACCAAAACCATGAACCTAACCCTGACCCTGACCCTAACCCTGACACTAAACCTGTCCCAAACCTGACCCTGACTTGACATGACCTTGCCCCAAACCAAAACTTGAACCTGACCCTAAAACTGACCATGACCCTGAACCTGACCCTAAACCTAACCATCAGCCTAACACTGACCCTGAGCCTGACTCTGACCGTAATGCTAACCCTGACCCTACTGTGATCCTGACCCTAAACCTAACCATGAACCTAACCCTAACCCTGATCCCACCCTTAGCCTTATGCTAACCCTGACCCCAACGACGTCTATCCCTAACCCTGACTCTACGTCGTTCTTAACCCTAACCCTAACACTAACCTGGTCTAAACCCAGCTCTGTTCCCTCCAGCGGGGACAACAGCTGCACCCAGCCCTCCATGGGCGGGGAGAGGCTGTATGGGAGTAACTAGATGGGAACTGCATTGAGTGGAGTGTGAGCCTTGAGCAGCTTAGGGACCAGCGGCTCAGGGAGCTCTGGTGAAGCAGGAAGTTCGGTAAGGAACCCCCAGGCAGTGGTGACCTCACTTCCCTGAAGACAGAGCACAACGGAATTGGAACCCACATATCCAGGCACCCCATTACAGAGAAAAACCGCCATGTCCAGCTCATTTCTAGGAACATCCTAAAGGAAGCGACATGTTCTTCTGCTGTACTGAAGCCAAGAGGATGCAGGGGGAAGAGAGCTCGCCCGCCAGACACGTCCCCCCCTGGCAGGTCATATCAGGTTTCCCCAACGCCTCAGGCCCTTTGGCTAATAAAATCAAAAGGGGACACCAGGGGGCTCAGAGACAGAGAGTCCCACAACGTCTGATGGACCGGTGTAGCCCTAGGTCTCCTCCCCGTCTCTGTGTGTGTGTGTGCGTGTGTGCCTCTGGTTGTCTGTGTGTCTGTGTGTAAAGAGCACCTGGCCATGCCATCGTGGGTGGAGATGCCCAAAGCAGGATCAGGCTGATGAGGGGTTAGATATCTGGTGGGCAAGTCATGTTCACACCCCAGTTTTAAGGCTGCTTAAGTGGGATCGGGTGTAGGGTCTACACCCTTCTGCCCAGGGTTTATCCTGAGACCCTGAAGGGATGGGTCCATGACCCAGGAGCGGGGGCTAAACCTAACAGTAACCACTAACCCTGACCCTGACACTGACTGTGAGCCTGCCCCAAACCCTCACCCAAGCCCTGACCATGACCCTGACCCTGAACCTGACTGTGATCCTGACCTGAACCCTAAACCTAAACCTAAGCCTGACACTGACCCTGATGTGGACCCTGAACCTAAACCTAACTCTGACCTTACTGTAACCATGACTCATACCTAACCATGACCCTGACCCTGACCCTAATCCTAACCCTGACGCTGACCTAACCCTGACCCTAACCCTAACCATACCCCTAACCCGTGACTGTGAGCCTGACGCTAATCCTAAACCTAAAGATAACTCTAACCATGACCCTCTATGTACCCTGAACCTAATCCTAACGATGACCCCGGCCTAACACTAACCCCTACCCTAAACCAAACCTAACCCTGACCTTCCGCTGTCTATCCCTAACCCTAAACATAGCCTTCCTTCTAATTCTCACCCAAACCCCAATCCCAAACCCTACCGCCAAAACCTAACTGTGACACTGAACCGAACATTAACCCTAAACCAAAGCCTAACTCTAAACCGGACCCTGGCCCTGACCTACACCTGAACCTGACCCTGACCCTAATCATAACCATGACACTAACACTGACCACTACATAACCCTGCCCGGACCAGAATGTGGACTTTAAACCAATACCTGAACCTGACCCTAAACCGGACACTGGTGCTAAACTTCATCATGACCCTGACCCAGACCATGACCATAAACCTAACCCTGACCCTAACAGTGACCCCGACCCTGACCTGAACCCTAAACCTGACCCAGACTGTGAGCCTGACCCTAACTCTAACCCTAAATGTAACCCAGACCCTGTCACTAACACGGGCCGTACCCCGAATCCTATCGCTGAACCTAACCCTAACACTAACCACTAACCCTACCACGGACCCTGACCCTAACAAGTTCTAAACCTAACAATCAACCTAATGCTAACCCTAACACTAACTCTAAACTTTAACAATAACCCTGACCATATACCTGACTATGATCATGACCCTACCCCTGAACGTTGCCTATAGCAGACCCTGACCCTAAACCTGACTCTGGCCCTGACCCTAAACCCCAACCATGATTCTTACACTTACCACTATGTAACCCTGTCCCTGACCCGAATGTGGACTTTAAACCGATACCTGATCTTGACATTAATCCTGACAATGGCACTAGACTTCACCCTGACCCTGACCCAGGTAAAGACCATAAAACCTAACGCTGACCCTAACAGAGACGCTGACCCTGACCCTAACAATAACCCTGACACTGAATGGGAGCCTGACCCTAACTCTAACCCTAAACGTAACCCTGACCCTGACACTAACATGGGCCCTGACCCGAAACCTAACACTGAACCTAACCCTAAAAAAACTAACCCCTAACATTATCCCTGAAACTGACCCTAACCCGGTCTAACCCTAACCCTCAACCTACCTTTAACCCTAACCCTAAACCCACTTTAACAATAAACCTGACCCTCTCCCTGACCCTGATCATAACCCTAACTGTAAACTTTGCCTATGTCAGACCTTAAACTTCAACCTGACCCTGGCCTTGACCTTATCACTGACCCTAACCCTGACTGTAAACCTAACTCGGACCCACTCCGTGATTCTAAACAGAATCGTAACCTTAAAGCTAACCATGATCCTGAACCTACTCATAAAACAGAACCTAAACATAAAGCTGACCTAACCCTAACCCTGACACTAAACCTGTCCCAAACCTAACCCTGACCCTGACATGAACCTAGCCTCAAAACCAAAACTTGAACCTGAACCTAAACCTGAGCATGACCCTGAACCTGACACTAAACCTAACTGTCAACCTAACACTGACCCTGAACCTGACTCTGAGCGTAACGCTAACCCTGACCCTACTATGAGCCTGACCCCAAACCTAACCATAAACCTAACCCTAACCCTGACCCCTACCCTAAGCCTTATGCTAACCCTGACCCCAACGACGTCTAAATATAACCCTGACCCTAAGTCTTTCTTAACACTTACCCTAACACTAACCTGGTCTAAACCCAGCTCTGTTCCCTCCAGCGGGGACAACAGCTGCACCCAGGCCTCCCAGGGGCTGGGGGGAGGCTGTACGGGGGTCACTGGATGGCACTGCATTGAGTGGAATGTGAGCCTTGAGCAGCTTGGGGACCGTCGGCTCAGGGAGCTCTGGGTCAGCAGGAAGTTCGGTAAGGAGACACCAGGCAGTGGTGACCTAACTTCCCTGACAACAGAGCCCAACGGAATTGGAACCCACATATCCAGGCACCCCAACACAGAGAAAACCCCCGTGCCCAGCTCATTTCTAGGCACATCCTAAAGAAAGTGACATGTTCTTCTGCTGTACTGAAGCCCAGATGATGCAGGGAGAAGAGAGATTGCCCGCCAGAGACGTCCAATCCCTGGCAGGTCATATCAGGTTTCCCCAACGCCTCAGGCCCTTTGGCTAATAAATGCAAAGGGGACACCAGGGGGCTCAGAGTAAGAGAGTCCACACCTTCTGATCAACTGGTGTAGCCCTAGGTCTCCTTCTCGTCTCTGTGTGTGTGTGTGTGTGTGTGTGTGTGTGCATGTGTGTGCCTCTGGGTGTCTGTGTGTCTGTGTGTAAAGAGCACCTGGCCATGCCATCGTGGGTGGAGATGCCCCAAGCAGGATCAGGCTGATGAGGGGTTAGATGTCTGGTGGGCAAGTCATGTTTCACACCCCAGTTTAAGGCTGGTTAAGTGGGATGGGGTGTAAGTTCTACACCCTTCTGCCCAGGGTTTATCTTGAGACCCTGAAGGGATGGGTCAATGACAACTAACAGTAACAGTAACACTAAAAGTAACCACTAACACTGACCCTGACACTGACTTTGAGCATGCCCCACACCCTAACCCAAGCCCTGACCATGACCCTGACCCTGAACCTGACTGTGAACCTGACCTGAACCGTAAACCTAAACCTAAGCCTGACACTGACCCTGATGTGGACCCTGAACCTACACCTACCTCTGACATTACCGTAACCATGACTCATACCTAACCATGACCCTGACCCTAACCCTAATCCTAAACCTGACGCTGACCTAACCCTGACCCTAACCCTACGCCTGACCGTGACTGTGAGCCTGACGCTAACCCTAAACCTAAACGTAACTCTAACCATGACCCTCTACAGACCCTGAACCTAAATCTAACGCTGACCCTGACCCTAACAAAAACCCCTACCCTAAACCAAACCCTAACCCTGACCTTACGCTGTCTAACCCTAACCCTAACCATAACCCTACTTCTAACTCTTACCCTAACCCCAATCCCAAACCCTACCGCCAAAACCTAACTGTGACACTGAACCAAACATTGACCCTAAACCAAAACCTGACACTAAACCTGACCCTGGCCCTGTCCTTCACCTGAGCCAGACCCTGACCCTAATCCTAACCATGACACTAACACTGACCACTACATAACTGTGTCCATGACACGAATGTGGACTTTAATACAATACCTGAACCTGACCCTAAACCGGGACACTGGCGCTAAACTTCACCCTGACCCTGACCCAGACCATAACTATAAACTTAATCCTGACCCTAACAGGGACCCCAAACCTGACCCTAAACCTAACCTAAACCTAACTGTGATTCTAACACTTGCCACTACATAACCGTGTCCCTGACCCGAATGTGGACTTTAAACCAATACCGGATCTTGCCGTAATCCTGCCACTGGCCCTAGACGTCACCCTGACCCTGACCCAGGTAAAGACCATAAACCTAACGCTGACACTAAAAGACGCTGACCCTGACCCTAACATTAACCCTGACACTGAATGGGAGACTGACCCTAACTCTAACCCTAAACGTAACCCTGACCCCGACACTAACACGGGCCCTGACCCGAAACCTAATGCTGAACCTAACCCTAAAACTAACCCCTAACATTATCCCTGACACTGACCCTAACCCGGTCTAACCCTAATGCTCAACCTACCCCTAACCCTAACCCTAAACCCACTTTAACAATAAAGCTGACCCTCTCCCTGACCCTGATGATAACCCTAACTGTAAACTTTGCCTATGTCAGACCTTAACCTTAAACCTGACCCTGGCCTTGACCTTAACACTGACCCTAACCCTGACTGTAAACCTAACTCTGACCCAATCCGTGATTCTGAACAGAATCGTAACCCTAAAGCTAACCCTGATACTGAACCTACTCATAAAACAGAACCTAAACATAAAGCTGACCTAACCGTAACCCTGACACTAAACCTGTCCCAAACCTAACCCTGACCCTGACATGAACCTTGCCCCAAAAACCAAAACTTGAACCTGACCATGACCCTGAACCTGACCCTAAAGGTAACCGTCAACCTAACACTGAACCTGACCCTGACTCTGAGCGTAACGCTAACCCTGACCCTACTGTGATCCTGACCCTAAACCTAACCATGAACCTAACCAAAACCCTGACCCCTACCCTAAGCCTTACGCTAACCCTGACCGCAATGACATCTAACTCTAACCCTGACCCGAAGTCTTTCTTAACCCTGACCCTAACACTAAATTGGTCTAAACCCAGCTCTGTTCCCTCCAGCGGAGACAACAGCTGAACCCAGCCCTCCAGGGGCGTGGGGAGGCTGTATGGGGGTCACTGGATGGGCACTGCATTGAGTGGAGTGTGAGCCTTGAGCAGCTTAGGGACCAGCGGCTCAGGGAGCTCTGGTGAAGCAGGAAGTTTGGTAAGGAACCCCCAGGCAGTGGTGACCTCAATACCCTGAAGACAGAGCCCAACGAAATTGGAACCCACGTATCCAGGCACCCCATTACAGAGAAAACCGCCGTGCCCAGCTCATTTATAGGCACATCCTAAAGGAAGCGACATGTTCTCTGCTGTACTAAAGCTGAGAGGATGCAGGGAAAAGAGAGCTCGCCCGCCAGACACGTCCCCTCCCTGGCAGGTCATATCAGGTTTCCCCAACGCCTCAGGCCCTTTGGCTAATAAAATCAAAGAGGACACCAGGGGGCTCAGAGTCTGAGAGTCCACACCTTCTGATCAACCGGTGTAGCCCTAGGTCTCCTCCCCGTCTCTCTCCCTGTGAGTGTGTGTGTGTGTGTGTGTGCATGTGTGTGCCTCTGGGTGTCTGTGTTCTGTGTGTGTAAAGAGCACCTGGCCATGCCATCGTGGGTGGAGATGCCCCAAGCAGGATCAGGCTGATGAGGGTTTAGATGTCTGGTGGGCAAGTCATGTTCACACCCCAGTTTAAGGCTGCTTAAGTGGAATCGGGTGAGGGTCTACACCCTTCTGCCCAGGGTTTATCCTGAGACCTTGAAGGGAGGGGTCCATGACACAGGAGCGGGGCTAACACTAAGAGTAACCACTAACACTGACCCTGACACTGACTGTGAGCCTGCCCCCCAAACCCTAAACCAAGCCCTGACCATGACCCTTACCCTGAACCTGACTGTGATCCTGACCTGAACCCTAAACCTAATCCTAAGCCTGACGCTGACCCTGATGTGGACCCTGAACCTAAACCTAACACTGACATTACCGTAACCATGACTCATACCTAACCATGACCATGGCCCTGACCCTAATCCTAACCCTGACGCTGACCTAACCCTGACCCTAACCCTATCCCTGACCGTGACTGAGCCTGACGCTAATCCTAAACCTAAAGGTAACTCTAACCATGACCCTCTACGGACCCTGAACCTAAACCTAACGCTGACCGTGACCCTAACACTAACCCCTACCCTAAACCAAACCCTAACCCTGACCTTACGCTATCCCTAACCCTAACCATAACCCTACTACTAACTCTAACCCTAACCCGAATCCCAAAACCTACCGCCAAAACCTAACTGTGACACTCAACCAAACATTGACCCTAAACCAAAGCCTGACCCTAAACCTGACCTGGCCCTGACCTTCAGCAGACCCGGACCCGGACGCTGACCCTAATCCTAATCATGACACTAACACTGACCTCTACATAAACCTGTCCCTTACCCGAATTTGGACTTTAAACTAATACCTGAACCAGACCCTTAAAAGACACTTGTGCTAAAACTTCACCCTGACCCTGACCCAGACCATGTCATTAACTTAACGCTGACCCTAACAATGACCCCGACACTGACCTGAACACTAAACCTGACCCAGACTGTGAGCCTGACCCTAACTCTAACCCTAAATGTAACCCAGACCCTGACACTAACACGGGCTGTAGACCGAATCCTATTGCTGAACCTAACCCTAACACTAACCCCTAACCCTACCACGGACCCTGACCCTAACAAGTTCTAACCCTAACCGTTAACCTAACGCTAACCCTAACACTAACTTTAAACTTTAACAATAACCCTGACCCCTACCTGACTATGATCATAACCCTACCCCTAAACTTTGCCTATACCAGACCCTGACCCTAAACCTGACTCTAGCCCTGACCCTAAACCTAACCATGATTCTAACACTTACCACTACATAACCCTGTCCCTGATCCGAATGTCACATTAAACCAATATCTGATCTTGACCGTAAAGCTGTCACTGGCCCTAGTCTTCACACTGACCGTGACCCTGACAAAGACCATAAACCTTACCCTGACCCTAACAGTGACGCTGACCCTGACCCTAACACTAACCCTGACACTGAATGGGAGCCTGACCCCTAACTCTAACCCTAAACGTAACCCTGACACTGACACTAACACGGGCCCTGACCCGAAACCTAATGCTGCTGAACCTAACCCTAAAACTAACACCTAACATTATCCCTGAAACTGACCCTAACCCGGTCTAACCCTAACCCTCAACCTAACTCTAACCCTAACCATAACCACACTTTAACAATAAACGTGACCCTGTCCCTGACCCTGATCATAACCCTAACTCTGAACTTTGCCTATGTCAGAACTTAACCTTAAACCTGCCCCAGGCCTTGACCTTAACACTGACCCTAACCCTGTCTGTCAACCTAACTCTGACCCAATCCGTGATTCTGAACAGAATCGTAACCCTAAATATAACCCTGATCTTGAACATACTCATAAAACAGAACCTAAACATAAAGCTGACCTAACCCTAACCCTGACAATAAACCTGTCCCAAACCTAACCCTGACCCTGACATGAACCTTGCCCCCACAACAAAACTTGAAATTGACCCTAAATCTGACCATGACCTTGCCTGGACCTAAACCTAACCGTCAGCCTAACACTGAACCTGACCCTGACTATGACCGTAATGCTAACCCTGACCTTACTGTGATCCTGACCCTAAACCTAACCATGAACCTAACCCTAACCCTGACCCCTACCCTAAGCCTTACGCCAACCCTGACCCTAAAGACGTCTAACACTAACCCTGACCCTACGTCTTTCTTAGACCTAACCCTAACACTAAGCTGGACTAAACCCAGCTCTGTTCCCTCCACCGGGGACAACAGCTGCACCCAGGCCTCCCGGGTCTGGGGGGAGGGCTGTATGGGGGTCACTGGTTGGGCACTGCATTGAGTGGAGTGTGAGCCTTGAGCAGCTTGGGGACCGGCGGCTCAGGGAGCTCTGGTGGAGCAGGAAGTTCGGTAAAGAGCCCCCAGGCAGTGGTGACCTCACTTCCTTGACGACAGAGCCCAACTGAATTGGAACCCACGTATCATGGCACCCTATATAACAGAGAAACCCCCCTGTGCAGATCATTTCTAGGCACATCCTAAAGGAAGCGACATGTTCTTCTACTGTACTGAAGCCCAGAGGATACAGGGAGAAGTGAGCTCGCCTGCCAGACACGTCCCCTCCCTGGCAGGTCATATCAGGTTTCCCGAATGCCGCACGCCCTTTGGCTAATAAAATCAAAAGGTGACACCAGTGGGCTCAGAGTCAGAGGTTCCAACACCTTCTGATCTATGGGTGTAGCCCTAGGTCTGCTCCCTGTCTCTGCGTGTGTGTGTGTGTGAGTGAGTGTGTGTGTGCCTCTGGGTGTCTGTGTGTCTGTGTGTAAAGAGGACCTGGCCATGCCATCGTGGATGGAGATGGCCCAAGCAGCATGAGCTGATGAAGGGTTAGATGTCTGGTGGGTAAGTCATGTTCACACCCCAGTTTAAGGCTGCTTAAGTGGGATCGGTTGTAGGGTCTACACCCTTCTGCCCAGGGTATATCCTGAGACCCTGAATGGATGAGTCCATGACTCAGGAGCAGGGCTAACCCTAACAGTAACCACTAAGCCTGACCCTGAAACTGACTGTGAGCCTGCCCCAAACCCTAACCCAAGTCGTGACCCTGACTCTGACCCTGACCCTGCCTGTGATCCTTACCTGAACCCAAAACAAAACCTAAGCCTGGCAAGGACCCTGATGTGGACCCTGAACCTAAACTTAACTCTGACATTACCGTAAATAAGACTAATACCTAACCATGACCCAGACCCTGACCCTAATCCTAACCCTGATGCTGATCTAACCCTGACCCTAAAACTAACACTGACACTGAATGGGAGCCTGAACCTAACTCTTACCATAAACGTAACCCTGACCCTGACACTAACACGGGCCCTGACCCGAAACCTAACGCTGAACCTAACCCTAAAAACTAACCCCCTAACATTATCCCTGACACTGACCCTAACCCGGTCTAATCCTAACCCTCAACCTACCTCTAACCCTAACCCTATCCCCACTTTAAAAATTATCCTGACCCTCTCCCTGACGCTGATCATAACCCAAACTCGGAACTTTGCCTACGTCAGAACTAAACCTTAAAACTGACACTGGCCTTGACCTTAACACTGACCCTAACCCTGACAATAAACCTAACTCTGACCCAATCCGTGAATGCTGAACAGATTAGTAACCCTAAAGATAACCCTGATCCTGAACCTACTCATAAAACAGAACCTAAACATAAAGCTGACATTACCAAAAACCATGAACCTAACCCTGACCCTGACCCTAACCCTGACACTAAACCTGTCCCAAACCTGACCCTGACTTGACATGACCTTGCCCCAAACCAAAACTTGAACCTGACCCTAAAACTGACCATGACCCTGAACCTGACCCTAAACCCTAACCATCAGCCTAACACTGACCCTGAGCCTGACTCTGACCGTAATGCTAACCCTGACCCTACTGTGATCCTGACCCTAAACCTAACCATGAACCTAACCCTAAACCCTGATCCCACCCTTAGCCTTATGCTAACCCTGACCCCAACGACGTTTATCCCTAACCCTGACTCTACGTCGTTCTTAACCCTAACCCTAACACTAACCTGGTCTAAACCCAGCTCTGTTCCCTCCAGCGGGGACAACAGCTGCACCCAGCCCTCCATGGGCGGGGAGAGGCTGTATGGGAGTAACTAGATGGGAACTGCATTGAGTGGAGTGTGAGCCTTGAGCAGCTTAGGGACCAGCGGCTCAGGGGAGCTCTGGTGAAGCAGGAAGTTCGGTAAGGAACCCCCAGGCAGTGGTGACCTCACTTCCCTGAAGACAGAGCACAACGGAATTGGAACCCACATATCCAGGCACCCCATTACAGAGAAAACCGCCATGTCCAGCTCATTTCTAGGAACATCCTAAAGGAAGCGACATGTTCTTCTGCTGTACTGAAGCCAAGAGGATGCAGGGGGAAGAGAGCTCGCCCGCCAGACACGTCCCCTCCCTGGCAGGTCATATCAGGTTTCCCCAACGCCTCAGGCCCTTTGGCTAATAAAATCAAAAGGGGACACCAGGGGGCTCAGAGACAGAGAGTCCCACAACGTCTGATGGACCGGTGTAGCCCTAGGTCTCCTCCCCGTCTCTGTGTGTGTGTGCGTGTGTGCCTCTGGTTGTCTGTGTGTCTGTGTGTAAAGAGCACCTGGCCATGCCATCGTGGGTGGAGATGCCCAAAGCAGGATCAGGCTGATGAGGGGTTAGATATCTGGTGGGCAAGTCATGTTCACACCCCAGTTTAAGGCTGCTTAAGTGGGATCGGGTGTAGGGTCTACACCCTTCTGCCCAGGGTTTATCCTGAGACCCTGAAGGGATGGGTCCATGACCCAGGAGCGGGGCTAAACCTAACAGTAACCACTAACCCTGACCCTGACACTGACTGTGAGCCTGCCCCAAACCCTCAACCAAGCCCTGACCATGACCCTGACCCTGAACCTGACTGTGATCCTGACCTGAACCCTAAACCTAAACCTAAGCCTGACACTGACCCTGATGTGGACCCTGAACCTAAACCTAACTCTGACCTTACTGTAACCATGACTCATACCTAACCATGACCCTGACCCTGACCCTGACCCTAATCCTAACCCTGACGCTGACCTAACCCTGACCCTAACCCTAACCATACCCCTGGCCGTGACTGTGAGCCTGACGCTAATCCTAAACCTAAAGATAACTCTAACCATGACCCTCTATGTACCCTGAACCTAATCCTAACGATGACCCCGGCCTAACACTAACCCCTACCCTAAACCAAACCTAACCCTGACCTTCCGCTGTCTATCCCTAACCCTAAACATAGCCTTCCTTCTAATTCTCACCCAAACCCCAATCCCAAACCCTACCGCCAAAACCTAACTGTGACACTGAACCGAACATTAACCCTAAACCAAAGCCTAACTCTAAACCGGACCCTGGCCCTGACCTACACCTGAACCTGACCCTGACCCTAATCATAACCATGACACTAACAATGACCACTACATAACCCTGCCCGGACCAGAATGTGGACTTTAAACCAATACCTGAACCTGACCCTAAACCGGACACTGGTGCTAAACTTCATCATGACCCTGACCCAGACCATGACCATAAACCTAACCCTGACCCTAACAGTGACCCCGACCCTGACCTGAACCCTAAACCTGACCCAGACTGTGAGCCTGACCCTAACTCTAACCCTAAATGTAACCCAGACCCTGTCACTAACACGGGCCGTACCCCGAATCCTATCGCTGAACCTAACCCTAACACTAACCACTAACCCTACCACGGACCCTGACCCTAACAAGTTCTAAACCTAACAATCAACCTAATGCTAACCCTAACACTAACTCTAAACTTTAACAATACCCCCTGACCATATACCTGACTATGATCATGACCCTACCCCTGAACGTTGCCTATAGCAGACCCTGACCCTAAACCTGACTCTGGCCCTGACCCCTAACCCAACCATGATTCTTACACTTACCACTATGTAACCCTGTCCCTGACCCGAATGTGGACTTTAAACCGATACCTGATCTTGACATTAATCCTGACAATGGCACTAGACTTCACCCTGACCCTGACCCAGGTAAAGACCATAAACCTAACGCTGACCCTAACAGAGACGCTGACCCCTGACCCTAACAATAACCCTGACACTGAATGGGAGCCTGACCCTAACTCTAACCCTAAACGTAACCCTGACCCTGACACTAACATGGGCCCTGACCCGAAACCTAACACTGAACCTAACCCTAAAACTAACCCCTAACATTATCCCTGAAACTGACCCTAACCCGGTCTAACCCTAACCCTCAACCTACCTTTAACCCTAACCCTAAACCCACTTTAACAATAAACCTGACCCTCTCCCTGACCCTGATCATAACCCTAACTGTAAACTTTGCCTATGTCAGACCTTAAACTTCAACCTGACCCTGGCCTTGACCTTATCACTGACCCTAACCCTGACTGTAAACCTAACTCGGACCCACTCCGTGATTCTAAACAGAATCGTAACCTTAAAGCTAACCATGATCCTGAACCTACTCATAAAACAGAACCTAAACATAAAGCTGACCTAACCCTAACCCTGACACTAAACCTGTCCCAAACCTAACCCTGACCCTGACATGAACCTAGCCTCAAAACCAAAACTTGAACCTGAACCTAAACCTGAGCATGACCCTGAACCTGACACTAAACCTAACCGTCAACCTAACACTGACCCTGAACCTGACTCTGAGCGTAACGCTAACCCTGACCCTACTATGAGCCTGACCCCAAACCTAACCATAAACCTAACCCTAACCCTGACCCCTACCCTAAGCCTTATGCTAACCCTGACCCCAACGACGTCTAAATATAACCCTGACCCTAAGTCTTTCTTAACACTTACCCTAACACTAACCTGGTCTAAACCCAGCTCTGTTCCCTCCAGCGGGGACAACAGCTGCACCCAGGCCTCCCAGGGGCTGGGGGGAGGCTGTACGGGGGTCACTGGATGGCACTGCATTGAGTGGAATGTGAGCCTTGAGCAGCTTGGGGACCGTCGGCTCAGGGAGCTCTGGGTCAGCAGGAAGTTCGGTAAGGAGACACCAGGCAGTGGTGACCTAACTTCCCTGACAACAGAGCCCAACGGAATTGGAACCCACATATCCAGGCACCCCAACACACAGAGAAAACCCCCGTGCCCAGCTCATTTCTAGGCACATCCTAAAGAAAGTGACATGTTCTTCTGCTGTACTGAAGCCCAGAGGATGCAGGGAGAAGAGAGATTGCCCGCCAGAGACGTCCAATCCCTGGCAGGTCATATCAGGTTTCCCCAAACGCCTCAGGCCCTTTGGCTAATAAATGCAAAGGGGACACCAGGGGGCTCAGAGTAAGAGAGTCCACACCTTCTGATCAACTGGTGTAGCCCTAGGTCTCCTTCTCGTCTCTCTGTGTGTGAGTGTGTGTGTGTGTGTGTGTGCATGTGTGTGCCTCTGGGTGTCTGTGTGTCTCTGTGTGTAAAGAGCACCTGGCCATGCCATCGTGGGTGGAGATGCCCCAAGCAGGATCAGGCTGATGAGGGGTTAGATGTCTGGTGGGCAAGTCATGTTCACACCCCAGTTTAAGGCTGGTTAAGTGGGATGGGGTGTAAGTTCTACACCCTTCTGCCCAGGGTTTATCTTGAGACCCTGAAGGGATGGGTCAATGACAACTAACAGTAACAGTAACACTAAAAGTAACCACTAACACTGACCCTGACACTGACTTTGAGCATGCCCCACACCCTAACCCAAGCCCTGACCATGACCCTGACCCTGAACCTGACTGTGAACCTGACCTGAACCGTAAACCTAAACCTAAGCCTGACACTGACCCTGATGTGGACCCTGAACCTACACCTACCTCTGACATTACCGTAACCATGACTCATACCTAACCATGACCCTGACCCTAACCCTAATCCTAAACCTGACGCTGACCTAACCCTGACCCTAACCCTACGCCTGACCGTGACTGTGAGCCTGACGCTAACCCTAAACCTAAACGTAACTCTAACCATGACCCTCTACAGACCCTGAACCTAAATCTAACGCTGACCCTGACCCTAACAAAAAACCCCTACCCTAAACCAAAACCCTAACCCTGACCTTACGCTGTCTAACCCTAACCCTAACCATAACCCTACTTCTAACTCTTACCCTAACCCCAATCCCAAACCCTACCGCCAAAACCTAACTGTGACACTGAACCAAACATTGACCCTAAACCAAAACCTGACACTAAACCTGACCCTGGCCCTGTCCTTCACCTGAGCCAGACCCTGACCCTAATCCTAACCATGACACTAACACTGACCACTACATAACTGTGTCCATGACACGAATGTGGACTTTAATACAATACCTGAACCTGACCCTAAACCGGACACTGGCGCTAAACTTCACCCTGACCCTGACCCAGACCATAACTATAAACTTAATCCTGACCCTAACAGGGACCCCAAACCTGACCCTAAACCTAACCTAAACCTAACTGTGATTCTAACACTTGCCACTACATAACCGTGTCCCTGACCCGAATGTGGACTTTAAACCAATACCGGATCTTGCTGTAATCCTGCCACTGGCCCTAGACGTCACCCTGACCCTGACCCAGGTAAAGACCATAAACCTAACGCTGACACTAAAAGACGCTGACCCTGACCCTAACAATAACCCTGACACTGAATGGGAGACTGACCCTAACTCTAACCCTAAACGTAACCCTGACCCCGACACTAACACGGGCCCTGACCCGAAACCTAATGCTGAACCTAACCCTAAAACTAACCCCTAACATTATCCCTGACACTGACCCTAACCCGGTCTAACCCTAATGCTCAACCTACCCCTACCCCTAACCCCTAAACCCCACTTTAACAATAAAGCTGACCCTCTCCCTGACCCTGATGATAACCCTAACTGTAAACTTTGCCTATGTCAGACCTTAACCTTAAACCTGACCCTGGCCTTGACCTTAACACTGACCCTAACCCTGACTGTAAACCTAACTCTGACCCAATCCGTGATTCTGAACAGAATCGTAACCCTAAAGCTAACCCTGATACTGAACCTACTCATAAAACAGAACCTAAACATAAAGCTGACCTAACCGTAACCCTGACACTAAACCTGTCCCAAACCTAACCCTGACCCTGACATGAACCTTGCCCCAAAACCAAAACTTGAACCTGACCATGACCCTGAACCTGACCCTAAAGGTAACCGTCAACCTAACACTGAACCTGACCCTGACTCTGAGCGTAACGCTAACCCTGACCCTACTGTGATCCTGACCCTAAACCTAACCATGAACCTAACCAAAACCCTGACCCCTACCCTAAGCCTTACGCTAACCCTGACCGCAATGACATCTAACTCTAACCCTGACCCGAAGTCTTTCTTAACCCTGACCCTAACACTAAATTGGTCTAAACCCAGCTCTGTTCCCTCCAGCGGGGACAACAGCTGAACCCAGCCCTCCAGGGGCGTGGGGAGGCTGTATGGGGGTCACTGGATGGGCACTGCATTGAGTGGAGTGTGAGCCTTGAGCAGCTTAGGGACCAGCGGCTCAGGGAGCTCTGGTGAAGCAGGAAGTTTGGTAAGGAACCCCCAGGCAGTGGTGACCTCAATACCCTGAAGACAGAGCCCCACGGAATTGGAACCCACGTATCCAGGCACCCCATTACAGAGAAAACCGCCGTGCCCAGCTCATTTATAGGCACATCCTAAAGGAAGCGACATGTTCTCTGCTGTACTAAAGCCGAGAGGATGCAGGGAAAAGAGAGCTCGCCCGCCAGACACGTCCCCTCCCTGGCAGGTCATATCAGGTTTCCCCAACGCCTCAGGCCCTTTGGCTAATAAAATCAAAGAGGACACCAGGGGGCTCAGAGTCTGAGAGTCCACACCTTCTGATCAACCGGTGTAGCCCTAGGTCTCCTCCCCGTCTCTCTCCCTGTGAGTGTGTGTGTGTGTGTGCATGTGTGTGCCTCTGGGTGTCTGTGTGTCTGTGTGTAAAGAGCACCTGGCCATGCCATCGTGGGTGGAGATGCCCCAAGCAGGATCAGGCTGATGAGGGTTTAGATGTCTGGTGGGCAAGTCATGTTCACACCCCAGTTTAAGGCTGCTTAAGTGGAATCGGGTGAGGGTCTACACCCTTCTGCCCAGGGTTTATCCTGAGACCTTGAAGGGAGGGGTCCATGACACAGGAGCGGGGCTAACACTAAGAGTAACCACTAACACTGACCCTGACACTGACTGTGAGCCTGCCCCAAACCCTAAACCAAGCCCTGACCATGACCCTTACCCTGAACCTGACTGTGATCCTGACCTGAACCCTAAACCTAATCCTAAGCCTGACGCTGACCCTGATGTGGACCCTGAACCTAAACCTAACACAGACATTACCGTAACCATGACTCATACCTAACCATGACCATGGCCCTGACCCTAATCCTAACCCTGACGCTGACCTAACCCTGACCCTAACCCTATCCCTGACCGTGACTGAGCCTGACGCTAATCCTAAACCTAAAGGTAACTCTAACCATGACCCTCTACGGACCCTGAACCTAAACCTAACGCTGACCGTGACCCTAACACTAACCCCTACCCTAAACCAAACCCTAACCCTGACCTTACGCTATCCCTAACCCTAACCATAACCCTACTACTAACTCTAACCCTAACCCGAATCCCAAAACCTACCGCCAAAACCTAACTGTGACACTCAACCAAACATTGACCCTAAACCAAAGCCTGACCCTAAACCTGACCTGGCCCTGACCTTCAGCAGACCCGGACCCGGACGCTGACCCTAATCCTAATCATGACACTAACACTGACCTCTACATAAACCTGTCCCTTACCCGAATTTGGACTTTAAAACTAATACCTGAACCAGACCCTTAAAAGACACTTGTGCTAAACTTCACCCTGACCCTGACCCAGACCATGTCATTAACTTAACGCTGACCCTAACAATGACCCCGACACTGACCTGAACACTAAACCTGACCCAGACTGTGAGCCTGACCCTAACTCTAACCCTAAATGTAACCCAGACCCTGACACTAACACGGGCTGTAGACCGAATCCTATTGCTGAACCTAACCCTAACACTAACCCCTAACCCTACCACGGACCCTGACCCTAACAAGTTCTAACCCTAACCGTTAACCTAACGCTAACCCTAACACTAACTTTAAACTTTAACAATAACCCTGACCCCTACCTGACTATGATCATAACCCTACCCCTAAACTTTGCCTATACCAGACCCTGACCCTAAACCTGACTCTAGCCCTGACCCTAAACCTAACCATGATTCTAACACTTACCACTACATAACCCTGTCCCTGATCCGAATGTCACATTAAACCAATATCTGATCTTGACCGTAAAGCTGTCACTGGCCCTAGTCTTCACACTGACCGTGACCCTGACAAAGACCATAAACCTTACCCTGACCCTAACAGTGACGCTGACCCTGACCCTAACACTAACCCTGACACTGAATGGGAGCCTGACCCTAACTCTAACCCTAAACGTAACCCTGACACTGACACTAACACGGGCCCTGACCCGAAACCTAATGCTGAACCTAACCCTAAAACTAACACCTAACATTATCCCTGAAACTGACCCTAACCCGGTCTAACCCTAATCCTCAACCTAACTCTAACCCTAACCATAACCACACTTTAACAATAAACGTGACCCTGTCCCTGACCCTGATCATAACCCTAACTCTGAACTTTGCCTATGTCAGAACTTAACCTTAAACCTGCCCCAGGCCTTGACCTTAACACTGACCCTAACCCTGTCTGTCAACCTAACTCTGACCCACTCCGTGATTCTGAACAGAATCGTAACCCTAAATATAACCCTGATCTTGAACATACTCATAAAACAGAACCTAAACATAAAGCTGACCTAACCCTAACCCTGACACTAAACCTGTCCCAAACCTAACCCTGACCCTGACATGAACCTTGCCCTCAAACCAAAACTTGAACCTGACCCTAAATCTGACCATGACCCTGAACCTGACCCTAAACCTAACCGTCACCCTAACACTGACCCTGACCCTGACTCTGAGTGTAACGCTAACCGTGACCCTACTAAGAGCCTGACCCTAAACCTAACCATGAACCTAACCCTAACCCTGACCCCTACCCTAAGCCTTACGCTAACCCTGACCCCAACGACGTCTAACCCTAACCCTCTGCCTGTCCTCCGTCCACTTGTGATCTCTCTCTGACAAATAAATAATAAATAAATCCTTAAAAAAAAAGAATGACTCTACTTTTAAATAATAGCTTAAAAGGGGCACCTGGGTGGCTCAGTGGGTTAAAAAGACTTGTAGACCAGTGGATTAGAGTAGAGTGCCCAGATATGGACCATCAACTCTATGGTCAAAAAATCTTTAACAAAGCAGAGAAAATTAAACAGTGGAAAAAAGACAGCCTCTTCAATCAATGGTGCTGGAAAAAATTGGACAGCTATGTATGGAAGAATGACACTCAACCATTCTCTTATACCATACATAAAGATAAATTCGAAATGGACAAACGACCTCAACGTGAGGCAGGAATCTATCAAAATCCTAGAGGAGAACATAGGCAGTAACCTCTTGGACACTGGCCACAGCAAATTCTTTCAAGACATGTCCCCAAAGACAAAGGAAACAAAAGCAAAAATGAACTTTTGGGACTTCATCAAGATCAAAAGTTTCTGCACAGCAAAGGAAACCGTCAACAAAATGAAGAGACAACCCACTGAATGGGAGAAGATTTTCACAAATGACATTACAGATAAAGGGCTGATATCCATCCAAGATCTATAAAGAACTCCTCAAACTCAACACACAAAAAACAGATAATTAAGTCAAAAAATGGGGGCAGAAGACATGAACAGACACTTCTCCAAAGAAGACATACAAATGGCAAACAGATGCATGAGAAAATGTTCATCATCATTAGCCATCAGGGAGATTCAAATGAAAAGCACATTGGGATACCACCTTACACAGTAAGAAGGGCCAAAATTAAGAAGGCAATAAACAACAAGTGTTGGAGAAGATGTGGAGAATGGGGAACCCTCTTACACTATCGGTGAGAATGCCAGTTGGTGCAGCTACTTTGGGATACAGTGTGGAGACTCCTTAAGAAATTAAAATTAGAGCTACCCTATGACCCTGCAATTGCACTACTGAGTATTTACACCTAAGATACAGATGCAGTGAAAAGAAGGGACATCTGTACCCTAATGTTTATAGCAGCAATGGCCACAGTCATTAAACATTGGAAAGAACCAAGATGACCTTCAATGGATGAACGGATAAAGAAGATATGATCCATTTTTACAATGGAGTATTATGCTTCCTTCTGAAAGGAAGGATACCCAACTTTTGTATCAACATGGACAGGACTGGAGGAGATAATCCTGAGTGGAATAATTCAAGCAGAGATTGTCAATTTTCATATGGTTTCACTTAATTGTGGAGCATAAAGAATAACACAGAAGACACTGGGTGATCAAGAGGAGAAGTGAGTGGGGGGAAATTGGAGGGGGAGACAAACCATGAGAGACTCTGAGAAACAAACTGAGAGTTTTGAGGGGAGGGGGCAGAGGGTTGGGTAAGCCTGTTAATAGGAGTTATGGAGGGCACATATTGCATGGAGCACTGGGTGTGGTGCATAAACAGTGAATTTTGGAACCCTGAAAAAAATAAAATAAAAATGACAACAACTCCTTTTCCCAACATGTGGTAGGAGTCCCCAAAATGATTGGAAGCAGCCTCCAATAGAGATCAATCCACTGCATGTTGAAGGTCCTCCCACTTCAAAAAGACCAAGAAATATCCAATCCCAAAACAAAGTAAGGTCCAGCTCCACCTCATGGAATACCACCTGCTCTCCCTTAGATAGTGTGCTGTTGCTTTAATAAACCTGCCTTCTGCTTTCACTTGGGCATTGATCTCTAATTCTCACGGGCCAACAATAAAAATAATGATGGTTTACCATTACAATTCATAGAAAAGGAGGTACAGGGAAATTGAATGAAAGAAATAACAAAGTAGGTTCATAAGTCAATCTTCCTTGTAAAAAAATTAACCTGAAAGTGCGTTTCTGCCACCTCTCTCCTGTTTGATATGATAAAGAATGACCACGATACATGAATTATAGTTCGGGATTTTGAAAAGCATAATAGCTTTATACCAACACTTGAGCTTTTATTTATTTATTTATTTATTTATTTATTTATTGCTAACAAGATAGCTCAATTTGATATGCGGTTCCTGACAACCAACCTCAGAAGAAATTCCATCTTTATGAGAAGTCAGAAAGAACCACAAACCAAACCTCAAAATAGATTCAAAGAGAAAATACTCTTAAAAAAATTTCCCTTCCTGGGGCACCCGTGTTGCTCAGTGAGTTTGGCTCACTGGGCCTTTGCGTTCAGCTCAGGTCATGATCCTAGGGTCCTGGGATTGAGCCCCATGTCTGGATCTCTGCTCAGTAGGGAGCCTGCTTCCACTTCTCTCTCTGCCTGCTCTCTGCCTACTTGTGATCTCTGTCTGTCAAATAAATAAATAAAATCTTTAAAAAAAATTTCCCTTGGGCACCTGGGTGGCAGAGTGATTTAAAGCCTCTGCCTTCGGCTCAGGTCATGATTCCAGGGTCCTGGAATCGAGCCCCACATCAGGCTCACTCCTCAGCAGGGAGCCTGTTTCTTCCTCTCTCTCTCTGCCCGCCTCTCTTCCTACTTGTGATCTCTATCAAATAAATAAATAAAATCTTTAAAAATAAAATTTCCCTTCCTATCAGAAGCAGACCAAACCAATAACAAATTCCCCAGAAAGCTTCATCGAAAAGGCTGTACTTTCTTCAGACACCCAGCAGGACCTTCTTCTCTGGGCCTGGTATTTCTTCAATGGCCTATTCCAGAGAATAAGACACTAAACTACTGAGCGCCAAGGGCCTCAGAACCACGAAAGAGATGATGAGGGGCACAAAGCACGCCTCTGGTCACCAAGAGTGTATGTAAACATTTGCTGCTTTTCTGCATTTTTCAAAGCTGAGTTTTTAGCTGGTGGCAGCTCCTTTAGGATAAATTGCTGATACCGTATAGTAAAAGCTATTATATGATCTTTTACAAACCATTTCCTATCTTTGCAATCTCATGTGCCAAGATAGACACAGATTATTTAAAACCCTGAAGAGAGTGCTATTGCATTTAAATTGCCTGTAACCTTCTTGTAATAGATTTATGATTGATGATAGATTTAGTTAAAATATAACTGTTTTAAATATTTATTCTTAGTAAACCATTTCAAACTATGCTCATTTAAGTAAGTTGGTGCATAATCCCATTTCTATTAAAACATAGTGCAAGGACCAATGCCACGCTTCCGTGAGAACCCCAAGCTCTTTTTCTAGAATGGCCATATGCGTATGTATCAGGCGTCCTCTTTTCACTCCCTTTGTGGAGCACCTACCATGGAGGTCATGTAATAACCAATAACCAAAAAACAAACAAAAAACCCAAACATCCAGGTCGAAGTGATTCACGCGTGCCATCATGCAATGGCGGACCCTGCCTGGAGACTAGGAGACTGCTCAAACAGATCGCGGGCAGGCATCTCAGCCCAGGCCTGTGCTGGGGAAGCTGGTTCCTGGCTTTGTGCACAATCAGGAAGCCAGCGAAGTGACCCGAGAGTGCAGCTGGGTTTAGGGCTGATGATCTTTTGGCAGCCAGGCAGCACTCGGACACCCGCTCGGGGAGCCAGGCTAGGAGGCTGCCCAGCGCTGGTGCTGGCCACGCTCGCAGGCCCCCGGGGCTTCGCTGGCGCCCGTGCCCCGGGCCCGCGCCTCAGGGCGGAGGGGGAGGGGGGCGGAGGCGGGGCGGCCCGGAGAAGGGGCTTTGCTAATTGTGGAAGCGGGAAGTGAGCTCTCAGAGGACACGGCGGAGAGTCTGAGAGGAGGTGGAGGGGCTGGCAGAGGAGGGGCGCGCAGCTCCACGGTGCTGTGCTGCGGCCCAGTCAGGCCTCAGGACCCCCTTCCTCGCCGCCCTTGCACTCCCGAGCTCCAGCTGAGCCCCTGAGGCCGCGCTGTTCTGCTCCCGTTGCCCGCTGCCCCGCCCCGCCCCATGGCTTCTCCAGATGACCCTCTGCGAGCAGGTAAAGTGACACCGCGCCGCGCCCTCATCTGGAGCAGAAAGCGGGGGCCGCGAGCTCGCGGGGGTGTTGGGACCCAGCCTCCCGCGACCTCCGGGGCAGCAGGACCACCCCGGACGACACGCCGCACCCGGGACCCGACGGGGTCTGGCTGGGGACGGAGCCATGGGAGGTGCCCCCCCCGCGCCAGCGAGCGCAATAGCCCCCATCGTTTGGCACCCCCACGCGCGGGTGCCGGGGACCCCCTTCCCTCATCCCGAGCCTTGGACCCACCACTTTTCTTCTGGACTTGAAATCCCAGGTGGAAACTAGTCCCTCAGACCTCCCTGGCAGCAAGGAGCACAGGGAGGGATTCTCGGTTTTTCCACCCTGGCTCTTCCTCTCTCCACATTCACATGCCTTCTGGCGTCCCTTTCCTCTCCTCATTGTCACTTTTATTAAATGGTTTTGTTCTGCGTGTTGACCCGCAGAGCGATTTCATGAATGAATATACAGGAAACTGAGTCAGAGCCCACCTGTGAGAGCCCACCTGTGGAGGCCTTTCATTAGAATGGTCTCTGGTTCTAGCCTCAGTTCAGAATACTGCGTGTACCTGAGGACCAAGTCCAGATGTTTCTTTCATCTCTGACTTGAATTTGAAATCCTAACGTCACTATGACCTGGGAAAGCCGAGGTCCACAGCATCTTCATCTGAAATTCCACTAGAGCTCCCATTTACCTAGTGCCCAGCCTGAGTCTGTTTTCCACTACTGTCAGGGTTCTAGAAGTTCATGCACTGCCCACCACTGACAGTAGGGGCATCTCTCTGTCCAGATTTTCCCTTTACATAAGGAGGTCAGTTACAGGAGATTAGGGCCCACTCTAAGGATCTCACTGTAATGTGATTGCATCTGTAAGGACTCTAGTTCCAAATAAGGTCACGTTCTGTGGTACCAGAGATAAGGACAGCAGCAAGGTTTCTGGGGGAAATGCAAGTCAGCTCTTAACAGTCCACTCTCTGGCTCCCCAAATTCGTGTCCTTCCCGTGTGCAAAATACCTTCACACAATGCCCTCCAAAGCACTAATCATCCCAGAATCAACTCAAAATCTGAAATCTCATCTGTCCTCCTCCACTGAAAGACCCAGATCTCACCCAGACCATGGGACCTGAGGACTGCATCCAGAAGCCACAGTCTCCTGGTAAAGCTGCCCATCAGGTCCTGACATCACCCTCATTAGTCCCAGCAGCCAAGGGCCTACAGTTCCCAGAGACAGTTTCTCAGAGGAAGTTTGAAGACCACCTCAGAGGACGTTCTTTGGGAGTGAATGACGAGGGAAGGGGGTCAGAGCCTCCTGCCATTCCCAGGGAACCCAGAACCCAGAGAGTGAGGCCTTGGGTGCTTTCTAGTGACAGATTCAAGGCAATTCTTCGACTTTGGGACTTCAGAGTTAACTTAGTTTTCATTTGTGATTATTATTTTTGTGTGGGGGCCATAGCTTTTCTTTTGACCTATGGCTGTTTTCACTCCCGGTTCTGAAGAAGCCCCTAAATCCTAACCCTGTTGAGGACTCCGAAAGCTCTCAGAGCAGCAGTACTGGGGGACAGTGTGGACACATGGTTTGGTTTCTCCTCTGGCCTGATTCTGCGGCAGCCCCGCTCTGTCCTCCTCAGACTTCAGAGCAATAGCTGAATAAGTGGAGAAAGGACCAGGGGGTCAGGAAGGTGGGCACCGAAGAGTGACTTCTCTGGAGGGTGGCTGAGCTAGCAAGTGAGCGTGTCAGTCCAGCTCTGCCTGCAGTCTGGATGGAGCTGAACAGGGGCCAGGGAAGGGGAGGAGGAGCAGAGAGCGGGGACAAAGGGACCAAAGAGGAGATTCAGACGAAGGGAAGTAATTGAGAGGAGAGAAGAAACTCTAGAAGACAGGCATGTAAGAAAGGAAAAGGGATGGAGTGGGCATCAGGAAAGGGCACCACCAGGGAAGGAGAGAGGGGAAGGGAAGAGGGAGGGAGGGAGGAAAGTGGAAAGGAAGAAGGGAGGAGTCAGCACGCCAGGGCTCCCCCTGCATCTGAAGAAGAGGTGGCTGGTCTGGCTTGTCAAACAAGGTGCTCATTCTTTGGTCCCAGTTTCTGCTCCCAGTGCTACTGGGCTTTGCAAGGAACGCAGGCTGTCCCCTGAGATCCACTGGAGCCCACTGGAGCCCACAGGAGGGTGGGAGAGGTAAGATGCCACCTGGTCCTGTCCTGAGCTGCTCCCAGCTGCTAGCCTCACCAAATGGTGCAAGAGGGACCCCAGAACAAAGGAAGGACACAGGCCCGCATGTCTGCCGGTGGCCCTGGGCACTTAGCTCATCACAGTGAACCACACCGCCTCCTTAACCCAGGCTTTCAAAGCCTGCTTCTTCGTTCCTGGCTTTCATGTCTGTACGAACATGAGCCAGATCTAACTCATCTCCGACAGACAATTCTGACTCACCCTGTGTCAGATTTTTATTAGTGGCTGTGATAGAGTAAGATAGCAATGCTCCAACAAACGGACTATTTCCTCCCATGTGACCTCAACAGTCTTATACATTTTCTTAGCAAAAAAAACTTGTCTCCTTCCATTAAGCTCATAACGTGGTTTAATGTATACATGTGCCTTCGTTAGATGTGAAGCGATACAGAGGTTTTTTTTTTAATTTTACAAGGTAAAGTCAGTGAACACATCTAACTTGACGAATACGTCTCTAAAATATCAATCCAGACCCTCTCTAAATGTCAATTTCTGCCTACAGTTTGGAGCCTACGAGGTGACATTTTTAAAACGCTTTCAGTCCCTCAGTGAGGCTCTTAGAAGCTAGCCAGGGCTTACTACGTGTCAGGCACCGTGTCAGGTGTTGGAGCTAAACGGACGGAGAGCTTGGAGGCAGGCTGGGGAGGGACATCCGTGACACAACCACAGCTATAAATGAAGGCCAGTGCTAGAAAAGAGAGCAGGCTGCATGGAGAGTGTGTACCATGGGGCTTGTGAGCTCACAAATAAGTGGGAGTAACTGGAGTGGGGAGGGGGGGGGAGAGGAAGAGGGTCTTCCCATCAATGGGAATCACCTGTGCTTGGAGACAGGCACCATGAGGAGTCTCCACAGGAAGAGGGAGGCAGCGTGGTTGAAGGGCAGAAAGACAGGGCAGAACAGGCATCAGTCAGTTGGAAGGGTAGGAAGAGATGGATGGGAGGATTATGGATGCCTTTGGAGGACTGAGAATTTGTTAGAAGATCAGTGCAGATTTCTATGGAGACAAAGGCCAGGAACTGATAGGTCTTTGTAAGGTCACTCTGGCTGCCTTTTGGCAAAGGTGTTGGTAAAAGGCACGTGCAGGTGTGAACACACCAGGTGGGAGGTGAGTGCAGGAAATCAGGTGAGGGAGCATGGGAACTTGGTCCGGGGGTATATAAGGGAAAATAGCCTTTAACGAGTTCCACAAATTGGCACCAGCTGTAGCTTCATTACAGCCCTGGAAGGGGTAGGTGGGTGTGTCCTGGAGGTTACAGAAGTTACATGAGAAAGGGAAGTCTTTTTAGATCTTTTTTCCAACTAGAGGAACTCTCACCTTATTGATAGAATTCCAGAGTGGGAACGGATGGACATGAGGACATTGAGGACATCTTTGAAATGTCTGAATATGTTCTTCGACATCTTTGCAAGTGACGAGGAGACCTTGACCTTAGGAGGCTTCGGCCTTCTTTGTAGCCAAAAAGATTTCACCTACAGATTTGGGTTCTCCCTTTTAAAGTCAAGAAGACAGACAGACCTTCCAAAAGACACCTCGTATCATTTTACCCTCTCATCATACCTCACATGCTGGGATCTCCAAAACCCTCTGTTGCAGGTTGTGAGGATCCACTTTGGTCGGGCTGGTCTTGCCAAGAACACCACCACAGGAAATTTAGAGCCTGTAGTGCTATTAATAACATCATCTAAGACTGTCTTTGCTGCCCTCATGGCCTCTTCCCACGATGACTCACTGAAGCTTTTTACATGTTGTATCCATTAAGCTATAGTTCCCAAAGCTCATATTCTCTAGTGCCATTAACTTTTAGGGGACCAGGCAAACCTTAAACTTGTCCCCCTTAATAGGATCCCTGTGCCCCCACAATCTCTTTGAATGACTTTCACCATGATCCTTGAATGAGCTCTGAGACCACTGCTGGTACCTAACACTTCTTGGCACCTTGTCTGTTAGGTTCTTGGAAGAGGAGGTGGCTATGGAGGTGAGTGGGGATGGGAGTGGGAGGATTTCTCCCTTCACTTCCTTTTTTGTTTTATCAAATAATGGGTTTTGAGGGGGAGGGAAAGGTTAACCAGACAATTTATTTTCCATCTCCCATTGATAAAATGTTTACCACTCCCCATTGGAAGAATTTAGATCTTTATTTAGAATCTCCAGGAAAATCTCCCAAACCCAGCCCACCACCATGTGGATTCAGCCATTTTTTGATTCACCTCCAGATTGTCTCCTCCTAACTGCTCAAGCCACAGGTTAAGGGCGAAATGTTCAATGCCCAAGCAATTAAGTGGGGAACACGTTTACCTAAGCAATTGCATGCAGCTCTGTATCTGCATACAGGGGGTCTCTCCCAAGCCTTTCCAACCTCAGGAAAACAAGAAAAAGCCCAGCGCGACCTGGGGGTATATATCATTCAATCATTCCTGTGTTCAACACTCATGGCGGATCCCCACAGAGACAGTGGGAGAGCAAGGACGAGAGAAATCCTGGAAGCTGAAGTCTGAGGAGGATTTCAAATTCAAGTCAGAGATGAAAGAAACATCTGGACTTGGTCCTCAGGTACACACAGTACTCTGAACTGAGGCTAGAACCAGAGACCATTCTAATGAAAGGCCTCCACAGGTGGGCTCTCACAGGTGGGCTCTGACTCAGTTTCCTGTATATTCATTCATGAAATCGCTCTGCGGGTCAACACGCAGAACAAAACCATTTAATAAAAGTGACAATGAGGAGAGGAAAGGGACGCCAGAAGGCATGTGAATGTGGAGAGAGGAAGAGCCAGGGTGGAAAAACCGAGAATCCCTCCCTGTGCTCCTTGCTGCCAGAGAGGTCTGAGGGACTAGTTTCCACCTGGGATCCCAAGTCCAGAACAAAAGCAGCGGGGCCATGGCGGGAGACGAGGGAAGGGGGACTTTGGCACGCGGGCATGGGGGTGCACAACGATGGGGGCTAGCGCGCCCGCTGGCGGGGGGCACCTCGGGCGACGCCATCCCCAGCCCGACCCCAGGCGGACCCGGGTGCGGCGCGGCGTCCGGGGTGGTCCCGCTGCCCCGGGGGTCGCGGGAGGCTGGGTCCCGAGACCCCCGCGAGCTCGCGGCCTGCGCTTTCTGCTCCAGGTGAGGGCGCGGCGCGGTTTCAATTTATCTGTGCGCAGAGGGTCGTCTGGAGAAGCCATGGGGCTGGGAGGGGCAGTGTGGCCTCTGGGGCTGGGCTGGAGCGCAGGAGCGCATGGCCAGCGAGTCCTGTGGGTCCTGCAGTCCCGACTGGGCCGCAGCCTGCACGCCCCTCCTCCGCCAGCCCCTCCACCTCCTCTCAGACTCTCCGCCGGGTCCTCCGCGAGCTCACTTCCCGCTTCCGGAATTAGCAAAGCCCCTTCTCCGGGCCGCTCCCCCCCGCCCCCCTCCTTCCTGAGGCGGAGGCCCGGGCCTGGGCACCAGGTGAAGCCCTGGGGGCCTGTGAGTGTGGCCAGCGCCGGCGCTCAGCGGCCTCCTAGCCTGGCTCCCCCAGCGGGTATCCGCGGGCAGCCTGGCTGCGAAAAGTTATCAGCCCTAAACCCCGGCTGCTCTCTTGGGTCATTTCGCTGTCTTCCTGATTGCGCCCGAAGCGGGGAACCAGTTTCCCCAGCACAGGCCTGGGCTGAGATGCCTGCCTGCTATTTGAGCAGTCTCCTGGTCTCCAGGCAGGGTCTGCCTTTGCATGATGGCAGGCGCGAATAACTTCGACCGGGATGTTAGGGTTTTTGTCTGTTTTTTGGTCATTGATTATTACATGACCTCCATGGTAGGTGCTCCACAAAGGGAGTGAAAAGAGGACGCCTGATACATACACATATGGCCATTCTAGAAAAAGAGCTTGGGGTTCTCTCGGAAGCGCGGTTTTGGTCCTTGCACTATGGTTTAATAGAAAAGGGATTATGCACCAACTTACTTAAATGAGCATAGGTTGAAATCGTTTACTGAGAATAAATATTTAAAATAGTTATATTTACTAAATCTATCATCAATCATAAATCTATTGCACGAAGGTTACAGGCAATTTAAATGCAATAGCACTCTCTTCAGGGTTTTAAATAATCCGTGTCTGTCTTGGTACATGAGAATGCAAAGATAGGAAATGGTTTGTAAAAGATCATATAATGGCTTTTACTATACGGTATCAGCAAATTATCCTAAAGGAGCGGCCTCCAGCTAAAAACTCAGCTTTGAAAAATGCAGAAAAGCAGCAAACGTTTACATACCCTCTTGGTGACCAGAGGCGTGCTTTGTGCCCCTCATCATCTCTTTCGTGGTTCTGAGGCCCTTGGCGCTCAGTAGTTTAGTGTCTTATTCTCTGGAATAGGCCATTGAAGAAATACCAGACCCAGAGAAGAAGGTCCTGCTGGGTGTCTGAAGAAAGTACAACCTTTTAGATGAAGCTTTCTGGGGAATTTGTTAGTGGTTTGGTCTGCTTCTGATAGAAAGGGAAATTTTTTTTTAAAGATTTTAATTATTTATTTGACAGACATAGATCACCAGTAGTCAGAGAGAAGACAGAGAGAGAAGTGGAAGCAGGCTCCCCGCTGAGCAGAGAGCCAGACATGGGGCTCAATCCCAGGACCCCTAGGATCATGACCTGAGCCGAACGCAGAGGCTTTAGCTCACTGAGCCACTCGGGTGCCCCAGGAAGGGAAATTTTTTAAAAAATATTTTATTTATTTATTTGACAGACAGAGATCACAAGTAGGCATAGAGAGCAGGAGAGAGAGAGAAGTGGAAGCAGGCTCCCCACTGAGCAGAGAGCCCGATGTGGGGCTCGATCCCAGGACACTGGGATCATGACCTGAGCCAAAAGCAGAGGCTTTAACCCACTGAGCCAACCAGGCGCCCCGGATGGGAAATGTTTTTAATAGTATTTTCTCTTTGAATCTATTTTGAAGTTTGGTTTGTGGTTCTTTCTGACTTCTCCTGAAGATGGAATTACTTCTAAGGTTGTTTGTCAGGAACCGCATATCAAATCGAGCTATCTTGTTAGCAAAAAATAAATAAATAAAAGCTCAAGTGTTGGTATAAAGCTATTATGCTTTTCAAAACCCCGAACTATAATTCATGTATCGTGGTCATTCTTTATCAGATCAAACAGGAGAGAGGTGGCAGAAATGCACTTTCAGGTTAATTTTTTTACAAAGAAGATGGACTTATGAACCTACTTCATTATTCCCTTTCATTCAATTTCCCTGTACCTCCTTTTCTATGAATTGTAACGGTAACCCATCATTATTTTTATTGTTGGCACGTGCTTTGTGAACCATAAAGTGTACGCTATAAATGTGAGTGCTTTTCTTTTTTGGCAGTTTACAAAAAACTAATTTTTTAAATTTATTTTTTATTTATTTTCAGCATAACCGTATTCATTCTTTTTGCACTGCACCCAGTGCTCCATGCAAGCAGTGCCCTCTCTAATACCCACCACCTGGTACCCCAACCTCCCAACACCCCGCCCCTTCAAAACCCTCAGATTGTTTTTCAGAGTCCATAGCCTCTCATGGTTCAGCTCCCCTTCCAATTTCTCCCACCTCCCTTCTGCTCTCTAACTCCCCATGTCCACGAAAATCTAATTTAAAATCATTCATCCACCAGAGTACCCAAAGGGCTCCCAAATAAACTGTCGTTACATTATGTCATTCTGCTTTCGCTTCTATTGTTGTCCAAACAATGTTTTAAAACATTCTTTAAAATGGGCCTTTTAAACAAGATTTTTACAAAAGATTTGACTTATTCGTTTGTCAGAGAGATAGCACAAGTAGAGGGAGAGGCAGGCAGAGTGGGAAGCTGGCTCCTGGTAAGCAAGAAGCCTGATGGGGGACACGAATCCAGGATGCTGGGATTATGACCTGAGCTGGAGGTAGACAATTAACCAACTGAGCCATCCATGTGTCCC
Organism: Mustela putorius furo; assembly: GCF_011764305.1. NCBI lineage: Eukaryota > Metazoa > Chordata > Mammalia > Carnivora > Mustelidae > Mustela > Mustela putorius. The sequence goes on from NW_025421345.1 coordinate 344,962, forward strand.
TGAAATGGGCATTTTTGACATTTCCTGATAGCACCTACACACTCATGAATCTCAGATTCATGATATATGGGGCTAATGGACTTGACAATCATGGAGTCAAGCATGCTGGATTTGACTCACGGGCCTGTCACTGTGAATTTGGGAGGCTTGCTAAACTTGCTACATAGAAACCCAAGCATGTAAGAATTTGCAGGATTGTGACAGTTCAGTGGTATAATGTATACATAAAAATACCTAACCCAGTGTCTCTCACAAAGTAGGTCCAAATAGAGCAGCTCCCTTCCTGCCTTCATTCTGTCCTTGGAATTCCGTCCCTTGGGAGAAGTTCCTACTGCCTTTGTTACAAGAAATGAACGATATTTACTACACTGTTGGTGCATAGCATGGATCAATACATTGAGTGATAGTGTTAACATACTTCTTGAACTGCCCATTGCCCCCCAAGCACCAAATAAAATGTCATGCTCTGGGGAAACCAAAGTGAGAGGTCCCCAACTTTTAGGAGTTATGGACAGGAGAGAGATGCAAATACTGTGTCAGTGTAGAACCAGGGTAACTAATGTTTAAACCAGGAAGAGAATGTGTGTGGAAGAAAGGCATTGATTATGTATAAAGCCATTTGGCTGGATGGTGACTACCCTCAGACTGACAATTTGCCATGAAAGCTTCCAGGCCAATTTGAGATCTTTATTAGTGACAATATGGCTATAGCCTTAAGGGGAAGAAAAAAACCAAAAACGAAAACACACATACACACAAACTGTTGGTCTTGTGTCTTTTCACAAATAATGAGTTATCAGAAATTTTATCTTTAAATGTGGAGAACAGCAACTGAAAATGTATTTCATTTGATTCATCACAGAATATGGTGTTTTTGTTCATTTCACACCATTTTTGTTAAGTTTTATTTAAATTGATGCAATCTGAGATAAAATGTTAATATTCCTGAGGGTATGGACATTGTATACAAATGAACCCAGCTAAGTGGGCTCCTGGACAGGGTCTGATCTATTTATAAAAGTAGCTGGAGCTAAGTGGTTTGTTCCAGAAGAAGATAACGCCTTCCCTCCATTGCATTTGCCTTCTACAGCCTAAGTGGGACTTAATACGTTCACTTGTCTCCTTAAATTTTGTCCAGAGTGTGTTAAAGCAGTCATAGGGGACCTGGGTGGTTTTGTCATCTGCCTTATCATAACAATGCCCCAGTTTTCTCCTGGAGAATCAACGTTCCTGCTTTCAGTCCATGCACTTAGGTAGCGGCAACTTCACACTGGCTCCTGACTCTAGCAGTGGCATGTCACCCACTAAAGGCCTTTGAGAACATCACTGAGTGAGCCGTGAGTTTAGTAGATGCACGAGACCTTTGCTGGGTCGGTGAGGAGGTGGGTCTCTGAATAACTAGCCCGAGATCCACTTGTGTGTGGTGGAACAAACGAGCAGTGATGTGTTGGCCAGAGTGCCCATCATAGAGAGCCCTGAATGCCAGACAAATGCATTTGAGACTATTTTTTTAGGCAACAGGAAGACAGGAAGCTAGTTTTGAAAAGCAGCACATGAAAATTTGTGTTTTGGGAATTTTAGTCGGGCAGCTGTGTGTACGATAGGGTGGAGGGAGGAGAGATTGCAATCCCTGAGTGCATTTAATCTTTATGATGCAGTGTAATTTATTATGAAGTTGAATTTGCATCCTTATCCAAACGTAAGGGAAACTCCTGTCCAAAACTGTAAATGTTTTTTTGGTTGCTTTTTTTTTTTAAAGATTGTATTTATTTATATGACACAGAGAGAGATCACAAGCAGGCAGAGAGGCAGGCAGAAAGAGAGAGAGAGAGAGATGCAGGCTCCCGGCTGAGCAGAGAGACTGATGCGAGGCTCGATCCCAGGACCCTGAGATCATGACCTGAGCAAAAGGCAGAGGCTTAACCCGCTGAGCCACCCAGGTGCCCCTAAACATGAATAATTCTTTTTTGTTAAGATTTTATTTATTCCTTTGACAGAGACAGATCAGAAGTAGGCAGAGAGGAAGGCAGAGAGAGGAGGAAGCAGGCTCCCTTACAAGCAGAGAGCCCGATGCGGGACTCAATCCCAGGACCCTGAGATCATGACCTGAGCTAAAGGCAGAGGCTTAACCCGCTGAGCCACCAGGTGCCCCTAAACATGAATAATTCTAAAGGGTTCCTCTACTCACTTATATAGAAGCCCTTTTCCAAACAGAAGATTAAATCTCTCTTGGCTACTCCTACCAGCTTATTCTGAATTATTTTCCATCCAGACGCATGAACCTGAAAACCACATTTTTTACACAGTGTTTGGTTTTCCACCAATAGAATAACATAATTTGTGGTGATTCAATGTGGTGTGTTGCTAAAAGCATTTCCAATGCTGTGGATACAAGAGGGTAGTGCAGAGAGGTAAGGAAACAGGAGAAAAGGTATGGCTCTCTAATGAGCACTTTATTCTAGAATTTTCCTCCAGCCTTGGGAGCTCACCACTCACAAGTGTGTGCTGGTGCCTTGATCTCATGGGCCACAGTGCTCAGCATCTTCCAGCAGCTTTTTTAGTGAATACATATGTAAAAATTGATTTCTTGCCCCGGACTTTGAGAGAAAAATCTGTTCAGAGGGATGGACACTCTGAACCAACACCAGAAAACACTCTCTGTAGTCTTCTTGTTAAATGAAAAAATATGGTTAAAACACTTTTGAAAGTCTACTACATACAGCAAAATGTAAATATTAATTGAAATATGTCCTCTCAGCTGTGCTTAAGGAACTGAGTCCTGAGCTTTTCAGGTTTTCAGTCTGAAAGAGTACACCTCTGGTGCTCTGAAAGGGAAGAGAAGGTACACCCTGTTCTCCATATAAATTAAAGAAGAAAAATCTGTGCATTTAAGTGGGCCATATAAAATTTATCAAGCAATTACCTCCTAACTCCTACCTATTCAAATTACCTGATATGCTCTCCCTACTCCTTTATTTACTGCCTTTTCCAGGATTCTGTCTCACATCACAACATGTCTTCTGTTATTTCCTTCTTGCAAGCTAGTTTTGTTTTCTCCATCTAAAAAAATCAACAATCATTGTGTATTTCAATTCCCATTTTCCTCAAATGCATTGATTCTTCTTATCTATTATTCTTTTCTCATACTCGGTGTCTTTGTCTTTATGGGGTTTGTACTTTGCTTTTCCCTATCGTTTACTGCCATTATATAATCAAATCTAATAACTTCTTAGAGAAAGTTAAAAATTCCTACATAGCCACACGTGAACACAAAGTCACTGATTTTTAGCAAACCTATAAGATAGTCAGACATCCATTCAATTTCTTTTTTTAAGATTTTATTTATTTATTTGACAGAGAGAGATGACAAGCAGGCAGAGAGGCAGGCAGAGAGAGAGGAGGAAGCAGGCTCCCTGCTGAGCAGACAGCCCGATTTGGGGCTCGGTCCCAGGACCCTGAGATCAAGAACTGAGCCGAAGACAGTGGCTTAACACACTGAGCCACCCAGGCGTCCCTCCATTCAATTTCTTAACTGAGTCTCAAAGGCATCCTGAGTTCTAACCTAAACCTAAGTTCTACTTCTTACACGTTGTTATATGACCAAATTCTTTCAGTTCAGTATTTTGTAACATTTAAATATTAATCAATTGATTCTTTGTCTGTGTATTTCTATGAAAATAATTTGAATACTGTAGATTTATTGTTATATTTATAGATTTATAATCAAAGTTTCATCAGTTGAAGTTTTTGGAAATTTCAGATATAATTATTAACCTAAAATGATACTGCCTCAAATCCCTCTGATATCAAGGCCCAACACCTGATTATAGCCAAACCTGTGGTGGATAGTTCCATGGGAAATTGCAGTTACTTAACACTGATAGCATCTCATGTTCTCTCTCTCATTTTAGAATGTCTCCAACACAATCCAAAAGTGTAGGAGAGTTAAAGTCCTCTGAGGACAGCTCTCAGTGAAGTGGAAATAAGAACCATAGATAAAATTGTCAGTTTTCAGGTCTTCATGAGGACAACTTAAAGAAGTTTCTCAGGACCTTTCAGTAAAAGCAAGCCTTCATTTTCTATCTACAACAATTATATCAACAATGCACCTCTTTGACAAAGTTGCTTCTTCACTGTCTCACTTTCCCATTCTTTTCTACCTTGGATAATCTCCCAGATAAACTAACAGTACTCAAATCCTTTGTCCTACTCTTTGCTCTCAGGATAAATGGAGCCAAAAGACTTAGATTAATATCAAGTTCTGAATGGGATCTTAGAGGTATTTCTGTCCAGATTTTCATAAACATAGGGACCTTTGAATTATCAGGCTATAAATAAGTTCTAAATGGAGGGGGCAAAAGCAAAAAGTATAAATTTTTATGTTTGATTTTTAATCATGATTAATTGATTTTATTGATTACTAAAAATACTAACATTATAAAAGTGTGGATCTTTGTAAAACAATGTCATAATGTAAGAAATAGGTTGCATTGTCCTTTGGAGAATATTAAAACAAGTGTTCAGGTGCCATCTAATTTCTTGTTTAATCCAGAACTTTGGTGTGCATTATCTTGAGGAATATGATTTTGAAGTCCAGACAGACTAACAGAAAACTGATCCAAATGTGTGTGTTTATATTTCTGCTTTTGTTGTAAAAATCAAAGTGTGATTGCTGGTTTAAAATGGTAAAACTAATAATGTTCATGGACTCTATTATAAATTTTCTAATTGTATGGGAAGAATCCAATAAACATAGAATTAATTGATTTGCAAATCCTCAAAGAGCTACAGGATCAGGTAGTGGTATGTTCTGATTCAACAGCATCATAATGCAGCATTTTATATGTGTGGTTAATGGATATTTTCATGAATGTTTGCTAGCTAGTCAGCCAATACAGAGATATATTAGGTAGGGTAATTACTCACAGCTGTGTTTAATAAAATGAGAGAAAATTATCAAATGACACTAATAATAATAATCCTATAGCAGGCTAAATAATTCAATGATAATTACAAGTATTAATCTAGCTTTCATCCCTGATTATGACTCTTCTCTCCTTTATCATAAAGGGAGTAGCAGATTCTCTGCAATGAATTGTGAAAACCCAGCAGTGACTTTGGCAGTGAAGGCCTCCCATCAATTTTGATAGGTTAAAATGATTCTGGATGGTCTTGAGCAAATGTGTCAATTTTTTTTTTTCTGTGTGTGTCATAAAAGAAAGAAGCAATAGTAAATCCTTGCTGTTATTCCATGGAGCCAATAAAATCATAGTGCGAACAAGAGGCTGTTGACACCGTAAGTGTGGTTAACTGTCTTGAAATACTAGGCCTCGAAATAAAATTCCAATATTTCACACAACCTCTTTTTTTTTAAGAAAATATCAAAACAAAACAAAACAACTATACTGCTTACATATAGGGCCCTGCTGTTGTGTTATTATTTTTGAACATGTATACTGTAAGTGTATATATATATATGTTTTTCTCTGTGCAATAAATTCATTTAGAGATAAATTTGGATTGCAAATTATTTTGGGGGAGGCATGGTATTTGTGGCTAGTCTTACAAGTAAAAAGGACTAAAAGAAAGAAGAAAAACATTTTTTATTACAGCCTATTTACATCTGTCCAAAGTACTTATTTACTATAATACTGACTAATGTATAATACTGGACACAAAGAAAGAAGTGAAATGAGTTATAATTCAGTCGAAGTATAGCTGGCCATTTTAAAACTTACCACTGAATCTTTCTGGTATGAAATGTGATTATCTGGCAATCTGGTCCAGTTTATTACATCAGGTCATTTGTATGTTCTTATTACCATTTTGATAGCATAGCACATTTTATAACCCAGACATTTTACAATGGAACTATGATGCATGTATTTTCAAAAGGATAGACATACATGAAGCTATGAGGTCAAAAAAGATGAATGTCCGTAGTACCATATAGACTCAACAAATAAAAGTGTCCAAGGCTCTGAGTGAGATTTACGAATATTGTAGAAGATTAGGCCAACATGTGGTTTTGATATAAATAATCTGTTCTTAAATTAGAATTACAATCATTGAGTATAGTGTTGAAAATGGCAGATAGATTTTAGCTATCTTTGCTCACTAGGGAAAATGGAAAAATGTTTAGTTTGGTCAGATTTTCACTTAACTTCTGAAAAATCTTATGTTTGAGAGAACCCTTCTGAAATAAGAATCCTTAAAGACATAACCCCTTTGGCACAAGTTTTCATGAAACTTGTTTGATGTTGTAGACAATCATATGGCACACGTACTGTTCTAGATGTTTCATGCCAATAATATGTAAGCCATACTAAGGCTACATATACATATAGAGATGTTCCTCAGCTTACAACGGGGCTATGTACAGAGACACACATAAAAAATTGAAAATGCATTTAATACCCCTAAACTATCAAATATCATAGCTTACCTTAAGCTTATTTAAACATACTCAGAACACTTACATTTGCCTACATTTGGGCAAAATCATCTTAAGCAAAGCCTATTTTATAACAAAGTATCAAAGATCACATGCAATTTATTAAATATTACACTAAAAAAAAGAAGAATGGTTATATATAGAATGGTTGTAAGAATATCAGGTGTTCACCCCTGTAATCTTCTAGCTGCCTGAGAGCTGTGGCTCACTGCCCCTGCCCAGCATCACAAGACGGCACCATACCACATGTCACTGGCCCTTTTTATAAAGACCCAAATTCAAAATTCAAAGTACAGTTTCTACTGAATCACTTTCACATCATTGCCAAGTTGAATCATAAAATAACCAAAGCATACAAACGTGGGTAGATACAATAGGTGTGATCATGTTCTCCTTCATAAAGAGATGAGTTAATAGATAAATAGAAGTAACTAGACTTTTTAGAAGTTAATCAAACTTTGCCTGTTATTTCTTAGTAATATAAAATATATGGTTTTCTAACAAAAACTTTTATCTTAAAAATATTTAAAAATAATTTTCAGGCTACTCATTAGGTTATATTTACTTTTCCACTGAAGGAAAAGCTGGTTGTTGTAGTTGTAGTTGTTTGTTTGTTTTAGTCTCCTCCTAATTTTTATTATTATAATGTGGAATGAGGAATGTTAGATTGAAAAGTGAATTATTTTATAGACAAAAATCATTACTTGATTCACCTCCTGGTACAGCAGATTGAACTCCTGAAATTATGCCCTTTTGCCTTACGGAAGAGTAACAGTTATGCTTACTTCTGAAACATACTTGGTGGTGGCCCTAAATAGTGACACCATAGTAAACATTTTGAATATTTGCAATTAATTTTTATAGTCATAGGCACTGCTGGTATCTTAGCAGGTATTTCAATAAAGCTAAAAGTTGCCTGACTGTTTAAAAATATTAACAAGGCACAAAACATGGCAGAAGTACTGTCCTGAGATATTATTTTTTTCCATATGCTCCTGATTCCAGACATGACAAGTTATTTTTTTTTAATTTTTTTTTATAAAAGATTTTATTTATTTATTTGACAGAGATCACAAGTAGGCAGAGTCAGGCAGAGAGAGAGGAGGAAGCATGCTCCCTGCTGAGCTGAGAGCCCAATGTGGGACTCAATCCAAGGATCCAGGGATATGACCTGAGCCGAAGGCAGAGGCTTTAACCCACTGAGCCACCCAGGCACCCCCATGACAAGTTATTTTTGATAGATATATATACAATGTATTTTCCAGTTATAAGAAAAATGGTTCTGCTATTTTTAACCTTTTTTAAAAATTACATAATTTTTTTAAATTAAAATTTTATTTTTTAATGTTTTACTTTTCTTTTCTTTTTTTAAAAAGATTTTATTTATTTATTTGAGATCACAAGTATGCAGATAGGCAGGCAGAGAGAGAGAGAGAGGGAAGCAGGCTTCCTGCGGAGCAGGGAGCCCGAAGTGGGGCTCGATTCCAGAACCGTGAGATCATGACCCGAGCCAAAGGCAACAGCCCAAACCACTGAGCCACCCAGGCGCCCCAATGTTTTACTTTTCAATATACTACTTAGAATATAAAACCTATTCCATTTGGTAAGATGTTTACCATTTAAAAAATGGTAATTTTCTCATAGTGTGCTCCCCTCACATTCCTTTATTTTGAATAAAAAATATTTCACAATAAACATAACTGATGCTTTCCTTTTGATGGTCCCTCTGTTGGTCATACTGTATATGAGCCATGACAATTAGTTTTACAAAATTTATTCATGTTTGTTGATATGTTTTATCATAACTAATTTTCCCTCCCTTATCTAGATTCCCCAGCTTTCAGACAGGTGGACACTTCAATAAACCATACCCAAGGGATGTATCAAGTACTTCTTAGACATCTCTCAGATCCTTGAGGTCTCATTTTGCCCAGGGATTTGCAATAGGTTCTGCCAGAGGCACCACTGTGACAACTGATGTCCAAAGTCTATCCCTTGCTAAGCTCAAGAGGTCACTGGTTTCCAAGTTTATCTATACAATTAATGCATTCCAGAAAGTTCTTTTTTTTTAATATTAACAAACTTACTTTAAAGTTTATATGGAGAGGCAAAGACTCACAATACTCAACATAATGTTGAAGGAGAACAAAGACTGAGGACTGACTTCAAAGTTTACCATAACGATGGGGCGTCTGGGTGGCTCAGTAGGTTAAGCCTCTACCTTTGGCTCAAGTCATGATCCCAGAGGCCTGGGATCGAGTCCCGCATTGGGCTCTCTGCTCAGCAGGGAGCCTGATTCTCCTCATCTCTCTCTCTGTCTGTCTCTCTGCCTATTTGTAATCCTCTCTGTCAAATAAATAAATAAAATCTTTTAAAAAAAGTTTACCATAACGATAATTGTAAGCAAGATATTGTAATACCACAGAAAGACTAGATTAAAGGAACAGAATATATATTATCAATTATATTTTATATTTAATATAAAAGCAATAGCAATACAAGAAAACAAAATACAATCTTTTAAACAAATGGTTCTGGAGTAATGGTGAAGCTAAATGTAAAAATATAAAATAAAAATACAATAAAATAATAAAATAAAATAAATCCAGGCAGATATCATCATACACTCTTCACAAAAATTAGATTGGATTATAAACCTAAACATGAAACATGTAGAAGGTAATATAGAAGAAAATATAAATGACCTTGGTTTTGGCAATAACTTTAGCTACAAAAGCACAAGCACGGAATTTAAAAATGTCTACTCTGTGAAATACAATGCCAAGAGAATGAAAAGGCAAAGCACAGACTATGAGAAAAAATTTGCAAAATACACATCTGGCAAAGGACTGTTAATCAAAAATACACAAAGAACCCTTAAAACTCAACAATGGGGGGAAAACCTGATTAAAAATGAGCGAAAGACGTTAGCAGATACCTCACAACAGAAAATATTACAGATGGCAAATAAGCATATAAAAAGATGCTTCACATCATATGTCATCAGGAAAATGCAAATTAAAACAAAAAAGAGAGACCAGTACATACCCAGAATCCAGAACACTGACAACAGAACACGAAATATTGGTGAGGATGTGGAGCAACAGAAATGTTCTTCCATGTCTATTGATAATAAAGAATGAAAAACAACTTGGCAGTTTCTTACAAAACTAAACATATTCTTGCCAGATGATTCAGCAGTAGCAGTTCTTGGTATTTATCCAAAGAAGATGAAATCTATACCCACAAAGATGTCTATAGTAGTTTTATTCATAACTGACAAAAGCTTGGAAGCAACCAAGATGTCCTTCCATAGGTGAAAGGTCAAATAAAGTGTAGTACATGCAAACAATGGAATATTATTTAATGCTAGAGAAAGGAATTAACAAGACATGAAAAGATATGGATATAAATATTTAATAAATATTTGATTTTAGGCTTCTACCAGTCTATCAATAGTATTAGTATATTTTAACAGTGATTGCTCAGCATTCATGAATTTACCTAATAAAATATTTTGGGTTCAATATTTTAAATACTTCAACCTCTATGATTATATTCCTAATAATTTTGAATTGGGGTAAATAAACCTTAATTTTTTGTAACTTGTTTCTTATTGCAAAAGAGCTCAATGAAATTTTGGAAAATAAAAATTTACAAAAAAAGTTTAGTTTACTATTGTCAAATAATTTAAAACTTTATCTTATATTCAAATACATATATTTTTCTAAATTGATTTATATGCTACTAAAACCAAAAACTTTTAGTTATACTCGATTTCATATCATGCATCCAATGCCAGAAAGCCATCTGAGGATGACTTTTCTTAAATAGAGTTAAGATGGGCGTTATTACAATGCAAGATGGAAACAAAGATAGTATAACAATTGAGTGTTACATAACTTTTCTGTTTTGATCAAGTTACTAATCTACAAAAGGCTTTTATCGGTGACAGACTTGGGAATTTAACAAAACTTTTAAACTAGCGTGTGCGACTCATTCCTAGAAAACAACACAATCATTAACACTTTATTTAGATTAAATCATGACTATTTCTCCATTTGAATAAAAAAGGTAGCAACCCCAATAAGTTTATTGAACATGAAAAGTTGAAATGCTGTAATGCTCCTAAGGAATCAAATGATCCAGTCATGAATTACAAAAAAAGGATATAAATTACCAAAGTGTTTGTATAATTGTAATGTACAACTGCCCATTATAGTTCAATAGTGTAGGCTTGTACAAGAACTCTATAAAAGAACTCCACTTCTAAACAGTGGAAAATATGTTCCCTTTCCCCCTATATACAACTATTAAGCCATTCATTTAGCTTTTAAAATATCCACTTAATACAGGCTTTTTACTCATTTGAACCTGGCAGCAGGTCTCTATTCTTATTGCTTACATCTGAAGGATAGACTTCTAGCGTAAGAGGTAAAGCCCATAAAGGAGCCCAATAATAACAACAAAATACAGTTTAGTGATCCCTAACAATCTGCCAGCTACCTTTCTGAGAATACTTCAATTAATAAAACATATAAAATAGCTGACCAAAAAGAACTTACATTCTTTTGAAATATAATAGTGAAATAAAGCAATAATAGAGGGGCACCTCGGTGGCTCAGTCCATTGAGTGACTGCCTCTGGCTTGGGTCATGATCTCAGGGTCCTGGGATGTAACTCCCCAGCAGGCTTTCTAGGCAGTGGGGTGTTTTCTTCTTCCTCTGCACCCCCTCCCAATTCTCTCTCTCTGTCTCCAATAACAAAATAAACCAGTAATAGAATAATTATTGATGGTTGATGGAGATAAGTGTTACAAAGAAATACAAGAAAGGTAAAAGCCATTGGAGAATGCTGGGAGGAAAGTTAATTTTATTTTGTGTTGGGTGGTTATATCTCATTTATGAGATGTTATTTGCACAAAGACCCAGGAAGTGAAGGAGGGTGTTATACAAATATTAAAGGAAAAGATTGCTCTAGGCAGAGCAAGTAAATATATAGACTTTGTGTGAACAGCTGGTCTGTTACTTTTGAGGAAAAGCAAGGAGGCCAATGAGTTCATAGTGGTGGAGAGAGGAAGAACGTATTGATGTATGACCTTCCAGTACATTGAAACGCCTTCAGTTTTTATTTAATATGAAAGGGGAAGATACCAAAAGACTTTCAAAAGCAGAATAAAATCATCTGACTTGATTTGTAGGTTAAGTTGCTGTACCAAAATAAATTTGCAAGGAGAAAGGAGTGCAGAATGTGTGGAAGTGGGGCTATCAATCAAGTCAATAATTCAGGGACATATGATGGTGTTTTTAGCATGCTGGGTGGTAATAGAAGTGGTGAGGTATGGTTTTTATTTTGTATATATTTTGATGGTGAATATTCCGGTGAACAGGATGGGGTATGTGCATGACAGACAATATCAACATTTATTTTACCTGCACAAACAGAAGGGAGGAGTCTTCATTCCCTGATATGGAGAGAACTCTGAGTTCAAATGTTCTTTCTGATTAAATGGCATAGTGATGATGAGGATTTAGTCAGACAGTGAAAGATAACAGTAAGCATAGTGTTAAGCGGTAAGACATTATAATACATTTGAACAACAAAAAACGTTGTGTTGGATCATGTGTTTATGTGAGCAAATAAATAAATAAAGCTTCCTGGGGTTCTGATAGAGGTAAGGAAGACTAGTATATGATCCAAAGGGGCACGTGCACCAAATGTTTATAGCAGCAATATCCACAATAGCCAAACTATGGAAAGAACCTAGATGTCCATCAACAAATGAATGGTATATATATATATATATATATATATATATACGATGGAATACTATGCAGCCATCAAAAGAAATGAAATCTTGCCATTTGCGATGAAATGGATGGAACTAGAGGGTATTATGCTTAGCAAAATAAGTCAACCAGAGAAAGACACTATCATATGATCTCCCTGATATGAGGAAATGGAGGTGCAATGTGGGGGTTTGGGAGACAGGAAAAGAGTAAATGAAACAAGATGGGATCAGGAGGGAGACAAACCATAAGAGACTCTTAATCTCACAAAACAAACTGAGAGTTGCCGGAGGGTGGGGAGGGTAGGGAGAAGGTGGTGGGGTTATGAACACTGGGGAGGGTATGTGCTGTGGGGAGTGCTGTGAAGTGTGTAAACCTGGCGATTCACAGAACTGTACCCCTGGGGCTAATAATACATTATATGTTAATTAAAAAAAGAAGAAGACTACTATAAATAAAATGCTATGGTTTTCAGCAAAGAGTGTGTAATCAGGCATACTTTATTAAAGTAACCATGTAAAATGATGGTTGAAAATTGGAATAACAGAAACATAAAAATTAGAGAATTTAAAAAGAGATCTGGGACACTGTAGAGAATATAATCAATGATATTATAATAGTGTTATATGTTGACAGATGGTGGCTATATTTGTAGTGATCATAGAATAATGTATGGAGATATTGAAAACCTGAAACCAATGTAACACTGAATATCATTATACTCAAATAAAAAATAGGAAAAATAAAAAATTTTATTTTAAAAAGATAAAAAGAGGGACAAGAATTTGTAAAGTGAATTTCTAAAAGCTTAAAGATGAGGCAAAGACATACTCTGAACCTTGAGGAATACACCATTTTGAAAATTCTTCCCATTTAGAGAAAAAAATGAATCAATACCATAAAAGAACCCATTTTAACTGAGAGATGTAATGAATGCTCAAGAAATAATTTTATGACAGGATAATTATTCCCTATGAAACAGCATACAGAAACCAGGGGAAACACCTGGAAGCAAAATAAACTATACTGAAAATAAGAATTAGGAAAAAGATAAATGATGAAAGATAAGAAAATTAGACCTGTGACAGAGACCTAGTGAAGAGAATTTTTAGCTTGTGGTTTAATGTTTTTGAGGATAATCTAGAGTTCATAACTGCCTTGAGACAGGCTGGTTGTAGGCAGTTTAGGCAGACACCTAAGACAGGCCTACTTTGGGCAGGTGGTGATGGAGGAGGCCATTGGGCTGGACAAAGACAAATCCAACCATTTGACTAAAGTGTCTGTGAAGATGTTGAAGTCAGATGCAACATAGAAAGACCTGTCAAACCTAATCTCAGAAATGGAGATGATGAAGATGATTGGACAGCACAAAGACACCATCAACCTGCTGGGTCCTGCACACAGGATGGTCCTTCGTACACCCTCATGGAATATGCCTCCAAAGACAACATAGAGGAGTACATGCAGGCCCAGAGGCCTCCTGACCTGGAGTACTGTTACAATATCAGCCACAGTGCAGCAGAGTAACTCTCCTCCAAGGACCTGGTAACCTGTGCCTATCAGGTAGCCAGAGGCATGGAGTACCTTGCCTCAAAGAAGTGCATACACCAAGACCTGGCCACCAGAGAAGTGCTGGTGACAAAGGACAACATGATGAAGATCTCAGACTTCAGCCTTGCCAGAGATATCACCACATCAGTTACTATAAAAAGACAACCAACAGTGGACTTCATGTGAAGTGGATGGTCCCTAAGGCCATGTTTGACCAGATCTACATCCACCAGAGTGACTTCTGGTCCTTTGGGGTGATCCTGTGCAAAATCTTCACTCTGGAAGCCTCCCATATCCTGGAGTGCCTGTGGAGGTGGTTTTCAAGCTGCTGAAGGAGTCATTTGATCAATAAGCCAATAAGTGTACCAGAGAGTTATACACAATAATGAGGGGTGGCTGGCATGTGGTTCCTTCAAGCTGCTGGTAGAAGACCTGGATCATACTGTGGCCTTGACCTCCAACCAGGAGTACCCGGACCTGTCCTTGGCCCTGGAACAATACATGCTTTCCCAACTCCCGAAGCTCCACCTGCTCCTCAGAGAAGAATTCCACCTTCTCTTATGTGCCGTTGCCCAGGGAGGCCTATCTGCCCTGACACCCAGCCCAGCTTGCCAATGGTGGACTGAAATGAATAGTATCCCTATTACTCCTGTCCAGATTCCATCATAAGCTGTAACCCTTACCCCCCACCCTCCCTGCAAGACTCACTGCCTTCTCCTTTGTCCCTTTCCTACTGGCAGGTTCCAGCTGCCTACCTGAGGCCTTCACCCCTTGAAGTTCACCTCTCTTCCCCTTCGTCTTCCTCCTCCTTACAACCTGCTCATGAAAGAAAGGCACAGAGAGGCAGGTACTTGCTCGTGGCTACTTCCTTCCCTCCCATATGTTGGACCAAGACCCCTCCCTGGCATCTGGTACTGCCTGGATGTCGAGGGAGTGGGAGATGAGGCCTGACAGTGAAAGGTGAGGGAGCTTTCCTGTTTTGGTTTTGTCTGCTTAGCATAACATGTAAGACCGAGTTCTGGTGGCAGGGACCTAGTCCTTGGGGCTATAGCACTAGCAAGGGGAGGTCAACTGCTCTGGGCCATGGCTAAGAGCAACCCCTGCTCCAGAGATATGATGCCAAGGGCTTATTAATTTTGATACTAATTTGCTTTGCTAACCAAATACCTGGTATCAAAGATGGGAAGGCAAAGGCTGAAAGCAGTGTTGTGACCATGGGGTCCAGCCCCAAACTATGAAGAAAACCAAAAGTGTATATATCTGAGTAAGTATATATTTACACACCTTTTTAAATAGGTTGTTATCATAGATTTAATCAATGGGTAATATGCTCCTCGTGGCTGGGAATCATCAGTTGCCATATATGAAAAACAAAGAAAAGAGGTGTCTGGGTGGCTTCCTCCATAAGTGTCCCTTCTTTTCAGGTCATGATCCCAGGGTCCTGGGATAGAGCCCCACATCAGGCTCTCTGCTCAGTGGGAAACCTGCTTCTCCTTTTCCATCTGCCCTGCTTATATTTCCTCTTCCTCTCTCTCTGTCTGTCAAATGAGTAAAATATTAAAAAAGAAAGAAATAAACAAAATGTTTTTGAAAGGTCTTTTTTTTTTTTTAAATTTTCTAGGGGTGCCTTGATGAGTAGTTGTTTAAGCAGATGTTTGCCTTTGGCTGAGGTCATGATTCCAGTGTACAGGGATCCAGCCCTGCAGGGGACTACTTGCACCCCAAGGAGCTTGCTTCTTCCTCTCCCTTTGCACGTGATTCCTCCCGCTTGTGCGCTTCCCCCCTCTCTCTCTCTCTCTCTCTTGCTGTCAATAAACAAAATAAAATCTTTTACTAAATAAATAAATAAATAAATTTCTAAGCCTTCTTTCAGTTTAGGTCCCTTAACAAAAATTGCTACTGCTTCATTTAAAAAAAAAAAAAAGATAATTTAGAAAGGTGCTTCCAGAGCTAAAAAGCTGTTTTTTTGTTTGTTTGTTTGTTTTTGTGAGGATTATATAGAAGTGCTTTAAAAAGTAAAAGATAAATATGCTGTATTAACACTAATCACCTTAACTTTGGTGGTTATATCAAGATAATGAAAAGTGATTTTAAAGCAAATTTCATTATCAGACATAAAGATCAAGTCACAATTACAGAAGAGTAAAAGAATGAATTCCTCAGGGAGCATAATAATTATTGACTTTTAATACTTAATAACAGACTTGGGGATATATAGTGAAAAACTAAGAACAAAAATCATAACTTCTACCTTAGAAGAGAAATGGAAAAAAATTTCAACACCTTTATTTTAAGATTATATAGACAAATGGTCATCAAATTGGTAAGATATGTAAGACTTGAACAAAATTATCAACTAACTAGATATGCTTGATATTACAGAACACTCCCAACAACCGCAGACTACATATATCTTAAGCCATGATTTTCTTTGCAAAGGTCAACATTGATAATGTTCTAGTCATACCTCCGTGTACCAGGAACGAAGTAGCACATTTCTTGAAAGACACAGCTATCAAAGCTCCATTGAGAAACTGTAAAGATGGAGAAGGGATTTGCAAATTATATATCTGATAATGGACATCTACTCTGATTATTAAAAAATGAATAAAAATAAAAAACCTTACTAATAACCAAACAGAGTATCCTATTTTACATGTGAAGAAAATTATTGCAGAGACATGTCACCAAAAGGATATGGATGGCTTATAAGCACATGACAAATTTTTCAACATTTAGACATTAAAGAAATACAAATTAATATCAAAATGAGAGATGCTTACAATTCTATTAGAATGGCTAAAATTAATAAGGCTAATTGTACTTCGTCTGAGCTAGATTGAGAAGAAACAAAAAATCTAAACTGTTGTTGGCATATATCATGATACCACCACTTTGGAAAATATCTGCCATATAATAGGTTCAGTAGACAATTTGTAAATTTCAGAAAAAATTAATGTTGAGAGTATACTGAATTTCATAAGTCATTTCAATAATTTTTTCCAAAAAATAAACTATGTAAAACATAACTTAAATTTACTTTCAAAATATTTTATAGCATATAATGGACAACATACATAAGCCTTAAAGAAACAATCATATAAATAACCATTTAATGCCTACTTAAAAATTGCATAATACCACACTCCTAGATCCTCTCTCAATGCTCTAAGATAACCCTTCAAAGGAAATACATTTTTAAAAATAACAGATGTTTTGGCGAATAATTTAATAAAATAAAAGTTTCATTCATCTATGTAGATCATAATAAATGTTTTTAATAAGCATGAAATTATAACTCTGAAGTGTGCTAAAATGAAACCACCTGCTAAGGGTGAAAGAACAAAAATAAACATCATTTTTCCAAATAAGAGGAATTTATTACCTTCAAATCAAAGCATGTGGATTTGTTCAAACTGGCATTAAAGGAATATGGAAACACAAACCATAGAAAGTCATATTTTAGATTTCTAAAACTTCAAAGTGAACAGTATACATTTTTTAAATATTACATAATGCTACATAATGACAAGATGACAGGTTGTGACAAATAGCATTTTAAAAGCTCTACTCCTAATGGAACGGAAGGTGTCATTTCCCTATAATTTTATATATGTCATTAATTTACTATATCTGGATACAACATATTACCAAACAGATGTTCATCAAAGACTAAATCATTTTTAATGGAACATAATAATTTGAACCTACATCTATTAATCATTTTTTTCGATCAAACATTTATAGTCTCACTAAACATTATATCAGTTGTCGACAAAATTAAAAAAGAGTAGGATAAAATGTCGTGTTTGGAAAAGTAGATTTTCTTTGAAATTTGCATTTAAATGAAAATATTTGCTGATATTTTTAAAACTTTAAATATAATTTTATATATATCTGACCTATCAAATGATATAAAACTTTTGGAGACTTAATATAGTTTGGGGCACATGGTAAGCAATAATCAAATTTTTGTTGATCCAAGTGTTCTTTTATTATTTTTCTTAATTATTCTAGTACCACAATTTATACTTCTAAGATTTTTCCACCCCCCCATTTTAATATCTCTTAAGGTGGCACTCACCTTGCACTTGATGACATATCCTAGTTTAACTGTCAGCATTTCTCTTTCTTAGTCGAACATAAACTACAGTGCATCTAACCCTTGATGAAAGCTAGGATGCAATTAAATACACTATTATGGTTACGATTCTGATATTTGAAATCCTCCGGTAGCTCCCTGTGCCCCCACAGTGTAGTACCTCACCTCCTCAGCATAGTATACAAACCATCTCAGCCCCAGTGTTAACCCCGGGGCTCAGCCTCCATCCCCAGGTGATGCTGTGAGATCAGCTGTCGGTTGTCATGAACTTGCTGTAGGTTCCCGAATGCACTGTGCTGCCTCCTGGCACTTTGAAACTTGACACACTCATCCTCATTCTTCACTTTGCCCTTGTCTATCACCTCCCCTGAAAATCTGTTCCTAAGTGGCTTTTCCCAGCTCCAACCTACCCTTGGCAGACTTTTATCTCCCTGTGGTAAAGCCTGTCACACTGCACCATGGACATGCCCGTTGTCCACCTGAGAAGAGAAAAGGGACAGTGAGGGCCCCCAGCATTTGCAGCTCTAGTGCAGAGCCCCATGCCTGGCTTGCAGGAAATGCCAGATCATGAAGACAAACGGAGATCATCCTCTGACTAAAACAAGCACTTCTTTGCCTACCGCAGGGTCTGGATCAATAAAAGGCAGCCAGTTATTATTGCTGTTTTTCTAGGGATATTTTACCCATATATTTCCCAGGTCTTTACTCTTTTTATAGCACTTTAATTCAGGCTTCAACCACTTCCTAGTCAGATCAGGTGAAATCATTTTCCTTCCCATACCCTCGATGTATTTCACACCTAGTAATTCTTTTTTTAAAGATCTTATTTACCCATTTGACAGACACATCACAAGTAGGTAGAGAGGCAGGCAGAGAGAGAGGGGGGAAGCAGGCTCCCCGCTGAGCAGAGAGTCCGATGTGGGGCTCCATCCCAGGACCCTGAAATCATGACCTGAGCCGAAGGCAGAGGCCTAAGCCACGGAGCCACGCAGGAGACCCCATTTCTGGTAATTTTTAATCAACGTGGATTTGCTGCATCAAATAGTTCCTTCTTCAAATATAAATATATAAATATATTGATCAAGTCACTCACACGTCTTAGTAGAATGTCATGCCTTTAGTAGCAAACTTGAAATCTTGGCCATTGGTTTTGATTTTTGATTTTTGTTTTGGTTTGATTTGGTTCGGTTTTTGTGATTTTAAAAATCCCTCCACCACTTGGATCTGTCTGACCTGATTGCTTTCAGCTGTTTCTGCAACCAAATTGTCCCCGCAGCAAAAACTCTCATTGTTTACAGTGGCGCCCCCTTCTGAACACTTTGTTAATAAAAAGCTTTTTTTTTTTTTTGGCTATGGTAAATGTGGAACAACTTGAGGTATTTCAAAGAGTTGAAGCACAGATAAATTTCTCTAAGGGTGGGGTGAGGGTTACTCAAAAAGAACTTGACAAGGCTTTTAAAGATATCGACAATCATTATAACATAACGTGACTGATTGTTACCGTGCTCTTAACTGGGCAAACACTTGTTGGCTTCCAAGATAGACTAACATAGTTGAGATGGTTCTAGCGGCCTTCTAGCACAGGGTCTCATGAGACACGGATTCTAGCCACTGGCTGTGCAAGGCATGAGGCCTGTTAGTGATTCTCTTTTTTCCTCTGCAGAATGGGTCTTTCTATATTCCAGATCCTTTCTACCCCTATAAATAATGCGGCAATTCTCTCAGTGAGTTGTACTTTTGCTTTAAACAGCCAACTGTCTCTTAAGAAGGAATTTTGTTTAAATCCTTAAAAAAAAAAGTCCTTTTTTTTTAAAAAAAAATCTTTATTTTTTATTTTTTAATCCCATAGGTATACTCTGATCCTGGCACTTTGTCATTATGGCCTTCTCGGCTGATTAAAATATTCATCCTCAGCACCTACTGCTCTCCTCTCCTTGTGGTCTCTCGGGAAGGGGTCTTCTCTAGCTCTTCTAGCAGGAGATGGGCACTTCTCCTCTACCCCTGTTGCCGGACCAACCTTACCTATCCTGCAGAGTCAGGTCGGCCTGGCCTTTTATCTGTTGTTCTGAGTGGTTATTTTTTTATAGATACTGTGCTTTGCTTTTGTCAGGATTGACCCTGGACTATCAAAACCCTTTTCTTGTGCCAGTGAAGCCCAAGAAACAGTCCTTATGAGAGAACCAGGAACCCTAACAGATCATATTTATCCTGAATGTTCCGTCCAAAATGAAAAATACATTTCTGTGGAGACTCAAGATCTCTGAGAAGGGAAGTTTCACCAACTCTGTCATGTAGGGGCATCAATTCCGATTCTGTTTCAATTCTCCTACTTTCCCAGCTAGTAATTCTCTACCTCAGAAAGCCCACTCTTAACCATTTCCACGCTCAAAGGCAGTTGCTCTTAGAGTCTGCACATGGCACTTGGGGCCTGCTGGCCTTTGGCTACTGCGCTCTGTACTTTGGGTCTAACAGCTGCGGGGCATCAAGATGAGAACGTCTCTTGTTCTAAGACTTAATATAGTTTGGGGCACAGGGTAAGCAATATTCAATTTTTTAGTTGATCCAAGTGTTCGACCTTTCTTAATTATTCTAGTACCACAATTTACTTGTTCTAAGACTTGTCACCCCTCCCATTTTAATATCTCTTAAGGTGGCACTCACCTTGAACTTGATGACATATCCTAGTTTAACTGACAGCATTTCCCTTTCTTAGTCGAACATAAACTATAGTGCATCTAACCCTTGATGAAAGCTAGGATGCAATTAAATACACTATTATGGTTACGATTCTGATATTTGAAATCCTCCGGTAGCTCCCTGTGCCCCCACAGTGTAGTACCTCACCTCCTCAGCATAGTATACAAACCATCTCAGCCCCAGTGTTAACCCCGGGGCTCAGCCTCCATCCCCAGGTGATGCTGCCAGATCAGCTATCGGTTGTCATGAACTTGCTGTAGGTTCCCGAATGCACTGTGCTGCCTCCTGGCACTTTGAAACTTGACACACTCATCCTCATTCTTCGCTTTGCCCTTGTCTATCACCTCCCCTGAAAATCTGTTCCTAAGTGGCTTTTCCCAGCTCCAACCTACCCTTGGCAGTCTTTTATCTCCCTGTGGTAAAACCTGTCACACTGCACCATGGACATGCCCGTTGTCCCCCTGAGAAGAGAAAAGGGACAGTGAGGGCCCCTCAGCATTTGCAGCTCTTGTGCAGAGCACCATGCCTGGCTTGCAGGAAATGCCAGATCATGAAGACAAACGGATATCATCCTCTTGCTAAAACCAGCTCTTCTTTGCCTACCGCAGGATCTGGATAAATAAAGAGCAACCAGTGATTATTGCTGTATTTCTAGGGATTTTTTCCCCATATATTTAAGGGGATTCTGGTTAGCCCCAGAGGGCAATGTTTTTTCTTCTGGAGGGCAGGCAGAGGGCTGCATTGTAGTTCTGGAATTGCCAAACTGGAGGGCTTGTGGGCCAGGAGTTGAAGACAGAAGTATGAGAACACAAGCAACCTTAGGTTTCTGGGCGAGGGCATGGCAGGTACGCTCTGCAGAGCTGAAACGAGATCTCGTGCATCTGAAATCAGGTGAGGATCTGACGAAACTCAGGTTGGAGTTTCTGTCCCTTATGGCCCTCTTCATGAAGAGGTGGTGGATCACGAGGCCATGGAATTTTTCCCACGATGGGAGGGTGAGATGCTCCAAACTGTAAAGATTATTCTGCAGGGTGATTGAAACCTGTTGGTTGGCTCCAGGATTTCACATACAGATCGATTCCGAGTAGGGTTCTAAGGATGGATGGCTGGGAAGCCCGACTCTCATTCCTCTTGTGTCCTAGTGACAAGACAGGTTAGATCTGCTGGATCTGGGGGAGAAACTGAGAGGGTTGAGTTGAAATGGACTCTCTTGTGGATGGGTCCTAATGTGGGTAAGTGTCCATGGAGAACTTGGAATGAGGCAGTGGCATAGGGTCCCTGAAGGGTTCTCCTAACCAGAGGCTTTGACAGAGCTCCAACGTGCAAGATTCCCACGTAGAGACGAGATTTATTCTGATGGGTGCCTCAAGAAACAGCCATATGCTGCTATTGGAATCCAGGCCTCTGAGGAGAGATGCCTGGACAACAAAACAATGGATCCGATCAGGATCTAGGGGCCTGCTCATTCCAATTGACTTCTGGGGACATCTGTCCACGGGTCTAAGTGCAGTTAGATGCTCAGCTGGTGTCAGACTGCCCTTGTTTTTCCTAGGCAGTCAACACTATTAGGATGGCCCCGGGCACTTTGGAGGTTTATCATCCTATTTCTAGGTTTGTGGCCAATGGAATGGGCAGAATTCCCAGGTACAGTCCTCAGGTTTGGCTCCAAAAACCTGTGCCTGTAGGTTTAGTGGGCCAGGGCTGTGGGGACAGTTGTCTGAAAACACAAACTCGGCTTAGGGTTTAGGGTCGTAGGTATTGCAGGACTGATCGACAGACCGTGAGGAGAACTCCTCACGATATGAACAAGGGGGCGAGTGTGAGACGCTTGCTCAAGATTTTGTCTCTGGATATTGTGTCACTGATGGCCGTGGAATGTCCGGGTGGCCTCATGGGCCATGGACGAGTCTTCCTATCTGGGCATTTGGTCTGATCCCAAGAGTTTGGGGTTATTCTTTGAGATGGGAGGAGTCCGTTTTGTTCTGTTTTTACCTCAGGTGTCCCACCAAAAGAGAGTTTCCAGAGCAGAGCCCTGGGGAGGGTCGACGGGACAACCAGAAAGCTGGTTAAAACTTGGGGCCTAGGGGCATGGCAAGCCCATTATGACATCTAAAGGTCCAGCCACTGAGAGGACTTACTAGAGGACAGGACTCATGCTGAGGGTCACAATGCGTGTTTGTGCCCTCTTCGTACTCAAGCATGGGCGGGGCCTCATGGTGAACGCTGGTTTCTCCCTCACTGAACATGGGACAACATGCCAACCACAAGGTTTCTTGCCATAGGGAAGGAGGAGTTCTGATTTCTGCATCATATTCACCCCTTTGCGGGGTTTGGAGTTAAGGTCTATCTTGTGAAGCCTGAGAAGCTAGGTTGGGAATAGAAGACGAGCTAAGGCCATGGCTGGTCTATTGTGCTCATTGTGCGGTCAGCTGTCTGGGTGTTGGTCAGGAAGTCCAGGCACAGGCTGTGTCAGACAGTGTATTAGTGCCCAGATTTGTCGATATACTTTGTGTACAGAAGGGTGCCGTGTAGGTCTATCCTCATTTCGGGTGTCTGGGAGCTCCATAGGGCAACATTTTGTTTTTTATCTGGAGGGCAGGCAGAGTGCTGCCTTGTGGGTCCAGAATTGCCAAACGTGAGGTCTTTAGCCAGGAGTGTGAGGACGGAAGTTGGAGAACAAAGTTTCACATAGGTTTAAGGGCAGGGCAAGGCTGGCACACTCTGCAGAGGTGAATCGAGATGTCGTGCATCTGAAATCAGGGCGAGGATCAGACGTTGGCTCAGGTTGGAGATCCTGTCCAGAATTTCCCCCTCAGAAAGGGGGTGGGGGCTTCAGAAAGCCATCACTGTTTTCCCACGTTGGGAGTTGTGAGATGCTCCAAAACGCAAGGATTCCTTCCGCAGGAAATTTGAGACCTTTTGAATGGGTCCAGGACGTTCCATATGGAAGGACGCCAGAGCAAGGTTCTAAGGGCGGAGCCATAGGCAACCAGCCTCACATCTCAGTTGTCTCCTAGCGACAAGACAGGTTCTATCTGCTGGCTCTGGGGATCAATCGAGAAGCCAGAGTTGAAATGGACTCTCCTACGGATGGATCCTAATGTGGGTTTGTGTCCATGGAGACCTTGGAAAGGGGTGGTGGCACCGGGCCCTGAAGGATTCTCCTAACCAGAAGTTTTGACACAGTTCCAGCCTGCTATTTTCCCATGTTGAGACAAGAGTTACCTCCGGAAACCCCCGCATGCTGGTATTTGAAAACATGCCTCTGAGGAGAGATGCCTGGAAACCAAAGCAATGGATCCGATTACGGCCTAGGGACCTGTGAGGTTCAATCTACTAACCTGGTGACATCCAACTACGGTATGAGTGGAGGTAGATGCTCAGCTGTTGTCAGACGCCCTTGTTTGTCCCGGGCGGCCTACACAATTGGGATGGCTTCAGGGACTGTGGAGGTTTCTCCTAATTTGGAGGCGTGTGGTCAAGTGAATGGGCAGAATTCCAGAGGAGTGGGCAGGCAAACACCTGAAGTGTGGCTCCAGGGGCTCCAGCGTGGAGGGTGTGTGGGCCAGGAGTGTGGGGATAGAAGCCTGAAAACACTAACACAGCTTACGTTTGGGGACATAAGTATGGCAGGCCCGATCTACAGACCGTGAGGAGAACTCTTCGGGATATGAAGAAAGAGTGAGCGTGAGGCATTTATTCAGGCTTTTGACTCTGGATTTTGTGTCAACAATGGCCGTGGAATGTCGAGGAGGCCTCATGGGCCATGGACAAGTCTTCCTCTCTGTGGATTTGGCACGAACCCAATTGTTTGGGGTCCATCTTGGGGATGGGAGGAGTCCTTTCAGTTTGGTTACCTCAGGTGTCCCACCAAAAGAGGGATTTCAAAGCAGAGCCCTGGGGAGGGGCGAATGGACAAACCGAACTATGGTTAGTTCCAGCCACTGAGAGGCCTTCCTTGAGGACAGAACTCACGCTGAGGGTCACAATGTGTGTTTATGCCTTCTAGGCGCTCAAGCATGGGCGGGAATCATGGTCCACACTGTTGCTCCTACATTGAACGTAGGGCTCCATGCCAACCACATGTATTCTTGCCATGGGGAAGTAGTAGTTCTGAGTTTTTCATCTCTTTCACCGCTGGGCCGTGATTGGAGTTAAGGTCTAGGTTGTGTATTCTGAAAACCGAGCTTGGGAAGAGATGACGACTTAAGTCCATGTCACGTCCGACGTGCTCAGTGTGGAGCCAGCTCGCTGAGTGTTGGCCGGGAGGTTCAGGCCTAGGCTGCGTCAGACCAGGCGTTAGTTTTCAGGGTATATTGTATAATTGGGGGAGAGTCGAGTGCCATGCAGCTTGATCCTCATGTAGCGTTTCTGCGTAGCCCCAAGGGCAACGTTTTTCTTCTGGAGGACAGGCAGAGTGCTGCTTTGTGGCTCCGGAATTCCCAAACTGGGTGCCCTTTGGGCAAGGAGTGTGAGGACGGAAGAATAAGAACACAAGTTAGGCGTAGGTTTCGGGACGAGGGCACGGCAGGCACTCTCTGCACATCTGAATCGGGACTTCGTGCACCTGAAGTCAGGGAGAGGTTCAGACGTAGGCTCAGGTTGGAGTTTCGGTCCATTATGGCCCTTTCTTGAAGGGGGCAGCATCTCGAGGCCATGGAGGTTTTACCAGGAGGGGAGTTGGGATATGCTCCAAGCCACAAGGATTTTTTCTGATCAACAATTGAGATCTGTTGGATCGCTCCAGGATGTTTCATACGGAAGGACAGCAAAGCAGGGATCGAAGGATGGAACCCTTGGCAGACTGCCTCGATTCTAACTGTCTCCTACTTAATAGACAGTTTTGATATGCTAGCTCTAGGGGAGCAACGGAAGGGGCTGAGTTGAAATGGACTCTCCTGCGGATGGGTCCTATTGTGGGTTGGTGTGCATGGAGACCTTGGCACAGGGCGGTGGCACACGGATCCTGAATGCTTCTCCTAACCAGAGGTTTTGCGTCATCTCCAAAAGACAAGTTTCCCATGTGGAGACTAGATTTGATCTGAAATCTAGCCTCAGGAAATCCCCACATGCTGATATTGGAAACCAGGCCTCTGATGAAAGGTAGCAGGAAACCAAAACAATGGACACCATTAGGGCCTAGGGCCCTGTCCCGTTCAATCTCCTTTTCTGGGGACATCCATCTACAGGATGAGTGGAGATGGATGCTCAGCTGGTTGCAGGCAGCCCTTGTTTGTCCTGGGCGTTCTATACTATGGGGATGGCCTTGGGGACTTTGGAGGTTTCTCCTAGTTTGTATGATTGTGGTCAATGGAAGGGGCAGAATTCCCGTGGAGTTGAGAGGCACAGACCTGATGTGTGGCTCCAGGGTCCCCAGGCTGGAGGGTGTGGAAGCCAGGAATTTGGGGATAGAAGTCTGAAAACACACACTCGGCTTGTTTAGGGGACGTAGGTATGGCAGTCCTGATCTACAGACCGTGACGGTAACTCTTTGGGATATGAAGAAAGAGCGAGCTTGAGGCACTTATTCAGGCTTTTGTCTCTGGATTTTGCATCAACGATCGGCGTGGAATGTCGGGGAGGCCTCATGGGCCATGGGTGAGTCTTCCTCTCTGTGGATTTGGCCCGATCCCAATTTGGGGGTCAATCTGTGGGATGGGAGGAGTCCTTTCAGTTTGGTTACCTCATTCTAAAGCAGAGCACTGGGGAGGGGCGAATGGACAACACGAACTATGGTTAAAAATTGGGGCCTAGGCAAGCCCAATATGCCGTCTCTTAGTCCAGCCACTGAGAGACCTTACTTGGGGACTGGGCTCACGCTGAGGGTCACAATGCGTATTTGTGACCAACGCGGCCCTCAAGCATGGCGGGGTCAAAGGGCCACACTGCTATCAACTACACTGAACGTTGGGCAACACGCCAACCACAAGATTTTTTGACATGGGGAAAGATTTCTGATTTCTGCCTCATGTTCAACCCTGGGCAGTGATTGGAGAAAACGTCTAGGTTCTGAAGCCTGAAAACCGAAGTTGGGAAGAGATGACGACCAAAGGCTTTGGCAGGTCCGATGTGTTCAGTGTGAGTCCAGCTGGCTGGGTGTGGGTCGGGAGGTCCAGGCTCAGGCTGTGACAGAAAGGGCATGAGTGCTCAGGGCATCCTGTAGAATTGGGGTACAGTCAAGTGGCCAAAAGGTTGATCCTCCTTTGGGGCTTCGGGTTAGGCCCAGAGGGCAATGTTTTATTTCTTCTGGAGGGCAGGCAGAGGGCTGCATTTTAGATCTGGAATTGCCAAACTGGAGGGCTTGTGGGCCAGGAGTTGAGGACAGAAGTCTGAGAACACAAGCAACCTTAGGTTTCTGGGCGAGGGTATGGCACGTATGCTCTGGAAAACTGAAACGAGATCCCCTGCATCTGAAATCAGGTGAGGATCTGACGAACGCTCAGGTTGGAGTTTCTCTCCCTTATGGCCCTCTTCATGAAGAGGTGGTGGATCACGAGGCCATGGAATTTTTCCCACGATGGGAGTTGTGAGATGCTCCAAACCGTAAAGATTCTTCTGCAGGTCGATTGAGACGTGTTGGTTGGCTCCAGGACTTACCATACGGATCGATTCCATGTAGGGTTCTAAGGATGGATGGCTGGGAAGCCCGACTCTCATTCCTCTTGTGTCCTAGTGACAAGACAGCTTAGATCTGCTGGATCTGGGGGAGAAACTGAGAGGGTTGAGTTGAAATGGACTCTCTTGTGGATGGGTCCTAATGTGGGTTTGTGTCCATGGATAACTTGCAATGAGGCAGTGGCACAGGGTCCCTGAAGGGTTCTCCTAACCAGAGGCTTGGACACAGCTCCAACGTGCAAGTTTCCCACGTGGAGACGAGATTTGTTCTGATGGGTGCCTCAAGAAACAGCCATATACTGCTATTGGAATCCAGGCCTCTGAGGAGAGATGCCTGGACAACAAAGCAATGGATCCGATCAGGATCTAGGGGCCTGCTCATTCCAATTGACCTCTGGGGACATCTGTCCACGGGTCTAAGTGCAGGTTGATGCTCAGCTGGTGTCAGACTGCCCTTGTTTTTCCTGGGCAGTCAACACTATTCGGATGGCCCCGGGCACTTTGGAGGTTTATCATCCTATTTCTAGGTTTGTGGCCAATGGAATGGGCAGAATTCCCAGGTACAGTCCTCAGGTTTGGCTCCAAGAACCTGTGCCTGTAGGTTTTGTTGGCAAGGGCTGTGGGGACAGTTGTCTGGAAACACAAACTCGGCTTAGGTTTTGGGTCGTAGGAATTGATGGACTGATCTATAGACCGTGAGGAGAACTCTTCAGGATATGAACAAGGGGGCGAGTGTGAGACGCTTGCTGAAGATTTTCTCTCTGGATATTGTGTCACTGATGGCTGTGGAATGTCCGGGTGGCCTCACGGGCCAGGGACGAGTCTTCCTCTCTGGGCATTTGGCCGGAGCCCAAGAGTTTGGGGTTATTCTTTGAGATGGGAGGAGTCCGTTTTGTTTTGTTTTTACTCAGGTGTCCCACCAAAAGAGTGTTTCCAGAGCAGAGCCCTGGGGAGGGGCAACTGGAAAACCAGAAAGCTGGTTAAAACTTGGGGCCTAGGGGCATGGGAAGCCCATTATGACGTCTAATGGTCCAGCCTCTGAGAGGACTTACTAGAGGACAGGACTCAGGCTGAGTGTCACAATGCGTGTTTGTGCCCTCTTTGTACTCAAGCATAGGCGGGGCCTCATGGTGATCGCTGGTTTCTCCTACACTAACATGGGACAACATGCCAACCACAAGGTTTCTTGCCATAGGGAAGGAGGAGTTCTGATTTCTGCATCACTTTAACCCCTTGGCAGGGTTTGGAGTTAAGGTCTATCTTGTGAAGCCTGAGAAGCTAGGTTGGGAATAGATGACGAGCTAAGGCCATGGCGGGTCTGTTGTGCTCAGTGTGCGGTCAGCTGTCTGGGTGTTGGTCAGGAAGTCCGGGCACAGGCTGTGTCAGACAGTGAATTAGTGCCCAGATTTGTCGATATAATTTGTGTACAGAAGGGTGCCGTTTAGGTCTATCCTCATTTCGGGTGTCTGGGAAACTCCATGGGGCAACACTTTGTTTTTTATCTGGAGGGCAGGCATAGTGCTGACTTGTGGGTCCAGAATTGCCAAACTTGAGGTCTTGGGGGCCAGGAGTGTGAGGACGGACGTTGGATAACAGGAGTTTCACATAGGTTTAAGGGCGAGGGCAAGGCCGGCACACTCTGCAGAGCTGAATCGAGATGTCGTGCATCTGAAATCAGGGCGAGGATCAGACGTTGGCTCAGGTTGGAGATCCTGTCCATGATTTCCCCTTCAGAAAGGGGGTGGGGGCTTCAGAAAGCCATCATGGTTTTCCCACGTTGGGAGTTGTGAGATGCTCCAAAACGCAAGGATTCCTTCTGCAGGACATTTGAGACCTTTTGGATGGGTCCAGGACGTTCCATATGGAACGACGCCAGAGCAGGGTTCTAAGGGCGGAGCCCTGGGCAACCCGCCTCGCATCTCAATTGTCTCCTAGCTACAAGACAGGTTCTATCTGCTGGCTCTGGGGGAGCAACCGAGAAGCCAGAGTTGAAATGTTCTCTCCTACGGATGGATCCTAATGTGGGTTTGTGTCCATGGAGACCTTGGAAAGTGTTGGTGGCACCGGGCCCTGAAGGATTCTCCTAACCGGAAGTTTTGACACAGTTCCAGCCTGCTATTTTCCCATGTCGAGACAAGAGTTGCCTCTGGAAACCCCCGCATGCTGGTATTTGAAAACATGCCTCTGAGGAGAGATGCCTGGAAACCAAAGCAATGGATCTGATTACGGCCTAGGGACCTGTGAGGTTCAATCTACTACCCTGGTGACATCCAACTACGGTATGAGTGGAGGTAGATGCTCAGCTGTTGTCAGACGCCCTTGTTTGTCCCGGGATGCCTACACAATTGGGATGGCTTCAGGGACTGTGGGGGTTTCTCATAATTTAGAGGCGTGTGGTCAAGTGAGTGGGCAGAATTCCAGTGGAGTGGGCAAGCACAGACCTGATGTGTGCCTCCAGGGCCCCCAGCCTGGAGGGTGTGTGGGCCAGGAGTGTGGGGATAGAAGTCTGAAAAAAACACTAACTCGGCTTACGTTTGGGGACATAAGTATGGCAGGCCCGATCTACAGACCGTGAGGAGAACTCTTCGGGATATGAAGAAAGAGTGAGCGTGAGGCATTTATTCAGGCTTTTGACTCTGGATTTTGTGTCAACAATGGCCGTGGAATGTCGAGGAGGCCTCATGGGCCATGGACAAGTCTTCCTCTCTGTGGATTTGGCACGAACCCAATTGTTTGGGGTTCATCTTGGGGATGGGAGGAGTCCTTTCAGTTTGGTTACCTCAGGTGTCCCACCAAAAGAGGGATTTCAAAGCAGAGCCCTGGGGAGGGGCGAATGGACAAACCGAACTATGGTTAGTTCCAGCCACTGAGAGGCCTTCCTTGAGGACAGAACTCACGCTGAGGGTCACAATGTGTGTTTATGCCTTCTAGGCGCTCAAGCATGGGCGGGAATCATGGTCCACACTGTTGCTCCTACATTGAACGTAGGGCTCCATGCCAACCACATGTATTCTTGCCATGGGCAAGTAGTAGTTCTGAGTTTTTCATCTCTCACCGCTGGGCCGTGATTGGAGTTAAGGTCTAGGTTGTGTATTCTGAAAACCGAGCTTGGGAAGAGATGACGACTTAAGTCCATGTCACGTCCGACGTGCTCAGTGTGGAGCCAGCTCGCTGAGTGTTGGCCGGGAGGTTCAGGCCTAGGCTGCGTCAGACCAGGCGTTAGTTTTCAGGGTATATTGTATAATTGGGGGAGAGTCGAGTGCCATGCAGCTTGATCCTCATGTAGCGTTTCTGCGTAGCCCCAAGGGCAACGTTTTTCTTCTGGAGGACAGGCAGAGTGCTGCTTTGTGGCTCCGGAATTCCCAAACTGGGTGCCCTTTGGGCAAGGAGTGTGAGGACGGAAGAATAAGAACACAAGTTAGGCGTAGGTTTCGGGACGAGGGCACGGCAGGCACTCTCTGCACATCTGAATCGGGACTTCGTGCACCTGAAGTCAGGGAGAGGTTCAGACGTAGGCTCAGGTTGGAGTTTCGGTCCATTATGGCCCTTTCTTGAAGGGGGCAGCATCTCGAGGCCATGGAGGTTTACCAGGAGGGGAGTTGGGATATGCTCCAAGCCACAAGGATTTTTTCTGATCAACAATTGAGATCTGTTGGATCGCTCCAGGATGTTTCATACGGAAGGACAGCAAAGCAGGGATCGAAGGATGGAACCCTGGGCAGACTGCCTCGATTCTAACTGTCTCCTACTTAATAGACAGTTTTGATATGCTAGCTCTAGGGGAGCAACGGAAGGGGCTGAGTTGAAATGGACTCTCCTGCGGATGGGTCCTATTGTGGGTTGGTGTGCATGGAGACCTTGGCACAGGGCGGTGGCACACGGATCCTGAATGCTTCTCCTAACCAGAGGTTTTGCGTCATCTCCAAAAGACAAGTTTCCCATGTGGAGACTAGATTTGATCTGAAATCTAGCCTCAGGAAATCCCCACATGCTGATATTGGAAACCAGGCCTCTGATGAAAGGTAGCAGGAAACCAAAACAATGGACACCATTAGGGCCTAGGGCCCTGTCCCGTTCAATCTCCTTTTCTGGGGACATCCATCTACAGGATGAGTGGAGATGGATGCTCAGCTGGTTGCAGGCAGCCCTTGTTTGTCCTGGGCGTTCTATACTATGGGGATGGCCTTGGGGACTTTGGAGGTTTCTCCTAGTTTGTATGATTGTGGTCAATGGAAGGGGCAGAATTCCCGTGGAGTTGAGAGGCACAGACCTGATGTGTGGCTCCAGGGTCCCCAGGCTGGAGGGTGAGGAAGCCAGGAATTTGGGGATAGAAGTCTGAAAACACACACTCGGCTTGTTTAGAGGACGTAGGTATGGCAGTCCTGATCTACAGACCGTGACGGTAAGTCTTTGGGATATGAAGAAAGAGCGAGCTTGAGGCGCTTATTCAGGCTTTTGTCTCTGGATTTTGCATCAACGATCGGCGTGGAATGTCGGGGAGGCCTCATGGGCCATGGGTGAGTCTTCCTCTCTGTGGATTTGGCCCGATCCCAATTTGGGGGTCAATCTGTGGGATGGGAGGAGTCCTTTCAGTTTGGTTACCTCATTCTAAAGCAGAGCACTGGGGAGGGGCGAATGGACAACACGAACTATGGTTAAAAATTGGGGCCTAGGTGCATGGCAAGCCCAATATGCCGTCTCTTAGTCCAGCCACTGAGAGACCTTACTTGGGGACTGGGCTCACGCTGAGGGTCACAATGCGTATTTGTGACCAACGCGGCCCTCAAGCATGGCGGGGTCAAAGGGCCACACTGCTATCAACTACACTGAACGTTGGGCAACACGCCAACCACAAGATTTTTTGACATGGGGAAAGATTTCTGATTTCTGCCTCATGTTCAACCCTGGGCAGTGATTGGAGAAAACGTCTAGGTTCTGAAGCCTGAAAACCGAAGTTGGGAAGAGATGACGACCAAAGGCTTTGGCAGGTCCGATGTGTTCAGTGTGAGTCCAGCTGGCTGGGTGTGGGTCGGGAGGTCCAGGCTCAGGCTGTGACAGAAAGGGCATGAGTGCCCAGGGCATCCTGTAGAATTGGGGTACAGTCAAGGGGCCAAAAGGTTGATCCTCCTTTGTGGCTTCTGGTTAGGCCCAGAGGGCAATGTTTTATTTCTTCTGGAGGGCAGGCAGAGGGCTGCATTTTAGATCTGGAATTGCCAAACTGGAGGGCTTGTGGGCCAGGAGTTGAGGACAGAAGTCTGAGAACACAAGCAACCTTAGGTTTCTGGGCGAGGGTATGGCACGTATGCTCTGGAAAACTGAAACGAGATCCCCTGCATCTGAAATCAGGTGAGGATCTGACGAACGCTCAGGTTGGAGTTTCTCTCCCTTATGGCCCTCTTCATGAAGAGGTGGTGGATCACGAGGCCATGGAATTTTTCCCACGATGGGAGTTGTGAGATGCTCCAAACCGTAAAGATTCTTCTGCAGGTCGATTGAGACGTGTTGGTTGGCTCCAGGACTTACCATACGGATCGATTCCATGTAGGGTTCTAAGGATGGATGGCTGGGAAGCCCGACTCTCATTCCTCTTGTGTCCTAGTGACAAGACAGCTTAGATCTGCTGGATCTGGGGGAGAAACTGAGAGGGTTGATTTGAAATGGACTCTCTTGTGGATGGGTCCTAATGTGGGTTTGTGTCCATGGATAACTTGCAATGAGGCAGTGGCACAGGGTCCCTGAAGGGTTCTCCTAACCAGAGGCTTGGACACAGCTCCAACGTGCAAGTTTCCCACGTGGAGACGAGATTTGTTCTGATGGGTGCCTC
This sequence comes from Mustela putorius furo, assembly GCF_011764305.1. Classification (NCBI taxonomy): domain Eukaryota; kingdom Metazoa; phylum Chordata; class Mammalia; order Carnivora; family Mustelidae; genus Mustela; species Mustela putorius. Next base: position 377,994 of record NW_025421345.1, read on the forward strand.
AAGAAACAGCCATATACTGCGATTGGAATCCAGGCCTCTGAGGAGAGATGCCTGGACAACAAAGCAATGGATCCGATCAGGATCTAGGGGCCTGCTCATTCCAATTGACCTCTGGGGACATCTGTCCACGGGTCTAAGTGCAGGTTGATGCTCAGCTGGTGTCAGACCGCCCTTGTTTTTCCTGGGCAGTCAACACTATTCGGATGGCCCCGGGCACTTTGGAGGTTTATCATCCTATTTCTAGGTTTGTGGCCAATGGAATGGGCAGAATTCCCAGGTACAGTCCTCAGGTTTGGCTCCAAGAACCTGTGCCTGTAGGTTTTGTTGGCCAGGGCTGTGGGGACAGTTGTCTGAAAACACAAACTCGGCTTAGGTTTTGGGTCGGAGGAATTGATGGACTGATCTATAGACCGTGAGGAGAACTCTTCAGGATATGAACAAGGGGGCGAGTGTGAGACGCTTGCTGAAGATTTTCTCTCTGGATATTGTGTCACTGATGGCTGTGGAATGTCCGGGTGGCCTCACGGGCCAGGGACGAGTCTTCCTCTCTGGGCATTTGGCCGGAGCCCAAGAGTTTGGGGTTATTCTTTGAGATGGGAGGAGTCCGTTTTGTTTTGTTTTTACTCAGGTGTCCCACCAAAAGAGTGTTTCCAGAGCAGAGCCCTGGGGAGGGGCAACTGGAAAACCAGAAAGCTGGTTAAAACTTGGGGCCTAGGGGCATGGGAAGCCCATTATGACGTCTAATGGTCCAGCCTCTGAGAGGACTTACTAGAGGACAGGACTCAGGCTGAGTGTCACAATGCGTGTTTGTGCCCTCTTTGTACTCAAGCATAGGCGGGGCCTCATGGTGATCGCTGGTTTCTCCTACACTAACATGGGACAACATGCCAACCACAAGGTTTCTTGCCATAGGGAAGGAGGAGTTCTGATTTCTGCATCACTTTAACCCCTTGGCAGGGTTTGGAGTTAAGGTCTATCTTGTGAAGCCTGAGAAGCTAGGTTGGGAATAGATGACGAGCTAAGGCCATGGCGGGTCTGTTGTGCTCAGTGTGCGGTCAGCTGTCTGGGTGTTGGTCAGGAAGTCCGGGCACAGGCTGTGTCAGACAGTGTATTAGTGCCCAGATTTGTCGATATAATTTGTGTACAGAAGGGTGCCGTTTAGGTCTATCCTCATTTCGGGTGTCTGGGAAACTCCATGGGGCAACACTTTTTTTTTTTTATCTGGAGGGCAGGCATAGTGCTGACTTGTGGGTCCAGAATTGCCAAACTTGAGGTCTTGGGGGCCAGGAGTGTGAGGACGGACGTTGGATAACAGGAGTTTCACATAGGTTTAAGGGCGAGGGCAAGGCCGGCACACTCTGCAGAGCTGAATCGAGATGTCGTGCATCTGAAATCAGGGCGAGGATCAGACGTTGGCTCAGGTTGGAGATCCTGTCCATGAATTCCCCTTCAGAAAGGGGGTGGGGGCTTCAGAAAGCCATCATGGTTTTCCCACGTTGGGAGTTGTGAGATGCTCCAAAACGCAAGGATTCCTTCTGCAGGACATTTGAGACCTTTTGGATGGGTCCAGGACGTTCCATATGGAACGACGCCAGAGCAGGGTTCTAAGGGCGGAGCCCTGGGCAACCCGCCTCGCATCTCAATTGTCTCCTAGCTACAAGACAGGTTCTATCTGCTGGCTCTGGGGGAGCAACCGAGAAGCCAGAGTTGAAATGTTCTCTCCTACGGATGGATCCTAATGTGGGTTTGTGTCCATGGAGACCTTGGAAAGTGTTGGTGGCACCGGGCCCTGAAGGATTCTCCTAACCGGAAGTTTTGACACAGTTCCAGCCTGCTATTTTCCCATGTCGAGACAAGAGTTGCCTCTGGAAACCCCCGCATGCTGGTATTTGAAAACATGCCTCTGAGGAGAGATGCCTGGAAACCAAAGCAATGGATCTGATTACGGCCTAGGGACCTGTGAGGTTCAATCTACTACCCTGGTGACATCCAACTACGGTATGAGTGGAGGTAGATGCTCAGCTGTTGTCAGACGCCCTTGTTTGTCCCGGGATGCCTACACAATTGGGATGGCTTCAGGGACTGTGGGGGTTTCTCATAATTTAGAGGCGTGTGGTCAAGTGAGTGGGCAGAATTCCAGTGGAGTGGGCAAGCACAGACCTGATGTGTGCCTCCAGGGCCCCCAGCCTGGAGGGTGTGTGGGCCAGGAGTGTGGGGATAGAAGTCTGAAAACACTAACTCGGCTTACGTTTGGGGACATAAGTATGGCAGGCCCGATCTACAGACCGTGAGGAGAACTCTTCGGGATATGAAGAAAGAGTGAGCGTGAGGCATTTATTCAGGCTTTTGACTCTGGATTTTGTGTCAACAATGGCCGTGGAATGTCGAGGAGGCCTCATGGGCCATGGACAAGTCTTCCTCTCTGTGGATTTGGCACGAACCCAATTGTTTGGGGTTCATCTTGGGGATGGGAGGAGTCCTTTCAGTTTGGTTACCTCAGGTGTCCCACCAAAAGAGGGATTTCAAAGCAGAGCCCTGGGGAGGGGCGAATGGACAAACCGAACTATGGTTAGTTCCAGCCACTGAGAGGCCTTCCTTGAGGACAGAACTCACGCTGAGGGTCACAATGTGTGTTTATGCCTTCTAGGCGCTCAAGCATGGGCGGGAATCATGGTCCACACTGTTGCTCCTACATTGAACGTAGGGCTCCATGCCAACCACATGTATTCTTGCCATGGGCAAGTAGTAGTTCTGAGTTTTTCATCTCTTTCACCGCTGGGCCGTGATTGGAGTTAAGGTCTAGGTTGTGTATTCTGAAAACCGAGCTTGGGAAGAGATGACGACTTAAGTCCATGTCACGTCCGACGTGCTCAGTGTGGAGCCAGCTCGCTGAGTGTTGGCCGGGAGGTTCAGGCCTAGGCTGCGTCAGACCAGGCGTTAGTTTTCAGGGTATATTGTATAATTGGGGGAGAGTCGAGTGCCATGCAGCTTGATCCTCATGTAGCGTTTCTGCGTAGCCCCAAGGGCAACGTTTTTCTTCTGGAGGACAGGCAGAGTGCTGCTTTGTGGCTCCGGAATTCCCAAACTGGGTGCCCTTTGGGCAAGGAGTGTGAGGACGGAAGAATAAGAACACAAGTTAGGCGTAGGTTTCGGGACGAGGGCACGGCAGGCACTCTCTGCACATCTGAATCGGGACTTCGTGCACCTGAAGTCAGGGAGAGGTTCAGACGTAGGCTCAGGTTGGAGTTTCGGTCCATTATGGCCCTTTCTTGAAGGGGGCAGCATCTCGAGGCCATGGAGGTTTACCAGGAGGGGAGTTGGGATATGCTCCAAGCCACAAGGATTTTTTCTGATCAACAATTGAGATCTGTTGGATCGCTCCAGGATGTTTCATACGGAAGGACAGCAAAGCAGGGATCGAAGGATGGAACCCTTGGCAGACTGCCTCGATTCTAACTGTCTCCTACTTAATAGACAGTTTTGATATGCTAGCTCTAGGGGGGAGCACGGAAGGGGCTGAGTTGAAATGGACTCTCCTGCGGATGGGTCCTATTGTGGGTTGGTGTGCATGGAGACCTTGGCACAGGGCGGTGGCACACGGATCCTGAATGCTTTCTCCTAACCAGAGGTTTTGCGTCATCTCCAAAAGACAAGTTTCCCATGTGGAGACTAGATTTGATCTGAAATCTAGCCTCAGGAAATCCCCACATGCTGATATTGGAAACCAGGCCTCTGATGAAAGGTAGCAGGAAACCAAAACAATGGACACCATTAGGGCCTAGGGCCCTGTCCTGTTCAATCTCCTTTTCTGGGGACATCCATCTACAGGATGAGTGGAGATGGATGCTCAGCTGGTTGCAGGCAGCCCTTGTTTGTCCTGGGCGTTCTATACTATGGGGATGGCCTTGGGGACTTTGGAGGTTTCTCCTAGTTTGTATGATTGTGGTCAATGGAAGGGGCAGAATTCCCGTGGAGTTGAGAGGCACAGACCTGATGTGTGGCTCCAGGGTCCCCAGGCTGGAGGGTGTGGAAGCCAGGAATTTGGGGATAGAAGTCTGAAAACACACACTCGGCTTGTTTAGGGGACGTAGGTATGGCAGTCCTGATCTACAGACCGTGACGGTAAGTCTTTGGGATATGAAGAAAGAGCGAGCTTGAGGCGCTTATTCAGGCTTTTGTCTCTGGATTTTGCATCAACGATCGGCGTGGAATGTCGGGGAGGCCTCATGGGCCATGGGTGAGTCTTCCTCTCTGTGGATATGGCCCGATCCCAATTTGGGGGTCAATCTGTGGGATGGGAGGAGTCCTTTCAGTTTGGATACCTCATTCTAAAGCAGAGCACTGGGGAGGGGCGAATGGACAACACGAACTATGGTTAAAAATTGGGGCCTAGGGGCATGGCAAGCCCAATATGCCGTCTCTTAGTCCAGCCACTGAGAGACCTTACTTGGGGACTGGGCTCACGCTGAGGGTCACAATGCGTATTTGTGACCAACGCGGCCCACAAGCATGGCGGGGTCAAAGGGCCACACTGCTATCAACTACACTGAACGTTGGGCAACACGCCAACCACAAGATTTCTTGACATGGGGAAGGATTTCTGATTTCTGCCTCATGTTCAACCCTGGGCGGTGATTGGAGAAAACGTCTAGGTTCTGAAGCCTGAAAACCGAAGTTGGGAAGAGATGACGACCAAAGGCTTTGGCAGGTCCGATGTGTTCAGTGTGAGTCCAGCTGGCTGGGTGTGGGTCGGGAGGTCCAGGCTCAGGCTGTGACAGAAAGGGCATGAGTGCCCAGGGCATCCTGTAGAATTGGGGTACAGTCAAGTGGCCAAAAGGTTGATCCTCCTTTGGGGCTTCTGGTTAGGCCCAGAGGGCAATGTTTTATTTCTTCTGGAGGGCAGGCAGAGGGCTGCATTTTAGATCTGGAATTGCCAAACTGGAGGGCTTGTGGGCCAGGAGTTGAGGACAGAAGTCTGAGAACACAAGCAACCTTAGGTTTCTGGGCGAGGGTATGGCACGTATGCTCTGGAAAACTGAAACGAGATCCCCTGCATCTGAAATCAGGTGAGGATCTGACGAACGCTCAGGTTGGAGTTTCTCTCCCTTATGGCCCTCTTCATGAAGAGGTGGTGGATCACGAGGCCATGGAATTTTTCCCACGATGGGAGTTGTGAGATGCTCCAAACCGTAAAGATTCTTCTGCAGGTCGATTGAGACGTGTTGGTTGGCTCCAGGACTTACCATACGGATCGATTCCATGTAGGGTTCTAAGGATGGATGGCTGGGAAGCCCGACTCTCATTCCTCTTGTGTCCTAGTGACAAGACAGCTTAGATCTGCTGGATCTGGGGGAGAAACTGAGAGGGTTGATTTGAAATGGACTCTCTTGTGGATGGGTCCTAATGTGGGTTTGTGTCCATGGATAACTTGCAATGAGGCAGTGGCACAGGGTCCCTGAAGGGTTCTCCTAACCAGAGGCTTGGACACAGCTCCAACGTGCAAGTTTCCCACGTGGAGACGAGATTTGTTCTGATGGGTGCCTCAAGAAACAGCCATATGCTGCTATTGGAATCCAGGCCTCTGAGGAGGGATGCCTGGACAACAAAGCAATGGATCCGATCAGGATCTAGGGGCCTGCTCATTCCAATTGACCTCTGGGGACATCTGTCCACGGTTCTAAGTGCAGGTAGATGCTCAGCTGGTGTCAGACCGCCCTTGTTTTTCCGGGGCAGTCAACACTATTGGAATGGCTCCGGGCACTTTGGAGGTTTATCATCCTATTTCTAGGTTTGTGGCCAATGGAATGGGCAGAATTCCCAGGTACAGTCCTCAGGTTTGGCTCCAAGAACCTGTGCCTGTAGGTTTTGTGGGCCAGAAGCTGTGAGGACAGTTGTCTGAAAACACAAACTCGGCTTAGGTATCGGGTCTTAGGTATTGCAGGACTGATCTACAGACCGTGAGGAGAACTCTTCAGGATATGAACAAGGGGGCGAGTGTGAGACGCTTGCTCAAGATTTTGTCTCTGGATATTGTGTCACTGATGGCTGTGGAATGTCCGGGTGGCCTCATGGGCCATGGACGAGTCTTCCTCTCTGGGCATTTGGCCCGATCCCAAGAGTTTGGGTTATTCTTTGAGATGGGAGGAGTCCGTTTTGTTTTGTTTTTGCCTCAGGTGTCCCTCCAAAAGAGAGTTTCCAGAGCAGAGCCCTGAGGAGGGGCGACTGGACAACCAGAAAGCTGGTTAAAAGCCCATTATGACGTCTAATGGTCCAGCCACTGAGAGGACTTACTAGAGGACAGGACTCACGCTGAGGGTCACAATGCGTGTTTGTGCCCTCTTCCTACTCAAGCATGGGCGGGGCCTCATGGTGAACGCTGGTTTCTCCTACACTGAACGTGGGACAACATGCCAACCACAAGGTTTCTTGCCATAGGGAAGGAAGAGTTCTGATTTCTGCATCACATTCACCCCTTGGCGGGGTTTGGAGTTAAGGTCTATGTTCTGAAGCCTGAGAAGCTAGGTTGGGAATAGATGATGAGCTAAGGCCATGGCGGGTCTATTGTGCTCAGTGTGCGGTCAGCTGTCTGGATGTTGGTCAGGAAGTCCGGGCTCAGGCTGTGTCAGGCAGTGTATTAGTGCCCAGATTTGTCGATATAATTTGTGTACAGAAGGGTTCCGTGTAGGTCTATCCTCATCGGGTGTCTGGGAAGCTCCATAGGGCAACATTTTGTTTTTTATCTGGAGGGCAGGAAGAATGCTGCCTTGTGGGTACAGAATTGCCAAACGTGAGGTCTTGGGGGCCAGGAGTGTGAGGAAGTACATTCGAGAACAGAAGTTTCACATAGGTTTAAGGGCGAGGGCAAGGCCGGCACACTGCAGAGGTGAATCGAGATGTCATGCATCTGTATTCAGGGCGAGGATCAGACGTTGGCTCAGGTTGGAGTTCCTGTCCATGATTTCCCCTTCAGAAAGGGGGTGGGTGCTTCAGAAAGCCATCACGGTTTTCCCACGTTGGGAGTTGTGAGATGCTCCAAAACGCAAGGATTCCTTCTGCAGGACATTTGAGACCTTTTGGAGGGGTCTAGGACGTTCCATATGGAACGACGCCAGAGCAGGGTTCTAAGGGCAGAGCCCTGGGCAACGCGCCTCGCATCTCAATTGTCTTCCTAGCGACAAGACAGTTTCTATCTGCTGGCTCTGGCGGAGCAACCGAGAATCCAGAGTTGAAATGGACTCCTCTGCGGATGGATCCTAATGTGGGTTTGTGTCCATGGAGACCTTGGAAAGGGGTGGTGGCACCGGGCCCTGAAGGATTCTCCTAACCGGAAGTTTTGACACATTTCCAGCCTGCTATTATCCCATGTTGAGACAAGAGTTGCCTCCGGAAACCCCCGCATGCTGGTATTTGAAAACATGCCTCTGAGGAGAGATGCCTGGGAACCAAAGCAATGGATCCGATTACGGCCTAGGGACCTGTGAGGTTCAATCTACTACCCTGGTGACATCCAACTACGGTATGAGTGGAGGTCGGTGCTCAGCTGTTGTCAGACGCACTTGTTTGTCCCTGGCGGCCCACACAATTGGGATGGCTTCAGGGATTGTGGAGGTTTCTCCTAATTTGGAGGCGTGTGGTCAAGTGAATGGGCAGAATTCCAGTGGAGTGGGCAAGCACAGACCTGATGTGTGGCTCCAGGGGTCCCAGCCTGGAGGGTGTGTGTGCCAGGAGTGTGGGGATAGAAGTCTGAAAACACTAACTCGGCTTATGTTTGGGGACATAAGTATGGCAGGCCCGATCTACAGACCGTGAGGAGAACTCTTCGGGATATGAAGAAAGAGTGAGTGTGAGGCATTTATTCAGGCTTTTGTCTCTGGATTTTGTGTCAACAATGGCCGTGGAATGTCGAGGAGGCCTCATGGGCCATGGACAAGTCTTCCTCTCTGTGGATTTGGCACGAACCCAATTGTTTTGGGTCCATCTTGGGGATGGGAGGAGTCCTTTCAGTTTGGTTACCTCAGGTGTCCCACCCAAAGAGGGATTTCAAAGCAGAGCCCTGGGGAGGGGCGAATGGACAAACCGAACTATGGTTAGTTCCAACCACTGAGAGGCCTTCCTTGAGGACAGAACTCACGCTGAGGGTCACAATGAGTGTTTATTCCTTCTAGGCGCTCAAGCATGGGCAGGAATCATGGTCCACACTATTGCTCCTACACTGAACGTTAGGCTCCATGCCAACCACATGTATTCTTGCAATGGGGACGTAGTAGTTCTGAGATTTTCATCTCTTTCACCGCTGAGCCGTGATTGGAGTTAAGGTCTAGGTTGTGTAGTCTGAAAACCGAGTTTGGGAAGAGATGACGACTTAAGTCCATGTCAGGTGCGACGTGCTCAGTGTGGTGCCAGCTCGCTGAGAGTTGGTCGGGAAGTTCAGGCCTAGGCTGCTCAGACCAGGCATTAGTTATCAGGGTATATTGTATAATTGAGGGAGAGTCGAGTGCCGTGCAGCTTGATCCTCATTTAGCGTTTCTGCGTAGCCCCAAGGACAACGTTTTTCTTCTGGAGGGCAGGCAGAGTGCTGCTTTGTGGCTCCGGAATTCCCAAACTGGGTGCCCTTTGGGCAAGGAGTGTGAGGACGGAAGAATAAGAACCCAAGTTAGGCGTAGGTTTGTGGACGAGGGCACGGCAGGCACTCTCTGCACATCTGAATCGGGACTTCGTGCATCTGAAGTCAGGGAGAGGTTCAGACGTAGGCTCAGTTTGGAGTTTCTGTCCATTATGGCCCTTTCTTGAAGGGGGCAGCATCTCGAGGCCATGGAGGTTTACCCAGGAGGGGAGTTGGGATATGCTCCAAGCCACAAGGATTTTTTCTGATCAACAATTGAGATCTGTTAGATCGCTCCAGGATGTTACATACGGAACGAGAGATAAGCATGGATCGAAGGATGGAACCCTGGGCAGACTGCCTCGATTCTAACTGTCTCCTAGTTAATAGACAGTTTTGATATGCTAGCTCTAGGGGAGCAACGGAAGGGGCTGAGGTGAAATGGACTCTCCTGCGGATGGGTCCTATTGTGGGTTGGTGTGCATGCAGACCTTGGCACGGGGCGGTGGCACACGGAACCTGAATGCTTCTCCTAACCAGAGGTTTTGCGTCATCATCAAAAGACAAGTTTCCCATGTGGAGACTAGAATTGATCTGATTGGTGCCTCAGGAAGGCCCCACATGCTGATATTGTAAACCAGGCCTCTGATGAGAGATAGCAGGAAACCAAAACAATGGACCCCATTAGGGCCTAAGGCCCTGTCCCGTTCAATCTCCTTCTCTGGGGACAACCATCTACAGGATGAGTGGAGATGGATACTCAGCTGGTTCCAGGCAGCCCTTGTTTGCCCTGGGTGTTCTATACTATGGGGATGGCCTTGGGGACTTTGGAGGTTTCTCCTAGTTTGTATGATTGTGGTCAATGGAAGGGGCAGAATTCCCGTGGTGTTGAGAGGCACAGAACTGATGTGTGGCTCCAGGGTCCCCAGGCTGGAGGGTGTGGAAGCCAGGTATATGGGGATAGAAGTCTGTGAACACACACTCGGCTTGTTTTTGGGACGTAGGTATGGCAGTCACGATCTACAGAACAAGATGGTAATTCTTTGGGATTTGAAGAAAGAGCGAGCGTGAGGCGTTTATTCAGGCTTTTGTCTCTCGATTTTGCATCAACGATCGGCGTGGAATGTCGGGGAGGCCTCATGGGCCATGGATGAGTCTTCCTCTCTGTGGATTTGGCCCGATCCCAATTTGGGGGTCAATCTGTGGGATGGGAGGAGTCTTTTCAGTTTGGTTGACTCATTCTAAAGCAGAGCACTGGGGAGGGGCGAATGGACAACACGAACTATGGTTACAAATTGGGGCCTAGGGGCATGGCAAGCCCAATATGCCGTCTCTTTGTCCAGCCACTGAGAGAACTTACTTGGGGACTGGGCTCACGCTGAGGGTCACAATGCGTATTTGTGACCAACGCGGCCCACAAGCATGGCGGGGTCAAAGGGCCACACTGCTATCAACTACACTGAACGTTGGGCAACACGCCAACCACAAGATTTCTTGACATGGGGAAGGATTTCTGATTTCTGCCTCATGTTCAACCCAGGGCAGTGATTGGAGAAAGCGTCTAGGTTCAGAAGCCTGAAACCTGAATTTGGATAGAGATGACGACCAAAGGCTGTGGCAGGTCCGATGTGTTCAGTGTGAGTCCAGCTGGCTGGTTTGGGTCGGCAGGTGCAGGCTCAGACTGTGACAGAAAGGGCATGAGTGCCCAGGGCATTCTGTAGAATTGGGGTACAGTCAAGTGGCAAAAAGTTTGATCCTCCTTTGGGGCTTCTTGTTTGCCCCAGAGGGCAATGTTTTTTCTTCTGGAGGGCAGGCAGAGGGCTGCATTGTAGTTCTGGAATTGCCAAACTGGAGGGCTTGTGGGCCAGGAGTTGAGGACAGAAGTCTGAGAACACAAGCAACCTTAGGTTTCTGGGCGAGGGCATGGCAGGTACGCTCTGCAGAGCTGAAACGAGATCTCGTGCATCTGAAATCAGGTGAGGATCTGACGAACGCTCAGGTTGGAGTTTCTGTCCTTATGGCCCTCTTCATGAAGAGGTGGTGGATCACGAGGCCATGGAATTTTTCCCACGATGGGAGTTGTAAGATGCTAAAGATTCTTCTGCTGCGCGATTGAGACCTGTTGGTTGGCTCCAGGACTTACTATACACATCGATTCCATGTAGGGTTCTAAGAATGAATGGCTGGGAAGTCCGACTCTCATTCCTCTTGTGTCCTAGTGACAAGACAGGTTAGATCTGCTGGATCTGGGGGAGAAACTGAGAGGGTTGAGTTGAAATGGACTCTCTTGTGGATGGGTCCTAATGTGAGTTTGTGTCCATGGAGAACGTGGAATGAGGCAGTGGCACAGGGTCCCTGAAGGGTTCTCCTAACCAGAGGCTTGGACACAGCTCCAACGTGCAAGATTCCCACGTGGAGATGAGATTTGTTCTGATGGGTGCCTCAAGAAACAGCCATATGCTGCTATTGGAATCCAAGCCTCTGAGGAGAGATGCCTGGACAACAAAGCAATGGATCCGATCAGGATCTAGGGGCCTGCTCATTCCAATTGACCTCTGGGGACATCTGTCCATGGGTCTAAGTGCAGGTAGATGCTCAGATGGTGTCAGACCGCCCTTGTTTTTCCTGGGCAGTCAACATTATTGGAATGGCCCCGGGCACTTTGGGGGTTTATCATCCTATTTCTAGGTTTGTGGCCAATGGAATGGGCAGAATTCCCAGGTACAGTCCTCAGGTTTGGCTCCAAGAACCTGTGCCTGTAGGTTTTGTTGGCCAGGGCTGTGGGGACAGTTGTCTGAAAACCCAATCTCGGCTTAGGTTTCAGGTCGTAGGTATTGCAGGACTGATCTACAGTTCGTGAGGAGAAGTCTTCAGGATATGAACAAGGGGGCGAGTGTGAGACGCTTGCTCAAGATTTTGTCTCTGGATATTGTGTCACTGATGGCCGTGGAATGTCCGGGTGGCCTCATGGGCCATGGACGAGTCTTCCTCTCTGGGCATTTGGCCCGAGCCCAAGAGTTTGGGGTTATTCTTTGAGATGGGAGGAGTCCGTTTTGTTTTGTTTTTGCCTCAGGTGTCCCTCCAAAAGAGAGTTTCCAGAGCAGAGCCCTGAGGAGGGGCGACTGGACAACCAGAAAGCTGGTTAAAAGCCCATTATGACGTCGAATAGTCCAGCCAGTGAGAGGACTTACTAGAGGCAGGACTCACGCTGAGGGTCTCAATGCGTGTTTGTGCCCTCTTCGTACTCAAGCATGGGCGGGGCCTCATGGTGAACGCTGGTTTCTCCTACACTAAACGTGGGACAACATGCCAACCACAAGGTTTCTTGCCATAGGGAAGGAGGAGTTCTGATTTCTGCATCACATTCACCCCATGGCAGGGTTTGGTGTTAAGGTCTATGTACTGAAGCCTGAGAAGCTAGGTTGGGAATAGATGACGAGCTAAGGCCATGGCGGGTCTATTGTGCTCAGTGTGCGGTCAGCTGTCTGGGTGTTGGTCAGGAAGTCCGGGCTCAGGCTGTGTCAGGCAGTGTATTAGTGACCAGATTTGTCGATATAATTTGTGTATAGAAGGGTGCCGTGTAGGTCTATCCTCACTTCGGGTGTCTGTGAAGCTCCATAGGGCAACATTTTGTTTTTTATCTAGAGGGCAGGCAGAGTGCTGCCTTGTGGGTCCAGAATTGCCAAACGTGAGGTCTTGGGGGCCAGGAGTGTGAGGACGGATGTTGGAAAACAGAAGTTTCACATAGGTTTAAGGGCGAGGGCACGGCCGGCACACTCTGCAGAGCTGAATCGAGATATCATGCATCTGTATTCAGGGCGAGGATCAGACGTTGGCTCAGGTTGGAGTTCCTGTCCATGATTTCCCTTCAGAAAGGGGGTGGGGGCTTCAGAAAGCCAACACGGTTTTCCCACGTTAGGAGTTGTGAGATGCTCCAAAACGCAAGGATTCCTTCTGCAGGACATTTGAGACCTTTTGGATGGGTCCAGGACGTTCCATATGGAACGACGCCAGAGCAGGGTTCTAAGGGCAGAGCCCTGGGCAACCCGCCTCGCATCTCAATTGTCTTCCTAGCGACAAGACAGGTTCTATCTGCTGGCTCTGGGGGAGCAACCGAGAATCCAGAGTTGAAATGGACACTCCTGCGGATGGATCCTAATGTGGGTTTGTGTCCATGGAGACCTTGGAAAGGGGTGGTGGCACCGGGCCCTGAAGGATTCTCCTAACCGGAAGTTTGGACACAGTTCCAGCCTGCTATTTTCCCATGTTGAGACAAGAGTTGCCTCCGGAAACCCCCGCATGCTGGTATTTGAAAACATGCCTCTGAGGAGAGATGCCTGGGAACCAAAGCAATGGATCCGATTACGGCCTAGGGACCTGTGAGGTTCAATCTACTACCCTGGTGACATCCAACTACTGTATGAGTGGTGGTCGATGCTCAGCTGTTGTCAGACGCACTTGTTTGTCCCTGGCGGTCTACACAATTGGGATGGCTTCAGGGACTGTGGAGGTTTCTCCTAATTTGGAGGCGTGTGGTCAAGTGAATGGGCAGAATTCCAGTGGAGTGGGCAGGCACAGACCTGATGTGTGGCTCCAGGGGCCCCAGCCTGGAGGGTGTGTGTGCCAGGAGTGTGGGGATAGAAGTCTGAAAACACTAACTCAGCTTACTTTTGGGGACATAAGTATGGCAGGCCCGATCTACAGACCGTGAGGAGAACTCTTCGGGATATGAAGAAAGAGTGAGTGTGAGGCATTTATTCAGGCTTTTGTCTCTGGATTTTGTGTCAACAATGGCCGTGGAATGTCGAGGAGGCCTCATGGGCCATGGACAAGTCTTCCTCTCTGTGGATTTGGCACGAACCCAATTGTTTTGGGTCCATCTTGGGGATGGGAGGAGTCCTTTCAGTTTGGTTACCTCAGGTGTCCCACCCAAAGAGGGATTTCAAAGCAGAGCCCTGGGGAGGGGCGAATGGACAAACCGAACTATGGTTAGTTCCAGCCACTGAGAGGCCTTCCTTGAGGACAGAACTCACGCTGAGGGTCACAATATGTGTTTATGCCATCTAGGCGCTCATGCATGGGCGGGAATCATGGTCCACACTTTTGCTCCTACACTGAACTTTGGGCTCCATGCCAACCACATGTATTCTTGCCATGGGGAAGTAGTAGTTCTGAGATTTTCATCTCTTTCACCGCTGGGCCGTCATTGGAGTTAAGGTCTAGGTTCTGTAGTCTCAAAACCAAGCTTGGGAAGAGATGACGACTCAAATCCATGTCAGGTCCGACGTGCTCAGTGTGGAGCCAGCTCGCTGAGAGTTGATCGGGAGGTACAGGCCTAGGCTGCGTCAGACCAGGCATTAGTTTTCAGGGTATATTGTATAATTGGGGGAGAGTCGAGTGCCGTGCAGCTTGATCCTCATTTAGTGTTTCTGCGTAGCCCCAAGGGCAACGTTTTTCTTCTGGAGGGCAGGCAGAGTGCTGCTTTGAGGCTCCCGAATTCCCAAACTGGATGCACTTTGGGCAAGGAGTGTAGGACGGAAGAATAAGAACACAAGTTAGGCGTAGGTTTCGGGACGAGGGCACGGCAGGCACTCTCTGCACATCTGAATCGGGACTTCGTGCATCTGAAGTCAGGGAGAGGTTCAGACGTAGGCTCAGTTTGGAGTTTCTGTCCATTATGGCCCTTTCGTGAAGGGGACAGCATCTTGAGGCCATGGAGGTTTACCCAGGAGGAGAGATGGGATATATTCCAAGCCACAAGGATTTTTTCTGATCAACAATTGAGATCTGTTGGATCGCTCCAGGATGTTTCATATGGAACGACAGCAAAGAAGGGATCGATGGATGGAACCCTGGGCAGACTGCCTCACCTGAGGTAAAAACAAAACAAAACGGACTCCTCCCATCTCAAAGAATAACCCCAAACTCTTGGGATCCAGAGAGGAAGACTCGTCCATGGCCCATGAGGCCACCCGGACATTCCACGGCCATCAGTGACACAATATCCAGAGACAAAATATTGAGCAAGCGTCTCACACTCGCCCCCTTGTTCATATCCTGAAGAGTTCTCCTCACGGTCTGTAGATCAGTCCTGCAATACCTACGACACGAAACCTAAGCCGAGTTTGTGTTTTCAGACAACTGTCCCCACAGCCCTGGCCCACAAAACCTTCAGGCACAGGTTCTTGGAGCCAAACCTGAGGACTGTACCTGGGAATTCTCCCATTCCATTGGCCACAAACCTAGAAATAGGATGATAAACCTCCAAAGTACCCAGGGCCATCCCAATAGTGCTAACTGCCCAGAAAAAACAAGGGCGGTCTGACACCAGCTGAGCATCTACCTGCACTTAGACCCGTGGACAGATGTCCCCAGAAGTCAATTGGAATGAGCAGGCCCCTAGATCCTGAGCAGATCCATTGCTTTGTTGTCCAGGCATCTCTCCTCAGAGGCCTGGATTCCAATAGCAGCATATGGCTGTTTCTTGAAGCACCCATCAGAACAAATCTCGTCTCCACGAGGGAATCTTGCACGTTGGAGCTGTGTCCAAGCCTCTGGTTAGGAGAACCCTTCAGGGACCCTGTGCCACTGCCTCATTCCAAGTTCTCCATGGACACAAACCCACATTAGGACCCATCCACAAGAGAGTCCATTTCAACTCAACCCTCTAGGTTTCTCCCCCAGATCCAGCATATCTAACCTGTCTTGTCACTAGGACACAAGAGGAATGAGAGTCGGACTTCCCAGCCATCCATCCTTAGATCCCTACTCGGAAGCGATCCGTATGGGAAGTCCTGGAGCCAACCAACAGGTATCAATCACCCTGCAGAAGAATCTTTATGGTTTGGAGCATCTCACATCTCCCATCGTGGGAAAAATTCCATGGCCTCGTGATCCACCACCTCTTCATGAAGAGGGCCATAAGGGACAGAAACTCCAACCTGAGTTTCGTCAGATCCTCACCTGATTTCAGATGCACGAGATCTCGTTTCAGCTCTGCAGAGCGTACCTGCCATGCCCTCGCCCAGAAACCTAAGGTTGCTTGTGTTCTCAGACTTCTGTCCTCAACTCCTGGCCCACAAGACCTCCAGTTTGGCAATTCCAGAACTACAATGCAGCCCTCTGCCTGCCCTCCAGAAGAAAAAACATTGCCCTCTGGGGCTAACCAGAAGCCCCAAAGGAGGATCAACCTTTTGGCCACTTGACTGTACCTCAATTCTACAGGATGCCCTGGGCACTCATGCCCTTTCTCTCACAGCCTGAGCCTGGACCACCCGACCCACACACAGCCAGCTGGACTCACACTGAACACATCGGACCTGCCAAAGCCTTGGGCCGTCATCTCTTCCCAACTTCGGTTTTCAGGCTTCAGAACCTAGACGTTTTCTCCAATCACTGCCCAGGGTTGAACATGAGGCAGAAATAAGAAATCCTTCGCCATGGCAAGAAATCTTGTGGTTGGCGTGTTGCCCAACGTTCAGTGTAGTTGATAGCAGTGTGGCCCTTTGACCCCGCCATGCTTGAGGGCCGCGTTGGTCACAAATACGCATTGTGACCCTCAGCGTGAGCCCAGTCCCCAATAACGTCTCTCAGTGGCTGGACCAAGAGACGGCATATTGGGCTTGCCATGCACCTAGGCCCCAATTTTTAACCAGAGTTCGTGTTGTCCATTCGCCCCTCCCCAGTGCTCTGCTTTAGAATGAGGTAACCAAACTGAAAGGACTCCTCCCATCCCACAGATTGACCCCCAAATTGGGATCGGGCCAAATCCACAGAGACGAAGACTCATCCATGGCCCATGAGGCCTCCCCGACATTGCACGCCCATCGTTGACACAAAATCCAGAGACAAAAGCCTCAATAAGCGCCTCACACTCGTTCCTTCTTCATATCTCAAAGAGTTCCCCTCACGGTCTGTAGATCGGTACTGCCATACCTACGTCCCCAAAACAAGCTGATTGTGTGTTTTTTCAGACTTCTATCCCCACATTCCTGGCTTCCACAGCCTCCAGCCTGGGGACCCTGGAGCCACACATCAGGTCTGTGCCTCTCAACTCCACGGGAATTCTGCCCCTTCCATTGACCACAATCATACAAACTAGGAGAAACCTCCAAAGTCCCCAAGGCCCTCCACATAGTATAGAACGCCCAGGACAAACAAGGGCTGCCTGGAAACACCTGAGCATCCATCTCCACTCATACTGTAGATGGATGTCCCCAGAGAAGGAGATTGAACGGGACAGGGCCCTAGGCCCTAATGGGGTCCATTGTTTTGGTTTCCTGCTATCTCTCATCAGAGGCCTGGTTTCCAATATCAGCATGTGGGGCTTCCCTGAGGCACCAATCAGATCAAATCTAGTCTCCTCATGGGAAACTTGTCTTTTGGAGATGACGAAAAACCTCTGGTTAGGAGAAGCATTCAGGGTTCGTGTGCCACGCCCCCGTGCCAAGGGCTCCATGCACACCAACCCACAATAGGACCCATCCGCAGGAGAGTCCATTTCACCTCAGCCCCTTCCGTTGCTCCCCTAGAGCTAGCATATCGAAACTGTCTATTAACTAGGAGACAGTTAGAATCGAGGCAGTCTGCCCAGGGTTCCATCCTTCGATACCTGCTTTGCTGTCCTTCTGTATGAAACATCCTGGAGCGATCCAACAGATCTCAATTGTTGATCAGAAAAAATCCTTGTGGCTTGGAGCATATCCCAACTCCCCTCCTGGGTAAACCTCCATGGCCTCGAGATGCTGCCCCCTTCACGATAGGGCCATAATGGACAGAAACTCCAACCTGAGCCTAGGTCTGACCCTCTCCCTGACTTCAGATGCACGAAGTCCCGATTCAGATGTGCAGAGAGTGCCTGCCGTGCCCTCGTCCCGAAACCTACGCCTAACTTGGGTTCTTATTCTTCCGTCCTCACACTCCTTGCCCAAAGGGCATCCAGTTTGGGAATTCCGGAGCCACAAAGCAGCACTCTGCCTGCCCTCCAGAAGAAAACCGTTGCCCTTGGGGCTACCCAGAAACGCTAAATGAGGATCAAGCTGCACGGCACTCGACTCTCCCCCAATTATACAATATACCCTGAAAACTAACGCCTGGTCTGACGCAGCATAGGCCTGAACCTCCCGACCAACACTCAGAGAGCTGGCTCCACACTGAGCACGTCGCACCTGACATGGACTTACGTCGTCATCTCTTCCCAAGTTCGGTATTGAGACTACAAAACCTAGACCTTAACTCCAATTACGGCCCAGCGGGGATAGAGAAGAAAAAATCAGAACTACTACTTCCCCATGGCAAGAATACATGTGGTTGGCATGGAGCCCAACGTTCAGTGTAGGAGCAACAGTATGGACCATGATTCCCGCCCATGCTTCAGCGCCTAGATGGCATAAACACTCATTGTGACCCTCAGCGTGAGTTCTGTCCTCAAGGAAGGCCTCTCAGTGGCTGGAACTAACCATAGTTCGGTTTGTCCATTCGCCCCTCCCCAGGGCTCTGCTTTGAAATCCCTCTTTTGGTGGGACACCTGAGGTAACCAAACAAAAAGGACTCCTCCCATCCCCAAGATGGACCCAAAACAATTGGGTTCGTGCCAAATCCACAGAGAGGAAGACTTGTCCATGGCCCATGAGGCCTCCTCAACATTCCACGGCCATTGTTGACACAAAATCCAGAGACAAAAGCCTGAATAAATGCCTCACGCTCACTCTTTCTTCATATCCCGAAGAGTTCTCCTCAAAGTCTGTAGATCGGGCCTGCCATACTTATGTCCCCAAAAGTAAGCTGAGTTAGTGTTTTCAGACTTCTATCCCCACACTCCTGGCACACATACCCTCCAGGCTGGGGCCCCTGGAGCCACACATCAGGTCTGTGCCTGCCCACTCCACTGGAATTCTGCCCATTCACTTGACCACATGCCTCCAAATTAGGAGAAACCTCCACAGTCCCTGAAGCCATCCTAATTGTGTAGGCCGCCCGGGACAAACAAGGGCGTCTGACAACAGCTGAGCATCGACCTCCACTCATACCGTAGTTGGATGTCACCATGGTAGTAGATTGAACCTCACAGGTCCCTAGGCCGTAATCGGATCCATTGCTTTGGTTTCCAGGCATCTCTCCTCAGAGGTATGTTTTCAAATACCAGCATGCGGGGTTTTCCGGAGGCAACTCTTGTCTCAACATGGGAAAATAGCAGGCTGGAACTGTGTCCAAACTTCCGGTTAGGAGAATCCTTCAGGGCCCGGTGCCACCACCCCTTTCCAAGGTCTCCATTGACACAAACCCACATTAGGATCCATCCGCAGGAGAGTCCATTTCAACTCTGGATTCTCGGTTGCTCCCCCAGAGCCAGCAGATAGAACCAGTCTTGTCGCTAGGAGACAATTGAGATGCGAGGCGGGTTGCCCAGGGCTCTGCCCTTAGAACCCTGCTCTGGCGTCGTTCCATATGGAACGTCCTGGACCCATCCAAAAGGTCTCAAATGTCCTGCAGAAGGAATCCTTGCGTTTTGGTGCATCTCACAACTCCCAAAGTGGGAAAACCGTGATGGCTTTCTGAAGCCCCCACCCCCTTTCTGAAGGGGAAATCATGGACAGGAACTCCAACCTGAGCCATCGTCTGATCCTCGCCCTGAATTCAGATGCACGACAGCTCCATTCAGCTCTGCAGAGTGTGCCGGCCTTGCCCTCGCCCTTAAACCTATGTGAAACTTCTGTTGTCCAACATCCGTCCTCACACTCCTGGCCCCTAAGACCTCACGTTTGGCAATTCTGGACCCACAAGGCAGCACTCTGCCTGCCCTCCAGATAAAAAACAAAATGTTGCCCTATGGAGCTTTCCAGACACCCGAAATGAAGATAGACCTACACGGCACCCTTCTGTACACAAATTATATCGACAAATCTGGGCACTAATACACTGTCCGACACAGCCTGAGCCCGGACTTCCCGACCAACACCTAGACAGCTGACCGCACACTGAGCACAACAGACCCGCCATGGCCTTAGCTTGTCATCTATTCCCAACCTAGCTTCTCAGGCTTCAGAACATAGACCTTAACTCCAAACGCCACCAAGGGGTGAATGTGATGCAGATCAGAACTCCTCCTTCCCTATGGCAAGAAACCTTGTGGTTGGCATGTTGTCCCACGTTCAGTGTAGGAGAAACCAGCGTTCACCATGAGGCCCCGCCCATGCTTGAGTTCGAAGAGGGCACAAACACACATTGTGACCCTCAGCGTGAGTCCTGGCTCTAGTAAGTCCTCTCAGTGGCTGGACCATTAGACGTCATAATGGGCTTGCCATGCCCCTATGCCCCAAGTTTAAACCAGCTTTCTGGTTGTCCATTCGCCCCTCCCCAGGGCTCTGCTCTCCAAACTCTCTTTTGGTGGGACACCTGAGGTAAAAACAAAACAAAACGGACTCCTCCCATCTCAAAGAATAACCCCAAACTCTTGGGATCCAGAGAGGAAGAATTGTCCATGGCCCATGAGGCCACCCGGACATTCCAGGGCCATCAGTGACACAATATCCAGAGACAAAATCTTGAGCAAGCGTCTCACACTCGCCCCCTTGTTCATATCCTGAAGAGTTCTCCTCACGGTCTGTAGATCAGTCCTGCAATACCTACGACCCGAAACCTAAGCCGAGTTTGTGTTTTCAGACAACTGTCCCCACAGCCCTGGCCCACAAAACCTTCAGGCACAGGTTCTTGGAACCAAACCTGAGGACTGTACCTGGGAATTCTCCCATTCCATTGGCCACAAACCTAGAAATAGGATGATAAACCTCCAAAGTGCCCGGGCCCATCCCAATAGTGTTGACTGCCCAGGAAAAACAAGGGCGGTCTGACAACAGCTGAACATCTACCTGCACTTAGACCCATGGACAGATGTCCCCAGAGGTCAATTGGAATGAGCAGGCCCCTAGATCCTGATCGGATCCATTGCTTTGTTGTCCAGGCATCTCTCCTCAGAGGCCTGGATTCCAATAGCAGCATATGGCTGTTTCTTGAGGCACCCATCAGAACAAATCTCGTCTCCACGTGGGAATCTTGCACGTTGGAGCTGTGTCCAAGCCTCTGGTTAGGAGAACCCTTCAGGGACCCTGTGCCACTGCCTCATTGCAAGTTATCCATGGACACAAACCCACATTAGGACCCATCCACAAGAGAGTCCATTTCAACTCAACCCTCTCAGTTTCTCCCCCAGATCCAGCAGATCTAACCTGTCTGGTCACTAGGACACAAGAGGAATGAGAGTCGGGCTTCCCAGCCATCCATCCTTAGAACCCTACATGGAATCGATCCGTATGGGACGTCCTGGAGCCAACCAACAGGGCTCAATCGCCCTGCAGAAGAATCTTTACGGTTGGGAGCATGTCACAACTCCCATCGTGGGCAAAATTCCATTGCCTCGTGATCCACCACCTCTTCATGAAGAGGGCCATAATGGAGAGAAACTCCAACCTGAGCATTCGACAGATCCTCACCTAATTTCAGATGAACGAGATCTCGTTTCAGCTCTGCAGAGCGTACCTGCCATGCCCTCGCCCAGAAACCTAAGGTTGCTTGCGTTCTCAGAGTACTGTCCTCAACTCCTGGCCCACAAGCCCTCCAGTTTGGCAATGCCAGAACTACAATGCAGCCCTCTGCCTGCCCTCCAGAAGAAAAAAATTTGCCCTCTGGGGCTAACCAAAATCCCCTGAAATATATGGGGAAAAAATCCCTAGAAATAAAGCAATACACACTGGCTGCTCTTTATTTTTCCAGAACCTGCGGTAGGCAAAGAAGAGCTGGTTTTAGCCAGAGGATGATCTCCGTTTGTCCTCATGACCTGCCATTTCTTGCAAGCCAGGCATGGGGCTCTGCACTAGAGCTGCAAATGCTGGGGGGACTTCACTGTCCCTTTTCTCCTCTCAGGGGGACAATGGGCATGTCCATGGTGCAGTGAGACAGGCTTTACCCAGGGAGATAAAAGACTGCCAAGGGTAGGTTGGAGCTGGGAAAATCCACTTAGGAACAGATTTTCAGTGGAGGTGATAGACAAGGGCAAAGCAAAGAATGAGGATGAGTGTGTCAAGTTTCAAAGTGCCAGGAGGCAGCACAGTGCATTCGGGAACCTACAGCAAGTTCATGACAACCGACAGCTGATCTCACAGCATCACCTGGGGATGGAGGCTGAGCCCCGTGGTTAACACTGGGGCTGAGTTGGTTTGTATACTATGCCGAGGAGGTGAGGTACTACACTGTAGGCGCACAGGGAGCTACCGGAGGATTTCAAATATCAAAATCGTAACCATAATAGTGTATTTAATTGCATCCTAGCTTTCATCAAGGGTTAGATGCACTATAGTTTATGTTCGACTAAGAAAGGGAAATGCTGTCAGTTAAACTAGGATATGTCATCAAGTGCAAGGTGAGTGCCACCTTAAGAGATATTAAAATGGGGGGGGTGGACAAATCGTAGAACAAGTAAATTGTGGTACTAGAATAATTAAGAAAGGTCGAACACTTCGATCAACTAAAAAAGTGATTATTGCTTACCATGTGCCCCAAACTATATTAAGTCTTAGAACAAGAGATGTTCTCATCTTGATGCCTCGCAGCTGTTAGACCCAAAGTACAGAGCGCAGTAGCCAATGACCAGCAGGCCCCAAGTGCCATGTGCAGACTCTAAGAGCAACTGCCTTTGAGAGAGGAAATGTTTGAGAGTGGGCTTTCTGAGGTAGAGAATTACTAGCTGGGAAAGTAGGAGAATTGACACAGAATCGGAATTGATGCCCCTACATGACAGAGTTGGTGAAACTTCCCTTCTCAGAGATCTTGAGGCTCCTCAGAAATGTATTTTTCATTTTGGACAGAACATTCAGGATAAATATGATCTGTTCGAATTCCTGGTTCTCTCATCAGGACTGTTTCTTAGGCTTCACTGGCACAAGAAAAGGGTTTTGATAGTCCAGTGTAAAACCTGACAAATGGAAAACACGGTATCTATGAAAAACTAACCACTCAGAAGAGAACAACAGATAAAAGGCCAGGCCGACCTGACCCTGCAGGATAGGTAAGGTTGGTCCGGCAACAGGGGTAGAGGGAAGTGCCCATCTCCTGCTAGAAGAGCTAGAGAAGACCCCTTCCCGAGAGACCACCAGGAGAGGAGAGCAGTAGGTGCTGATGATGAATATTTTAATCAATCGAGAAGGTCCTAATGATAAAGTTCCAGGATCAGAGTAAATATATGGGATTAAAAAATAAAAAATAAAAAAAAGATTTTTTTAAAAGGACTTTTTTTTTAAAGGAATTTAAACAAAATTCCTTCTTAAGAGACAGTTGGCTGTTTAAACCAAAAGTACAACTCACTGAGAGATTCACCACATTATTTATTGGGGTAGAAAGGACCTGGAATGTAGAAAGACCCATTCTGCAGAGGATAAAATAGAATCACTAAGAGGCCTCATGCCTTGCACAGCCAGTGGCTAGAATCCCTGCCTCATGAGACCCTGTGCTAGAAGGCCGCTAGAACCATCTCAACTATGTTAGTCTATCTTGGAAGCCAACAAGTGTTTGCCCAGTTAAGAGCACGGTAACAATCAGTCACGTTATGGTATAATGATTGTCGATATCTTTAAAAGCCTTGTCAAGTTCCTTTGTGAGTAACCCTCACCCCACCCTTAGAGAAATTTATCTGTGGTTCACCTCTTTGAAATACCTCATTGTTTTTCCATATTTACCATAGCCAAAAAAAAAAAAAAAAAAAAAAAAAACAAAAACCTTTTTATAAACAAAGTGTTCAGAAGGGGGCGCCACTGTAAACAATGAGAGTTTTCGCTGCCTGGACACCATTGTTGCAGAAACAGCTGAAAGCAATCAGGTCAGACAGCTCCAAGTGGTGGAGGGATTTTTAAAATTACAAAAACCGAACCAAATCAAACCAAAACAAAAATCAAAACCAATGGCCAAGATTTAAAGTTTCCTACTAAAGGTATGACATTCTCCTAAGACATGCGCGTGACTTGATCAATATATTTATATATTTATATTTGAAGAAGAAGGAACTATTTGATGCAGCAAATCCACCTTGATTAAAAATTAACAGATATGGGGCTCCTGGGTGGCTCAGTGCTTTAGGCCTCTGCTTTCGGCTCAGGTCATGATTTCAGGGTCCTGGGATGGAGCGCTACATCTGGCTCTCTGCTCAGCGGGGAGCCTGCATTCCCCCCCCCCCGTCTTTCTCTCTACCTACTTGTGATCTGTCAAATGGGTAAATAAGATCTTTAAAAAAAGAATTACTAGGTGTGAAATACATCGAGGGTATGGGAAGGAAAATGATTTCACCTGGTCAGACTAGGAAGTGGTTGAAGACTGAATTAAAGTGCTATAAAAAGAGTAAAGACCTGGGAAATATATGGGGAAAAAATCCCTAGAAAAACAGCAATAATAACTGGCTGCTCTTTATTGATCCAGATCCTGCGGTAGGCAAAGAAGAGCTGGTTTTAGCCAGAGGATGATCTCCGTTTGTCTTCATGATCTGCCATTTCCTGCAAGCCAGGCATGGGGCTCTGCACTAGAGCTGCAAATGCTGGGGGGCCCTCACTGTCCCTTTTCTCTTCTCAGGGGGACAACGGGCATGTCCATGGTG
This sequence comes from Mustela putorius furo, assembly GCF_011764305.1. Classification (NCBI taxonomy): domain Eukaryota; kingdom Metazoa; phylum Chordata; class Mammalia; order Carnivora; family Mustelidae; genus Mustela; species Mustela putorius. Next base: position 402,230 of record NW_025421345.1, read on the forward strand.
CAGTGACACAGGCTTTACCACAGGGAGATAAAAGACTGCCAAGGGTAGGTTGGAGCTGGGAAAAGCCACTTAGGAACAGATTTTCAGGGGAGGTGATAGACAAGGGCAAAGCAAAGAGTGAGGATGAGAGTGTCAAGTTTCAAAGTGCCAGGAGGCAGCACAGTGCATTCGGGAACCTACAGCAAGTTCATGACAACTGACAGCTGATCTCACAGCATCACCTGGGGATGGAGGCTGAGCCCCGGGGTTAACACTGGGGCTGAGATGGTTTGTATACTATGCCGAGGAGGTGAGGTACTACACTGTGGGGGCACAGGGAGCTACCGGAGGATTTCAAATATCAGAATCGTAACCATAATAGTGTATTTAATTGCATCCTAGCTTTCATCAAGGGTAAGATGCACTATAGTTTATGTTCGACTAAGAAAGAGAAATGCTGACAGTTAAACTAGGATATGTCATCAAGTGCAAGGTGAGTGCCACCTTAAGAGATATTAAAATGGGGGGGTGGAAAAATCTTAGAAGTATAAATTGTGGTACTAGAATAATTAAGAAAAATAATAAAAGAACACTTGGATCAACAAAAATTTGATTATTGCTTACCATGTGCCCCAAACTATATTAAGTCTCCAAAAGTTTTATATCATTTGATAGGTCATATATATATAAAATTACATTTAAAGTTTTAAAAATATCAGCAAATATTTTCATTTAAATGCAAATTTCAAAGAAAATCTACTTTTCCAAACACGACATTTTATCCTACTGTTTTTTAATTTTGTCGACAACTGATATAATGTTTAGCGAGACTATAAATGTTTGATCGAAAAAAATGATTAATAGATGTAGGTTCAAATTATTATGTTCCATTAAAAATGATTTAGTCTTTGATGAACATCTGTTTGGTAATATATTGTATCCAGATATAGTAAATTAATGACATATATAAAATTATAGGGAAATGACACCTTCCGTTCCATTAGGAGTAGAGCTTTTAAAATGCTATTTGTCACAACCTGTCATCTTGTCATTATGTAGCATTATGTAACATTTAAAAAATGTATACTCTTCACTTTGAAGTTTTAGAAATCTAAAATATGACTATCTATGGTTTGTGTTTCCATATTCCTTTAATGTCAATTTGAACAAATCCACATGCATTGATTTGAAGGTAATAAATTCTTCTTATTTGGAAAAATGTTGTTTATTGTTCTCTCACCCTTAGCAGGTGGTTTCATTTTAGCACACTTCAGAGTTATAATTTCATGCTTATTAAAAACATTTATTATGATCTACATAGATGAATGAAACTTTTATTTTATTAAATTATTTGCCAAAAAATCTGTTATTTTTAAAAATGTATTTCCTTTAAGGGTTATTTTAGAGCATTCAGAGAGGATCTAGGAGTGTGGTATTATGCAATTTTTAAGTAGGTATGAAATGGTTATTTATATGATTGATTCTTTAAGGCTTATGTATGTTGTCCATTATATGCTATAAAATATTTTGAAAGTAAATTTAAGTTATGTTTTACATAGTTTATTTTTTGGAAAAAATTATTGAAATGACTTATGAAATTCAGTATACTCTCAACATTAATTTTTTCTGCAATTTACAAATTTTCTACTGAACCTATTATATGGCAGATATTTTCCAAAGTGGTGGTATCATGATATATGCCAACAACAGTTTAGATTTTTTGTTTCTTCTCAATCTAGCTCAGACGAAGTAAATTAGCCTTTATAATTTTAGCCATTCTAATAGAATTGTAAGCATCTCTCATTTTGATATTAATTTGTATTTCTTTAATGTCTAAATGTTGAGAAATTTGTCATGTGCTTATAAGCCATCCATATCCTTTTTGTGACATGTCTCTGCAATAATTTTCTTCACATGTAAAATTGGATACTCTGGTTATTAGTAAGGTTTTTTTATTTTTATTCATTTTTTAATAATCAGAGTAGATGTCCATTGTCAGATATATAATTTGCAAATCCCTTCTCCATCTTTACGGTTTCTCAATGGAGCTTTGATAGCTGTGTCTTTCAAGAAATGTGCTACTTCGTTACTGGTACACGGAGGTATGACTAGAACATTATCAATGTTGACCTTTGCAAAGAAAATCATGGCTTAAGATATATGTAGTCTGCGGTTGTTGGGAGTGTTGTGTAATATCAAGCATATCTAGTTAGTTGATAATTTTGTTCAAGTCTTACATATCTTACCAATTTGATGACCATTTGTCTATATAATCTTAAAATAAAGGTGTTGAAATTTTTTTCCATTTCTCTTCTAAGGTAGAAGTTATGATTTTTGTTCTTAGTTTTTTACTATATATCCCCAAATCTGTTATTAAGTATTAAAAGTCAATAATTATTATACTCCCTGAGGAATTCATCCTTTTACTCTTCTGTAATTTTGACTTGATCTTTATGTCTGATAATGAAATTTGCTTTAAAATCACTTTTCATTATCTTGATATAACCACCAAAGTTAAGGTGATTAGTGTTAATACAGCATATTTTTCTTTTACTTTTTAAAGCACTTCTATATAATCCTGACAAAAAAACAAAAAAACAAAAAACAAAAAAAAAAAACAGCTTTTTAGCTCTGGAAGCACCTTTCTAAATTATCTTTTTTTTTTAAATGAAGCAGTAGCAATTTTTGTTAAGGGACCTAAACTGAAAGTAGGCTTAGAAATTTATTTATTTATTTATTTAGTAAGATTTTATTTTGTTTATTGACAGCAAGAGAGAGAGAGAGAGAGAGAGAGGAAGCGCACAAGCGGGAGGAATCACGTGCAAAGGGAGAGGAAGAAGCAAGCTCCTTGGGGTGCAAGTAGTCCCCTGCAGGGCTGGATCCCTGTACACTGGGATCATGACCTCAGCCAAAGGCAAACATCTGCTTAAACAACTACTCATCAAGGCACCCCTAGAAAATTAAAAAAAAAAAAAGACCTTTAAAAAACATTTTGTTTATTTCTTTCTTTTTTAATATTTTATTCATTTGACAGACAGAGAGAGAGGAAGAGGAAATATAAGCAGGGCAGATGGAAAAGGAGAAGCAGGTTTGCCACTGAGCAGAGAGCCTGATGTGGGGCTCCATCCCAGGACCCTGGGATCATGACCTGAAAAGAAGGGACACTTATGGAGGAAGCCACCCAGACACCTCTTTTCTTTGTTTTTAATATATGGCAACTGATGATTCCCAGCCACGAGGAGCATATTACCCATTGATTAAATCTTTGATAACAACCTATTTAAAAAGGTGTGTAAATATATACTTACTCAGATTTATACACTTTTTGTTTTCTTCATAGTTTGGGGATGGACCCCATGGTCACAACACTGCTTCCAGCCTTTGCCTTCCCATCTTTGATACCAGGTATTTGGTTAGCAAAGCAAATTAGTATCAAAATTAATAAGCCCTTGGCACCATATCTCTGGAGCAGGGGTTGCTCTTAGCCATGGCCCAGAGCAGTTGACCTCCCCTCGCTAGTGCTATAGCCCCAAGGACTAGGTCCCTGCCACCAGAACTCAGTCTTACATGTTATGCTAAGCAGACAAAACCAAAACAGGAAAGCTCCCTCACCTTTCACTGGCAGGCCTCATCTCCCACTCCCTCGACATCCAGGCAGTACCAGATGCCAGGGAGGGGTCTTGGTCCAACATATAGGATGGAAGGAAGTAGCCATGAGCAAGTACCTGCCTCTCTGTGCCTTTCTTTCATGAGCAGGTTGTAAGGAGGAGGAAGAGGAAGGGGAAGAGAGGTGAACTTCAAGGGGTGAAGGCCTCAGGTAGGCAGCTGGAACCTTCCAGTAGAAAAGGGACAAAGGAGAAGGCAGTGAGTCTTGCAGGGAGGGTGGGGGGTAAGGGTTACAGCTTATGACGGAATCTGGACAGGAGTAATAGGGATACTATTCATTTGAGTCCACCATTGGCAAGCTGGGCTGGGTGTCAGGGCAGATAGTCCTCCCTGGGCAACGGCACATCAGAGAAGGTGGAATTTTTTCTCTGAGGAGCAGGTGGAGCTTCGGGGTGTTGGGAAAGCATAGAGAGTATTGTTCCAGGGCCAAGGACAGGTCCGGGTACTCCTGGTTGGAGGTCAAGGCCACAGTATGATCCAGGTCTTCTACCAGCAGCTTGAAGGAACCACATGCCAGCCACCCCTCATTATTGTGTATAACTCTCTGGTGCACTTATTGGCTTATTGATCAAATGACTCCTTCAGCATCTTGAAAACCACCTCCACAGGTACTCCAGGATATGGGAGGCTTCCAGAGTGAAGATTTTGCACAGGATCACCCCAAAGGACCAGAAGTCACTCTGGTGGATGTAGATCTGGTCAAACATGGCCTTAGGGACCATCCACTTCACAGGCAGTCCACTGTTGGTTGTATTTTTATAGTAACTGATGTGGTGATATCTCTGGCAAGGCTGAAGTCTGAGATCTTCATTATGTTGTCCTTTGTCACCAGCACTTCCCTGGTGGCCAGGTCTTGGTGTATGCACTTCTTTGAGGCAAGGTACTCCATGCCTCAGGCTACCTGATAGGCACAGGATACCAGGTCCTTGGAGGAGACTTGCTCTGCTGCATTGTGGCTGATATTGTAATAGTACTCCAGGTCAGGAGGCCTCTGGGCCTGCAGGTACTCCTGTATGTTGTCTTTGGAGGCATATTCCATGAGAGTGTAGGAAGAACCGTCCTGTGTGCAGGACCCAGCAGGTTGATGGTGTCCTTGTGCTGTCCAATCATCTTCATCATCTCCATTTCTGAGATTAGGTTTGACAGGTCTTTCTCTGTTGCATCTGACTTCAACATCTTCACAGACACTTTAGTCAAATGGTTGGATTTGTCTTTGTCCAGCCCAATGGCCTCCTCCAACACCACCTGCCCATAGTAGGGCTCTCTTAGGGGTCTGCCTAAACTGCCTACAACCAGCCTGTCTGAAGCAGTTATGAACTCTAGATTATCCTCAAAAATATTAAACCACAAGCTAAAAATTCTCTTCACTAGGTCTCTGTCACAGGTCTCATTTTCTTATCTTTCATCATTTATCTTTTTCCTAATTCTTATTTTCAGTATAGTTTATTTTGCTTCCAGGTGTTTCCCCTGGTTTCTGTATGCTGTTTCATAGGGAATAATTATCCTGTCATAAAATTATTTCTTGAGCATTCATTACATCTCTCAGTTAAAATGGGTTCTTTTATGGTTTGATTCATTTTTTTCTCTAAATGGGAAGAATTTTCAAAATGGTGTATTCCTCAAGGTTCAGAGTATGTCTTTGCCTCATCTTTAAGCTTTTAGAAATTCACTTTACAAATTCTTGTCCCTCTTTTTATCTTTTTAAAATAAAATGTTTTATTTTTCCTATTTTTTTATTTGTGTATAGTGATATTCAGTGTTACATTGGTTTCAGGTTTTCAATATCTCCATACATTATTTTATGATCACTACAAATATAGCCACCATCTGTCAACATATAACACTATTATAATATCATTGATTATATTCTCTACAGTGTCCCAGATCTCTTTTTAAATTCTCTAATTTTTATGTTTCTGTTATTCCAATTTTCAACCATCATTTTACATGGTTACTTTAATAAAATATGCCTGATTACACACTCTTTGCTGAAAACCATAGCATTTTATTTATAGTAGTCTTCTTCTTTTTTTAATTAACATATAATGTATTATTATCCCCAGGGGTACAGTTCTGTGAATCGCCAGGTTTACACACTTCACAGCACTCACCACAGCACATACCCTCTCCAATGTTCATAACCCCACCACCTTCTCCCTACCCTCCCCACCCTCCGGCAACTCTCAGTTTGTTTTGTGAGATTAAGAGTCTCTTATGGTTTGTCTCCCTCCAGATCCCATCTTGTTTCATTTACTCTTTTCCTGTCCCCCAAACCCCCACATTGCACCTCCATTTCCTCATATCAGGGAGATCATATGATAGTGTCTTTCTCTGGTTGACTTATTTTGCTAAGCATAATACCCTCTAGTTCCATCCATTTCATCGCAAATGGCAAGATTTCATTTCTTTTGATGGCTGCATAGTATTCCATCATATATATATATACCATTCATTTGTTGATGAACATCTAGGTTCTTTCCATAGTTTGGCTATTGTGGATATTGCTGCTATAAACATTTGGTGCACGTGCCCCTTTGGATCATATAATAGTCTTCCTTACCTCTATCAGAACCCCAGGAAGCTTTATTTATTTATTTGCTCACATAAACACATGATCCAACACAACGTTTTTTGTTGTTCAAATGTATTATAATGTCTTACCGCTTAACACTATGCTTACTGTTATCCTTCACTGTCTGACTAAATCCTCATCATCACTATGCCATTTAATCAGAAAGAACATTTGAACTCAGAGTTCTCTCCATATCAGGGAATGAAGACTCCTCCCTTCTGTTTGTGCAGGTAAAATAAAATGAAATGCAGTTGATATTGTCTGTCATGCACATTACCCCATCCTGTGTTCACTGGAATATTCACCATCAAAATATTTACAAAATA